>NC_063333.1:112854685-112953850 GCF_021869965.1 Rhincodon typus | reverse complement strand
GCACTTTTCCCTGCAACCGCAGGAAGTGCTACACCTGCCCCTACGCCTCCCCCGTCACCCCCGTCACCCCCATCCCAGGCCCCAAGAAGACTTTCCACATCAAGCAGATGTTCACGTGCACATCTGCTAATGTGGTATACTGCATCTGCTGTACCCTTTGTGGCCTCCTCTACATCGGGGAAACCAAGCGGAGGCTTGGGGACCGCTTTGCAGAACACCTAAGCTCGGTTTGCACTAAACAACTGCACGTCCCAGTTGCGAACCATTTCAACTCCCCCTCCCATTCCTCAGACGACATGTCCATCCTGGGCCTCGTGCAGTACCACAACGATGCTACCCGAAGGTTGCAGGAACAGGAACTAATATTCTGCTTGGGAACCCTGCAGCCCAATGGTATCAATGTGGACTTCACAAGCTTCAAAATCTCCCCTCCCCCTACCGCATCCCAAAACCAGTCCAGCTCGTCACCGCCTCCCTAACCTGTCCTTCCTCCCAGCTATCCCCTCCTCCCACCCCAAGCCCCACCCCCACCCCCACCCCCATCTCCTCCCTACTAACCTCATCCCGCCCCCTTGACCTGTCCATCCTCCCTACCTCCCCACCTACACTCACCTCTACTGGCTCCATCCCCACCTCTTTTGGCTCCATCCCCACCTCTTTGACCTGTCTGTTTCCTCTCCACCTATCTTCTCCTTTATCCATCTTCTATCCGCCTCCCCCTCTCTCCCTATTTATTTCAGAACCCCCTTCCCCTCCCCTCCCCCATTTCTGAAGAAGGGTCTCGGCCCAAAACGTCAGCCTTTCTGCTACTCTGATGCTGCTTGGCCTGCTGTGTTCATCCAGCTCTGCACCTTGTTATCTCAGATTCTCCAGCATCTGCAGATCCTGCTGTCTCTGAAACAATTTTAACAATCAGGTTTAGTTTTTTCTTGTTAGAAAACGTGAGACAGCTAAATGGAAAATTGTTAGCAATGTAACATATGATACTGACTTATAATAACTCATTAGGTTTTTAACCAGACCATTACACTGTTTTCTTTGAATGTTTCAACTTAGAAGTTTTTTGAATTAGGTCTTGTCTTTATGAAATCAACAAAGATTTGTAGTGATATCTAAATCTCTAGGTGGAGATCTTTTCTATTTATTAAACTGCATTCATTGTAAACCCTTAATCAGGTGGAAGAAAAGGGATGGAAGTTCTAATTATGAAGTGTGCTATAATGGAGGCCCAGTATAATTAGACACCAACAATTATTTAGCCTTTTTAATCAGCAAACCTCAATTAGTACTATGTAGGGACTTAAGTTCTTTTGTGAGAGATACATAGCAAGAGAATGCTTGTGACCCATCAAACAGGTTCCTTTTTAACTTTCTTTCCATTCAGTGTATTTTTCATAAGGTAATAATCACACACTAAGATATAGATCATATCCTCTTCACCTAGTTAAGCAATTTTCAATTACACTTTTTGATCTAGCAGATCTACTGTTTTTTTGTTCCTTAGGATTGCTTGGGAGTCTGCTTTCTCCAGCAGTTTATAAATAGTATTTTCCACACCAATCTGCAATATGTAATACCTTGTGTCTATAGTTATCAACTTTTATTCTTGTGTGATTTAATAGTTTAGACAAAGTTAATATATTTTAAAATTAATATGTTTTGTAAAACCTTCAGAAGCTAACATCAGAATCTGGCTGGAATGCCAGTAACTCTAACTTGTAGACAAATTACAATAAAGTCTGAAAAATTCACACTATTTAACACAGATTCTGGAACACAATATTTTTCCTTTCTCTGTAGACATGGAGAGATCAGAAACAGCATTGGTTCTTACATAGCTTTTATTAAGATAGTGAGTGATATGGCATATGCAATAAGTGTGCTCATGTTACGTGATAAAATGTCTCCTAAAATGATTTTGGCATAATACAATATCCTTATTTCCCCATCAAGGAATCTTTATCAACCAATGCCTTACTAAGTATTATCTTTCTTATTACTATATCAAAACAAAATAAAGTTTAGTTGAGTTTTATAATTACACTTTAAATTTTGGAGGCCTTACATTTCTTTAACAGCTAGGGCTAAATTTTCCTCATTTGCATTTAAAGGAAAGAAGTGAGTTTCATGGCATCCAGTCCACCATATCCAGGATGTCCACTTCCAGAACTCATTTTTAAAAAAAATCCCACCACCAAGTCACCTATTGACTAAATAGGATAATAAATTATAAACACTACTCAGTGCCAGAATGCAAGTTTCTGTAGACTCAAATTACCAAATTAAAACTAAACAAATAACTATTAACAAGCACTTCCCACCAGGGAGAAGACAAGTCCACCTCTAGAACTTAAAGTTTTATTTTTAAAACACCATTACCAAAGCACCAGTTTGACTAATTAGGCTTAAAACAAATTACAAGCCCTGCATAATAGACACAGCAGAACTCAGGTTTTTCTTTAAAGAAAGCACAAATTAACCAATTACCTAGCTAAACAAATAACAATTCTCCAACCCTGTCTGCTAGGGCAGTGCAATAACGAAGGGTAGGAAGAAAGGGAGTGAGCTAATCTAAAATAGTCCGACAGGAAAGTGCACTCAAGGTCCGACAGGAAAGTGCACTCAAGGTCCGACAATGCCCAATTCTCAAGATGGGCTTTCAAAACAAAAAAAATTAAGGAAAAACAAAATCCATTCACCAAGTCATCCAAATAATCAAATGAACAAGCAAATAACAAGCACTGCCCACCACATTGCATGGTGTGGCCATGTCAGTAATGTGCAGCACAAGATTAACAAACTAAAGTGATGGGGAAAAATAAAGGCAGAGACTAAACCAAAATGGTGATGGATGGGATGATAATACACTCCAGGCATACTGGTGCCCACCTTAGAACTCTTAAAAACAATTCAGCATCAAATCACCATTTGACAAATTAAAGAATTAACAACCAACCAGCACTAAGGCAAAGTGATAAAGTCACCACAGTCATGCACTGATTACATGGAGATGTCTGGTGGTGGCTTATCTGGAAGATCACCATGTCACATGACAGGGAGATTGAGAAGGAAAGCCCTTCAGTGACCTCAGCTGCTGCAGGAGTTGAACCTATGCTGTTGGTGTCACTCTGCATCACAAGCCAGCAATCTAGCTAACTGACCCACAAGCACTAACCACCAGGGAGAGCACAACAATGACAAAAATGGGGAAGAGTAGGACAAGAGGAAGGGGACTAAATTAATAGAGATGAAAAGGGAATAATGCAATCAAGGCTACTTAGGTGTTTAGTACAGAGTCCAATAAGCATCACATGCTCTCAAATTCTACAATGTGCTGGATAACCCCTCAATCACTAAGGCTGCAAGTCTAATACTGGCACAGGCTGAAATAACACCACATTGGTCAGTAGCCCATCACCAAGACACTCTTTATTTACACATACATAGCATTTGCTGTTGAAGTAGCTTCCTCAAAACCAACTTCCAGGGTGAAGAGAACTGCTGGCACTCCTGTTTATATCTGACACCTAGGTCATCCTGATTAGACCAGATTAACAGCACCAATCAAAGAACTCATATTATGATGTCCACCTGGCTGACCTCATTACCATCACCACAGGAAGTAGCTTTCCTTTCAACTAGATGTTTCCTTCTCTCTCAGCCTGCTTTGTGGATGTTTTTTCCTCTGGGGTGGGTGAAAAGAGTGAATGTGTGATTTGTCTCAATATTCCTGCATACTCACTCCCTTTATCACATAAACAGCCAATTCTCACAACCTCCCACATACAAACAAGTATACTCAACTCTTTCTCCCTACACTCCCTCAAATCACACTTCTTCCCCTCAACTCACTTCCAAATACTTCTCCCCTCCTTCACCCTAACCCAGACCCTCCTGCCTCCTCACTCATCCCATCCATCTCAAACCCTCCTTTCTCCCTCTCCTTCTCCTTCTCATTCCCTCTCTCCCCTCCCCCTCACTCTCACACTCTCAACCTTCACACTTTCCCCCTTTCTATTCACTCTGCCACTCATGCTCTCCCTCTTTCCCTTTGCTCTCTCCTCCCTCATTCCCTCTCTCTTTTCCCTCAGTTTTCCCCACTCTGCCACTCACTCTCACCCTCTTTCCCCTTGCTCTTACCCACTCCCACCCCACCTTACCCTCGCCGTCCTCTTACATCCTTCCTGCATTTAACTTGTGTCTCATCCATGAGAATTTTATAGGCCTCTGAGATACCCACTCATTTGACTTAACTTCAGTTAGTACAATTCTAACTGATTCAATTTCTCTTCATATGTTAGTCCTGCCATTCCCCAGAAATCAATTTGGTAAACCTTCACAATACCCCCTCGATAGCAAAATACCTTTCCTCAGAAAAGGAAACCAAAATTGCACACGGTATTCCAGGTGTGGCCTCACCAACGCTCTGTGTAATTGCAGCAAGACATTGGGCGGGGTGGGGGGCAAAGATTTAAGGTGGCGAGATGAATTGGAAGGGCTAAAAGTTAATGATGATGTTTGACAGCTGCATGAGAAAATAGATTGCATAGGATGGGCTGAAGGGCTAAAATTGTTGATGATACTTGACAAGCTGCATGACCTTGAATGAGTCCTGTGAACATTCCTGTACGTGCCGAAGCCAGTACAACAATGTGTTTTTCAGTAGCTGTGTTTTCTGTGTTAGCCACCAGTTTTGTCTACTGTGCTGTTTTCTGTACTGGCTGTTCTTTACACTGTATAGTGGAGTTTTGTTCCAAGACACTGGACTTCGCCTCAGCTCAGAATCATGAACAGTATCAGGAATGAACTTAAGTCTCCAGACCAAACATTGGTCAAGGGGCCCCTGATGGGCAGGAGAGTGAGAGACTTGTTGGTTTTTCCCTTTTCTCTTCCATTTATTATTTATTATTGCCACAATAATCATTTATTACTACTTAATAAACCATCATGTTTAAGCAAATTGCTGTTAGACGAGCCTTCCCTTAATTATATTTACCTGAATTTGAAAGACCACTTGGATATGTGCTGTGATCCAAGACAGGGGCAGAAGATTTAAAAGAAATGAGAAGAAAGACATCTTTAACCAAGTGGCAAAACCCACATAATATTTAAGAAGTATTTAGATGAACGTTTGTAATGCCAAGGTATACATGGCTTTGGGCCAAGTGCTGGAAGATGGGCTTAGAACAGTTGGATGATTGTTTAAGACCGACACAGAGACAATGATCCAAATGGCCTTTTCTTGTGCTGTAGATCTCTGTGAGGACATGGGTATCACTGGCTGGGCCAGCACTTATTGCCTATCCCTAATTGCCCAAAGGGTAGTGAAGAATCAATCATTTGCAATGGATCTGAAATCACATGTAGGTCAGATCAGGTAAGGATGGCAGATTATCCTCCCAAAAGGAAATTAATGGACCAGATGGGTTTTCATAATAATTGACAGTAATTACAACAACTATTAACCTTCAACATTTGGAAATAGCTAATTAAAAAGGAGCCATTCCCGGAAAATGATATGATGAAGTCCTATTTGGATCGAACCAATATTGAACATTTAGAACTTATTAATTAGCAGAAATGACAGCTAAAGTTTAAAACTGAACTTCATTAGCAAGCCATAAAAATATTTAAAGTTTATTTCAGTAAAGCAGCAGAGGCCAAAACTACAGAGTTTCTAGAGCTAAGGAGTACCTGAGAGAAGCTTAAAATTGAGCACAAAATGAGGAGGTTGAACATTGTAAAATTCATCAAGAGTTAGAGAAATCCAATTACCTTAGAAGTCTGCTAAATTAGAAGCACAGTTTCTAGCAATGACACAAGCATATCAGGGCTCAGGGACTGAAAAAAGAAAGATTACAAAAGAGTTTCACAAGCCTGACACAGACTGACTACTCTTACAAAATTGACAGAAGAGATGCTCTCATGGTGGAAGAAGTTGGTTTTACTATAATGTTCAGAGCTGAAAATCATTGTGCATTATGAGCTGAGGAAAACATTCTCTTACAATCAATGAGCAATGATCTTGAATTTTTAAGATGAATTCTCAAAAAATAATAGTTTTAGGTTGATAGAAGACTGTCATAGTAAAGCAAATTCTTGTTAATAATGAAGAATCAATGTCATCCTGTGAAGAAGGAATTAACATCAAATGGGAAAGAGAATATAGGCGTCAAGCATTCAACATTTAACCAATCAAAACCATTGAAGGATATTCAGATCATTAGAGTGGTGACAGACCCTGCTATGCTCCAATCTTTCATTAAGTCTCCAGAAATAATATACTGTTGTTCCTGTCTCATATCCTGATAAGAATCACATTCCATTGACTCTTCAAGTTTCTTCTCTTGTTGATAAATTATTGTTTGTAGAGGAGCAACTTTGAGCTGAAACAAGTGTAGAATTGATACCTCTACATACAAAGAGGAAAAGTCATACCATAGAGATGGAGGGGAAGTCTTCATTTCCAGAATTGTTTTTGAAATGCTCTTCATTCTTTTTGTCTCTCGGATTTGTCCCTCGATTGGATTATTCGTTTAGCTGAAGTTCTGCATGGGAGCTGAAAGTGCCTCATCTGTTCACAACAGCACTCTAATTCTTTCCCATTGTGCAACACAGAAGGGCTTATGATAATTCAAGTGTTGAAGGTTTGTCTCTTGTATCACATTTTCCTTGACTGGTCTTCACTGCTGTTACATTCAGATTAGCATGTGTGTGTCACAACTAGGAACCAGCTGTCCCAGGAAGCTGCCATGCCTCTCCACTAATGCACTCACCTTCCAAGGAAGTGGTAATAGAGCACATATATCCCATACGTCCTCCAAGACAACATTTTTTTTTCTGAAGTAGGGTCTAGGCCCGAAATGTCAGCCTTCCTGCTCCTCTGATGCTGCTTGGCCTGCTGTGTTCATCCAGCTCTACACCTTGTTATCTCTGTCCTCCAAGAGAGCCAGGAATGCTGCTGGATGAATGCCTCAGGCAAAAGAGAATTGATGGGGTTGTGCATGTGTGTGCAGAGCATTACGAGAATAGAGTTAAATATTAACAATTAAAAAGGGTTCAACTTAGGGGAGATGTGAAGCAAAGCCTTAACTATACCTTTACTCCAAGATTATCTATTGAATATGTTCGTGAGAAACAATCCCCTAATGATATCAGATCACATGGAATTCAGAACTGTCTCTGTGAGCTTCCAGAAATGGCCTCTTTTACTATCTCTTGCACATGTTTAATGAAGGGTTGTTGATGTTCACTGACATGGATGTAGATTGCATTCTATCACCAACCCAAAACTAATCTTACTACACTAACGAGCTGAATTAATCTCCAGATCTTTTAAACTGTTGTAAATACAGTTGTACAGTGAGGCTTTTAACAGACACAACACAGTGTAGAGCTGGAGGAACACAGCAGGTCAGACAGCATCAGAGGAACAGGAAAGTCAAAGTTCTGAAGAAGGGTTTCAACCCAAAACATTGACTTTCCTACTCCTCTGATGCTGCCTGACCTGCTGCATTCCTTCACCTCCACATTGTTGTTTCTGACTCCAGCATCTGCAGTTTTTGTTGTTTCCCAGGCTTTTAACAGCATTTGATTAGAGTACTTTAACAATAGCTTGTTAGTGTAACTAACAGAGTAACTGACAAGCTGTAGAGAAATTTTCTATTCATTGGCTATGAATGGGTGGAATCTAATTGACCTAACATGCCTTGGCTACACTTTGAAGCACAGCAACAAATATCATACAGTGGTACATAACCTCGGTGATGAAATTCCTTTCACCTTCTCTTACCATATTGCTACAATTTTGGTAGAGGTGAGGCAGAATCACATGCACACAGACTCAATTCCGCATGCTGTAGGATACTTTGAAACTTCCAGAGTCAGGGAAATAAAAGTTTAAAATGTCTAACCTGACCCAATCTGCCTGTTTCCTGTTTTAATGGAAATGGGCCGTGAGGCAAACAATCAATCTGTTTTCAGCAGCAGGGTTGGTCCTTGAAATATTTTAAAGGAGATGGCATGTCTCTGTTTTAATGTAGTTTTTATTTTTGACCCTTGCAGTCTAGATTTCACGTGCCTCAAGAAAATGGGCAACAGAAGGACTAGACAAGCTAAAGGGAGAGCGAAAATCTGACTTCATGAAGCGAGCAATTTTACAACACTGCTTTGTGGACCAGAAGCAAACTTCCATGATCTGTTTGTCACCCTCATTCTCTGCCTGCTTGATCTGACTTACCTTTTCCCACAATATGAAAACTAAAACCTCACTACATATCAGATCTACCAACTCATAACTCTCACCCTTGCAGATCACATTCTGTGGGCTGGATCTACAAGCTTATGACCACCAGGACCACCTCCCTCAATCACCCTTAATAACAATCTAATTTAACTTGTTTGTTGTTTGTAGGAAATAATTTTGCACAAATTGACTGCTTTGTTTGCCTACATAACAGTAATGATTCAACATTCAATAAACTACTTCAGAAATTATGTACATTTGCATATCTCGAACAGGTAAGAATATGTTTCATAGAAGTTATTTTGTTAGTTATTACCCTATTTTAGGTGAAACCATTAATTAATGGAAAGTCACTGTAAAACTGTTGTCTTTACAATGGTAAAGCTCTCCTAACAATCTTTTGTTCAGGAGATGTTTTGTAATTTAGTTTCTAAGAAAACTTACATTAATAAATGGCAAAATACATTAAGCTATGACTGAAATGAATGCACAAAGAAATTTTGAATTTTCAGCATTGTTTTCTCTACAGTTATTAGAGAGACTGTGGTTTCTCAGAATTTTTACATATTACTTGTGACAGTAGAAGTAGTAATTGGTTCCCTGATTCAACAACTGCTGAATTGAGCTGGATTCTCTATGGTTGTTTTCTTTCCTTTTCTCACCATACACCCATGTAATATTTTGGTGCCATAAGTGCCAGCTTTCCCATGCTTGGCCTGCATTACTAACAAGAAGCAATTCAGAGCCTTGTTACGTTCAATATCTCAAAGCAAGGGCAAGTTGAGGGCTGCCAACTTTTTTGGGATCACGCCACACCACTGAGTCTTCACGCTGCATTTGTAGGATTACAAGGGTGACTTTTCTAAGTCTGTACTGTCCTAGTACTGTTTCTATTTGTTCCAAGTGCATGATTGGAATTTTAGCATCAGCTGGCCCTACATGATTCTTTGTTCATGCGTAATCCCAAATCTTATTTCCATTCACACTCTTTCTACCAGTATAATTCTTAAGTGCTTGTCCATTGCTCCTTCTATACAGAATCATATTGACACATTCTGCAAACACACATTGAAGAAGATTTGGCCCATACAAATGTATGCATTCCTTCAGTATAAGTGACTGAAGAGAGAAGAGGGTTCAAACTGAAATCATATTTTACAATGAGTGTGGACTCCACAGCATTGCTGGCTCGTGGGGACAGCCAGCGGCCTGGGGACCCAAGTGGAGTGGGTCAGTTGGTGGACTGGGGATCAATGCAGGTGGTCAGTGGCTTGCAAGCCTGGGTAGATGTGTGGAAGCTCCCTGTGCTGATCTACTGAAGGACTGTAATGTTTATCTTTTTAACTTTGTTCTCATTTCTCCAACCTGTACTATGGACAACTGTAATTAATATAACTTTTTTCATTTCATTTTCCCCTTATTTCTGTATTTTGTATCTGTATCTAGGTACTTTGTATCTAAGATGGCACCATTTGGGGCAACATTGTAAACTTTTCACAGAACTCCTGTACTTCTGTGATTGAGTACACGTGACAATAAAGGATATGCTGTAAAGGATATTCTATTCTATTGCGATAGTTGGCTTCACTCATAACCATTCTTCCCTCTGTCCATGATTCTCACAAGGATGAGTACAGAATCCCCAAATATATATTTTAAGGGGATCTGACTCAGGGCACCGATATCAACATGATTAGTGTAATTTTATTTATTCATCCATGGGATGAGGTGTCACTGGTTATGCCAACATTTATTGCCCACCCTTAATTAGCCAGAGAGCAGTTAAGAGTCAACCACATTGCTGTGGGTCTGGAGTCACATGTAGGCCAGACCAGGTAAAGATAGCAGTTTCCTTCCCTAAGAGGACGTTAGTGAACCAGATGGGTTTTTCCAGCAATTAATGATGGATACATGGTCATCATTAGACTCTTACTTTCAGATTTTTTTATTGAATTCAAATACCACCATCTACCGTAGGAGGACTTGAACCCAGGTCCCTGGAATATTAATAGGGTCTCTAGATTAACAGTCCAACAATAATATGACTTAGCTATTGCCTTCCCATTACATAATACATGATGATACAAGAAATGGAATTTTACAAACTGCTGGACCGGGTACCACATTTTCTGTGAAAATATTGCATCTGACTGGCTCATACAGAGGCAGCACACTAAAATTTTGTTCAGAATGCTTTGATGCCTAACTCACAGCAACTCAGTGTCTAGAGGAAGGCCAGAGGTGGTGCAGCTGCAGAAGTTCCTGCAAGCTCTACAACAACAGCATGAACACCCAGTCTGTAGACATCCATTATATTGGACTCGTTAGTCATGACGGGATCCAAAAATGTGAAGCAGATAGTTCACATCTACTACTTTTGAACCGTGATAGCTGCTATATATGTAAATGCATCAAACAATTCCATGCATCCCAAAAAATACTTAGACAGAAAAATCAAATGATTGACTCATTCTTTGTGCTTTTTCTTGAGGAACAAATGTTGGCCAGGATACTGGGTTACATTGTGTTCTTCTTTCAATCGTATCATGGAATTCGTTCTTTCCATCTTAGCAAACAGTCTTCACCTTGGTTTAACACCTTGCCAGAAAGAGGAATTTATGAACAAGAATTTGCTCAGTAGAGCATTAAGTGGCGAGCTTGAATTCCAGAACTTGAGCATCATACCCGTGATCTAATGACTTTTGTGCTGAAACATTAATACTTGAGCCAAACTGGCACTAGTATAGAGGTCCTAGCTGAATTAGTAGTTTATCCAGGTTAGCATCAGCAAAAACATTCATGTTGTTCAGCTTGAGTGGGAGGAATTGCATTTTAGCCATTTATTCCATGTTCCTCACCAGCTTTTCAATCAAATTGAACCTGGTAATACCCATCACAATGCCCCATTTTGACTTGTTCCAAGTTTTGGATCTGCCTTACACTTTATCTCAGATACAACAGTGCTCATCACTCACGTAAGGGATTCACATCCCTTATGTTCAAAAGTGTGTTCATGCTGCTCAATATCTAGTTGCATTATAAGGTAATCCAGGAATGTCTTTTGAGTTGGATATTATGACTTTTGCACATGTTTCCTTGTATTCACCCCAATTATTCAGTGGATGGTCTGTGAAATAACTTAGTTAGATGAGGCCTAATGGTTTTGGTTGTTGGAGGCCAATCATCTTAGCCCAGACATTGCTGCAGAAGTTCCTCAGGTTATTGCCCTAGGCTCAAACATCTTTCACTGCTTCCTTCATCAATGACCTTCCTTCCATTATGAAATGAGAAGTGAAGATGTTTGCTGATGACGCACAGTGTCTAGCCCCACATGCAGCTTCTCAGATCCTGAAGCAGCATGCAGCAAGACTTGATTAACATTAAGGCTTGAGCTGATAGATTGCAAGGAATATTCATATCACAAGAGTGTCATGCATTGACTATTTCCAACAAGAGAGAATCATCTCCACTTTATATTCAGTTGCATTAACATCACCAAATCCCCCACCATCAACATCCTGAGTGTTAACTAATATTCTGAATTGGACCAGCCATAAATTATATTGTGGCTGCAGAAGCAGATCAAGGGATAAGAATTCTGCAAAGAGTAACTTAACTCCTGACTTCCCAAATCTGCCCTTTATCTACAAAATACAAAACAGGAGAGTGATGGAACGATCTCCACTTGGCTGCACGAATGACTCCCAGCAACCTAACCATTATATAAGACAAATCCTGCCCCATGATCAGCATCCAACTTAAACTTTCACTTCCTCTACCAGTGGTGCATTGTGGCAGAAATATGTACCATCTAGCTACACTGCAGCAACTCACTAAGACTCCTGTCCTATGATAGCTTGTTCCACAACCATGACCTATACACCTATAAGTACAAGGATTCAGCTTGAGATTCAACTTCTGTTTCACCAAAGTTAGTTAGTAACACCTCCACATCACCAGCTTCCTATAACCTTGCCTCACCTCAAACATCACTGAAACATTTCCTTTCCTTAAGACTCTAGTGTTACACCTTTCTCTTTTGTTTGTCTGCCTCCTCAGTTCCAACCTGCAGAAAGTCCATCTCGTACAGAACTCCATGGCTCATTTTTTTGAAATAGCATCAAATCTTGTCAATTCATTGTCCTTTTCTTACCAAATTCTAATGCTACCATGTGCCTATTCCCATTTTCCCAAGTCAATCACTAGTGACAAAACATTTAATTACCATACACCTACACCTATACTCCAGCTCCAGATCCCCTCACCTTGGTATATTTCCCCATCCACAGTTAAGGTCCAAGTCACCCATCCCCAACTTGTCTTCTTTTCAACTCAATATCAACCACAGACTCTCCAAATTCATTGGGATATTATGTTGTGTGAAAGGCATCGTATATCATTGTAAACTTTTATTGATGACATGGTGATAATGATTATACTGATAATTATGCTAATAATACTGATACAATGTGGATACTACTAATGAAGAAGATGATGACTTAAGGTTGATGATGAATATGGTCGTGAGGAGGATAATGATAATGGTGATAGTTGCGAAGGTAATAATATCAGTGCAATACCACTTGTGAAGTAGATTATTTTCAATACTGTAATTTGTTTTACATGACCTGTTGTTTTCAAATATTGCTCATTTCATTCTGCATTCAGCCATGTTGTGCTCTCACTTCTGAGTCAGAGGGTTGAATCTAAACTATGATCAAGGCTAACACTCCAACTGAGAATTGACAGAATACTGTACTTTGGCATCCGTCTTTTGGATGAAATGTTAAACCAAGGCCCTGTGTGCCCTGTCAGGTAGATAAAAGATTTTCATTGAACCATTTCAATGAAGACAGTGAAACTCTGTCTAGAGATTGGTATATAAATATTGGCTTGATGTCATTGTAAAATTACAAATTATTTGATAATGTCATAGTGTCATAGAGTCATAGTCTCATAGAGATATACGGCATGGAAACAAACCTTTTGGTCTAACTCATCCATGCCAACCAGATATCCTAGATAAATCTAGTTCCATTTGTCAGCATTTGGCCCATATCCCTCTAAACCCTTCCTATTCCTATACATCTAGATGCCTTGTAAATGTTGTAATTGTACCAGCCTCCACTACTTCTCCTGCAGCTCATTCTACACACGTACTGCCTTCTGTGTGAATAAGCTGCCCCTTAGGTCCCTTTTAAATCTTTCCCCTCTCACCTTAAATCTATGCCTTCCAATTTTGACCAGATTATGATCTCATTATTATTTCCTTAAGCCTTGCTTCCAGTTTCCATCATTCTCTCACCTTCACCTGGTCCATCTGTTAATCTTCCCTTCCTTGACTTCACTGTTTCCGTTCCTGGGGACAGGCTGTCCACCAAAATCCATTGCAAACTACCAACTCCCACAGTTACCTTAACTACATTTCCTTATACCTTGTTTTCTGTAAGAATTCCATTCTACAAATTTCTCTAAAAAAAGAGTTTTGTAAAACAGTCATATTGGATTCGAAATGTTAACTTTGTTTCTGTCCCTGCCACTGCCAGACATGCTGAATTTCTCCAACATTTTCAGTTTTAATTTCATATTTCCAGAATTTGCAGTGTTTTGCATTTATTTAAAGAAAGCACCTCAGACTCAAGAAACTGTACATGGGAGAGAAATGTTCATTAGACCCCTGACAAACAATACACCAGCAGTAAAAATAGTGGTTAAGAACAGCATAAAGTTAAGACAGGTATCAAATACAAATATTGAAGGAAACCTTCAAGAATGAGAAAAGAAAATTTGAGACCCACCAGGATGTTAGGAATATTGTGGGTGCAGCAGCAGGGTGATAAATGGACCTGGAGATCAGACAACAATGAACACCATGCAAAACAACAGGCAGCAGTACAAATACAACAACAGTTGAAGCAGCAGCTCTAAAGCTCAAGTGAGGCACTGAGTTAATTTGCCACTCCCAGAGCCATTCCAAACAATTAAATGAATGGGAGGTTTAGAATAAATTATTTACAAGATATAGAACAAGTTCAATTTTAAACTATATCGGGCAAATGGACCCCAGATCAGTACATTAATGTATGTAGTGGGGGTCATTGCAAGCGATGTAGTTGCAAGCTGGGGAATTCATAAAAATGCTGCATAGTGTGAAGAAGTATTGATGGCTTTTGATTAATGAAAAGAAATTTGATTATAGAATAATAAATTTAGTTGCAGAAAATAGGCCTGGGGAAAGCATGGGTGCATTTATAATTGACCTTTGCAGGTTAACAACAAATTTGTGCTTTTGAGAGGCTAAAGGCAGCCAGAGTTACTCTGCTCCACCCATTCCTTTTCTTTTTTTCACATTTTCTTCAAACATTTTAACGTTAACATACCAAGAAACGAATGAAGGAGACCGAAAGTCGTCACTGGCCAGTTCCAGAGGTGAGTCCCAGGCTAGGCCAGTGCGGGAGCAGCGAGTCCCGGAGACAGTCCTAGAGATGAGTCCCAGACCAAGCCGACGTGGGAGTGGTGAGATCTGGAGGCAAGTACCAAACCAGGTCAGGGTGGGGGTGGCGAGACCTGGAGGTGGTCCTGGAGGCGAGTTTCAGGCACAGGGATGGCAAGTCCCAGAGCCGAGTCCCAGAACTTAGGCCAGCAGGGGTGTGGCAAGTCCTGGAGTGGAGGCAAGGTTCTTGGGAACTGGAAGCGAGGCCTCGAGGTTTGAAGCCCAGCATGGTCTAGAGACTTAGCCTGGGCAGTCTGAAGACTCCGTGCTGGCATGGACTTAGTTGAAAGACTAAAATTCGAGTACTTTTTAAAAGAAAACTTCTTTATTCTTATGCTGAACTTTTATTTAAGATTCTTTCAAATCTGTACACATACTTAGTACATTAATGTATGTAGTGGGGGCCATTGCAACAAATTTACAGTTGAATTGTGGATGGAGTTGCAAACGGGGCCTTATCAGATCTTTCACAAACCAGAGAATTTGATACCAGAAAAAGAAATGCAGATCATTAGGTGAACTTTGAAGGCAGAACAGGGGTTTGTTGAGGGAAAAATGAAGTTCATTGGAAGAAACTGAAGAGGTGATACAATAAATAGGCAGGAGGGAAGAAAGTGTGGGAAAAGTGCAATCTAACAAAACAAAGTAAATCGCATCAATTGCCATTTGTGATGTAGAGGGAACAAGTTACACAAAGAGGACAATTGCCCAATAGATAGATAGAATCCCTACAGTGTGGAAATAGGTACTTTGGCCCAACAAATCCACACTACTCCTTAGAGCAATCCACCCAGACCCATCCCCCTGTAACCCACCTAATCTACACATTCCTGAACACTATGGGCAATTTAGCATGGCCAATCCACCTAGCCTGCACATCTTTGGACTGTTGGAGGAAACTGGAGTACCCGGAGGAAACCCATGCAGACTTGGGAGGATGTGCAAACTCCACACAGCCCGAGGGCAGAATCGAACCCAGGTCCCTGGCACTGTCAGGCAGCAGTGCTAACCACTGAGCCACCAGGTAATGTCACTACTGTGTGAGAGAAGGACATTTTAGGAAAATCTGCAAATTTCCAATCCAGAATACAGTAAGGAAATAGATAAAGTGAAACCAAAGAAGGTTCATGAAGTGGACACACCAGAAAAGCAGCTAAGAACAATTCTGGGAGAAATAATCAATTCTAGGAATTCTAGCATGTTATAGTCAGTGTGCACACCATGGAGCTTAAACTGAATACCACTGTAAGTGCCTCAGTGTTATCAGACTAGCTTAATATCTTAAAAAGATTAAATTGCAGCCATCCTCAATGAAACAAGTGTTTGTAAGAACATCTTTGAAGGTAAAAAGGACATTAGCAGAAAGCTAAGGTGCATGAGAGGACAAATCATCAATTCTTTTTATGTCAACCAGTGCAGAGAATATTCTTTAAGCAGGAATGCACGTGTAAAGTTGAAACTAAAGTTGGAACTATTGTTCCCTGATGGTCTAGTGGTTAGGATTCAGTACTTTCACTGCCCCAGCCCAGGTATGATTCCCAGTCCGGGAAATTTGTTAGGACATTATGGTGGCTCAGTGGTTAGCACTGCAGCCTCACAGAACCAGAGATCTGGGTTCAATTCCACCCTTGGGTGCCTGTCTCCGTGTGTCTGTGTGGGTTTCCTTTGGACGCTCTGGTTTCCTCCCAAGGTCCAAAGATGTGTAGGTTACGTGGATTGGCCATGCTTAATTGCCCATAGTCTCCAGAGATGTGCAGACTATTTGGGTTAGCCATGGGAAATGCAAAGATACAGGGATAGGGAAGGGAGGCAGATTTGGGTGGAATGTTCTTTGAAGGGTCAATATGGACTTGATTGGCCAAATGTCCTGCTTCCACACTGTAGGGATTCTAATTTACAATGCTGACAAGATTGCTGATGTAGAACAATGAAGTGAATTTTGAATATGGTTTGCAGATTTGAGAAAATTGATGATAGAGTACCTTTAGGGCAATGCAAAGCCAATACACTTATTTACCTCAAGGAAACTGCCATTCCTACTCTTAGAGATAGTTAAAAGGAATAGGTTCTATGCTCAGATAAGTAATTTCACCGAGTACATTATGGATGAGATGCGCCATGAGTGTTTAGATTATCAAAATCTAATGGTACAATAAGAATCTGTGTGGATCTAACTCTATTCAATAAAACAATGAAATGTGAGATGCACCCAATGGCTTCAGTGATGAAAATCCAGTAAAATTGACCAAGAGTACTGGAAATTCCTTTCTGTAGTCATCATCCAGAAGTAGAAAATGTTATCAAACCTTTTAACAGTTTACCCTTTGGAGTGAAATTTGTACCAAAGAATTGTGTCTAATACATTGGAAGACACTGATGGGTTAATATATCACACAGATAACACACTAATGCATTGTGCCACTGTTTTGTATTATAGTTGGTGTGTGTTATGTTGGGACAGTGTCCTTTTAAGAGGTCAGTCACATTAGAACTAGTGAGTCGTCAGCCAGGTTCATGCTTTCATTTATTCTGATTGGAACCTAGTAATGCCCAGTGCAGAGTAACTGGCGATGAGAGTGTTAGTAGCCAAAGAAGCTGTACAGCAAGGGATCAGCACTCCAGTAAATAATATGGTGACCACAAAAAAAAACCTGTGCAGCAGTGCGAGTGGCAGATCAGGATAGTCTGAAACTGACTGCTGGTGCAGCGTGGCCCAGTGCAAGAAATGTTAGCAAGTAGACCACATTGCTGCAGCCTGCCAGATAAGATGGCAGTCTGGAAAATTCCTGGCCAAAGAAATAACATAAGCCTAATGTTAAAGATCAGTGGAGTAGGTCACAAGGAAAATGTGAATGTCGCTAGCGGATCAAAGATCCCTGATGAAGAATTTAAATTAAACATCCTGGCAGTCCAGGGTGAAATGCATAGATTTTGGGTTGTGCCTAAATCAGATGGGCAACCCGTCAAAATGAGGTAGAAACCAAGGTTGCAGTTCCACCCATTCCTTATACCAGTTTACAAGCAAATCTGAGATATCTGCCACCCCTATTCAAAGATGGAGGGAGTCAAAACATGGATAAATATATGCCGATTAGCCTACCATCTATTGTTGAAAAAAATATTGGAATCAATTATTTAGGAAGTAATAGCAGAACATTTATTAGAGTTTTTAGTCATAGATAACAATCCATGGTCTTGGAGGTAGTATATTGCTATGAGTAGAGAATTAGCTAATAGGCAGGAAACAGCAAGTGGGGATGAGGGGTTCTTTATCAAGCTGTGACCTGTAACCAATAGGGTTCCATAGGAATCAGTGATGGGACCACATCTTTTTACAAAATGTATCATTGACTTGGAAGAAGGAAGTGAATGTGCTGTGGCCAAACTTCACATCACACAAAAATAGGTGGAAAGGCAGGTTGTGAGAGGGATTCAAATAGTTTATAGAAAAATATTGATGGCTAAGTGAGTAGGAGAAAGGTTGACAAATGGAGTTTAATGAGGGAAAATGCAAAGTTGTTCATTTTGGCAGGGAGAACAAAAGAACAGAGCACTATTTAAATAAAGAAAAACTGCTGAAAGCTGCAATAAGAAAGACTTGTGGCTACTTGTGCACAGAACACAAAGCTAGCACAAGTAATCAGGAAGGCGAATAGAACGTTGGCCCTTATTTCAAAAGGGATCGGAGTACAAGAGTAGGAAAGTCTGACTGCACCTGTATAAGGTGGCGATGAGACAACATCTGGAGTACTGTGAACACTTTTGGTCTCCTTTTTTAAGAAAATATGTTATTTCATTGGAGGCAGTTTAGAGAAAGTTCACTAGGATGATACTCACTATGAAGGGATTGCCGAATGAGTAAAGGTTAAACAGGTTGGGTCTCTACTTACTGGAGTTTAGAAGAATGAGAGGTGTTCTCATTGAGACAGATAGAAATCTTAAGGGCTTGACAGGGCAAATGCTGAGAGAACGTTTCCTCTCATAGCAGAGTCTAGGACCAGAGAGCATAGTCTCAGAATTAAAGGATGCCAATTTAAGAATACGATGATGGGGAATTTCTTCTCTCAGAGGGTTGAGAGTGTTTGGAACTTCTTGCCACAGAGAGCGATGGGGACAGAGTCCTTGCACATATTTAAGACTGAGATAAATAGATTCATGATCAGTTGGGGAATGAAGGGTTATGGGGAATGGATGGGGAAATGGAAGTGAAGAGTATCAGAGCATCATGATTCAACTGAATGGCAGAGCAGGTATGAGGGGCCAAATAGCCTACACCTGTTCCTATTTCTTATGGTCAAGCATTCCATCACCCTCAAAGCAAATATAGAACAGGTTATGCCCTTAAGTGTGTGCAACTATGGGTCCAGTCCACTGAGCTATTATTCCACATTGTGCAGGTGCCGGTGTTGGACTGTGGTGGGCAAGGTCAGAAATCAGATGACACAAGGTTCCCAGACACTTCACCTGGCGAAGGGGCACTGCTCCAAAAGCTTGTGATTTCAAATAAACCTTTTGGACTATAACCTGGTGTCATCTGATTTCTGACCTTACTCCACCCCATTTGAATGTTTGTGGCAACCGAAATTGGTTGACTCTAAAAGAGTCTACAAGGCATCTTAAGTAAGTACCACAGTGTTTTTGAATACAGTTTTGGAGAAATGAAGAGAGTCAGATTAAACTCAAACTGAAACCAGCCAACCCAAATGTCTGAGGGCACACACTATTCCATATGCCATTCACCCAAAAGTAGAGACAGACTTAATGAGGCTGGTGGACACCAGTGTACTCGAACTATTAATGATCAGTGATTGGGCAACCCCAATTGTACCTGTTTTAAAATATGATGGATTAATCCAAATCTGTGGTGACTTCATATTAACTGTTAATCTAGTGCTCTGTGCAAACAAATACCCATTGCCCTTGATCGAAAGTGGTTTAGTGGGGGACAAAAGTTTAAAGAGATGGATCTTTCACAGGCCTTCCTGCAGATGGGAATAGCTACTAAATCCCAGCACCTGCTGACTGATGACTGGATGGGGTTTGTTTTGAAATACAAGGCTCCCCTTTGGGATCACAACAACCTCAGCCTTATTTCAAATGTCTATAGACTAAATTGTAAGTGGACTAAAAGGGTTCAATGCTACGTTGAATGTATCTTGATCACCGGCCCCACAGATGAATATGGAGGGATATGGACGAAAGGTAGGCAGAAGGGATTAGTTTCATTTGGCATCATGTTCAGCACAACATCATGGGCCAAAGGGCCCATTCCTTTGCTGTACCGTTCTATGTTCTATGTAGGAAGTACTTGAGGAATCTGGAGGAGACCCTAAAATGGCTACAAGCACACTGGTTACAAGTGTAAAAAGAAAGAGTGTGACTTCTCCCAGAATTCGACTGAATGCAGCAAGGGACTTCACAAGACACCAATAAAAGTAGGGACAATGATGGAAGCCCCTTGGTCTACTACTGTATCCCAAATAAGGTCTTTCCTGGGTCTCATGAATTAGTGTGGTACATTCATTCCAAACTTGGCGACCCTGTTGAAGCTGTTACACGTTGATCTTTGCAAAGGTCAGTCTTGGAAATGGAACCTGGACTCTGAGTGTATATACCTCGCTATAAAACAGGCATTCCAGAGATCAGATGTTCTGATTCATTTTGACCCTAGATTGCCCATGCAATTGGCATGTGATGCCTCATTCTATGGACTTGGTGGTGTGATGGTACACCATTACTATCCAACAAACCATTTAGTGCCTCAATTGAATCTGCCTCCACCAATTCCTAGAAAGAGCATTCCATACCCCAACAACTTGCTGTGTGAAACAGTTTTTTCTCATGTTACTCTTGCTTAGTTTGCACATCAGTTTAAGTCTATGCCCTCTCTTTGTTTCTTTTACATGCAAAAACAGCTTCACTCTATCAACTCTGTCCAGCCCTCTCGTGATTTTGAAAATCTCAATCAGGTCTTCTTAGCCTTCTTCTCTCCATGAAGAACAAGCCTATCTTCTTCACTCCAAGGTGAATAGTCCTAACCTCTTCAATCTATCCTCATAACTGAAGTTTACCTTCATACTTTACCTCATACCTAGTAAATCTCTTTTAAACTCTTTATAATGCATTCACATCTTCCTTCCAATGTGGCACCCACATCTGTACGCACTATTCTTTTGAGGTCTAACAAGTCTCTTGTACAAATTCAGCATCACCTCTTTGCTCGATGCCCATATTAATGAAGGTGAGACTTCTGTATGCTTTACTTACTGCTGTCTCCATGTATCCTGCCACCTTCCATGATCTGTGCACATATACACCCAGGGCCCTGTGCTTATGCACCCTCTTTAGAATTGTACCCCCTATTATATTTTGCCTTTCAGTGTTCTTCTGACCAAAGTGCATCTCTTTACACTTCTCTGCATTGAATCTGATTTGTCACCTACCTGCCAATCCACCAACTTGTTGACGTCCTTTCAGTAATCCACACTATTCTCCTCACTGTTGCAATTCTTTCAAGTTTCCATCTTCAAGCTTGGAAAATGAACCTCCCCACCAAGATCCAGGTCCTTAATATATATTAGGAAAAGCAAGGGTTCCAAAACCAACCACTTGTGAACTCCAATACAAACTTTCCTCCTGCCTGAAAAAATATCTATTGACTATTAATTTCTGTTTTCTATCTCTCAGCCAATTTTGTGTTCATATTACCTCTGTCCCTTTTGTACCATGACCTACAACTTTTCTCACAAATCTGTTGTGAGGCACTGTATCAAATGTCTTCTGGAAATTTATGTATACCATGTCATAAGTGCTAACCTCATCAATCCTTTCCCTTACCTCTTCATAAAACACCAACAAGTTAGTTAATCATGATTTTCCCTTTAGAAATCACACTGAATCATATCAATCAATGCACCTTTTTCCATGTGACAACTGATTCTATCCTGAAGAGTTGTGTCCAAAAGTTTCTGCTCAATTCCAAGAAGGACCAGGAGGAGGAAATGTTAAACAGCAGAAATTTTATTAAGAAAGTGTTCACTCTGCAGGCAGTAAGGTTAGACTAAGCTGTTTCCTTCCCAAAATGGTTCTTGACATCATCATTACGTCATGTGATCAGACTATTAAAGTGACAATCTACCATACTTACACAAACACACGATAGTTTCTCCATTACTAAAGTTATGTATCATATTCCCTTTTTTGTCTCATCATATTTTCCATCTCTCTTGTCATCTAAGGAGCTCTGACACTGATTTCCCTCCCTTTCACTCTTGTTGGAATGTACCTATCCTGTACATGAAATATTTTCCCATTAATAATTGCAAATTGTCCCATTACAGTTTTTCCTGTCAGTGCTTGGCTCTATTTTATCCTGGCTGCACCCATTCTCATCCCAGTTATCTTCTTCCAATTTTTATATTCCACATTAGATTGTTCTCTTCTCTTCTCCATTACTTGTCTAAATGTAATGATATGTTGATCACTCTTACCTGAATGTTCCTCATTCATTGTATAAATAATTTTCTTTATGTCATCCCCGATTCTTCTGCCAATCACTTTAACTCAGTATCTTCTGGCTGTTTAGCCTTCTGCCAATGGGAATGTTTTCTCTCTATCTACTTTGTCCACACTGTTCATGATGTCAACCACTTCTATGAAATCTGTAAACCTTCTCTAAAGTGAACAGCCTCAGCATCGCATCACTGGAACAATTTTCTTAATATTTTTCTGTGTTCTGTGACCTGAGGTCAATGCATGGACAGGAGGCAGTATGTTTAAAATTAGGACAAAATTAGGACAAATTTATGTTGTATTTTAGCCATATATAGCTCTAATTTGTAAGAGGAAGCCAAGTAATCAGAAGTGGAGTTTGGCGAGATTGTTGCTGAACTAGCCCTGTCTGACCAATAACATAGCTTTGTTAATCAGACTGACATTATCCTTCAGTTTGTCCAATGTACCTCCTGTTGTGGGGTCCTGTACTACAGATTCCCATTACTGCTCCTGTTTATAATGTATGGACATAGTTGTAGTATAGTTACTTATACACTATGTATAGCTCCCATACATGTGTTATGGACCAGACTAAACTCCCTCAAAATATATTAAGAAGATAGTCTAGACCCTAATTTTACATTTTTTTAAGGTAACTGTAAGGCGTTGCATTCCAGATGCAACTCAATTGGTAAACTACTTGACTTTAAGCAAAATGCCAACCATAAAGCTCTTATAAATTAATCCCATCTGCCTGCACATGATCCGTATCCTTCTGTTCTCTGCACGTTCATAGGTCTATCTAAATGCCTCTTAAACATGCTAACATATCTGCTTGTATCACCTCCCCTGACAGTGCATTCCGGGCACCTACCACCCTCTGTGTAAGAAAGAACTTTCCTCGCATATCTCTTTTAAATTTTTCCCCTCTCACCTTAAACCTATGCCCCTTAGTATTTGACATTTCTACCCTAGGAAAAAGACTCCAAATATGCACCCTGTCATTGCTTCACATAATTTTATATATATTCTTATCAGGCGATCCCCCAGTCTTCAATGGTCTAGTGACAACCATATACGTTTGTCCAACCTCTTCTTATTGCTAATACACTCCAATCTAGGCAATATCCTGGTAATACTCGTTTGCATTCTCTCCAAAGCCTCCACATTGTTCCTATAGAGTGGCAATCAACACTCAGAATATTCAAAATACTCAGTACTGCATACAATAATCCAAATGTGGCCTAACTAAAGTCTTATATAGTGTAATATGACTTGCCAACTTTTATACTCAATGCCCCTGCTGATGAAGACAAGCATGGCATCCACCTTCTTTACCACTATATTCGCTTGTGTTGCCATTTTTAGGGAGAAATGGACTTGGACTCCAAGATGTCTTTGTATATCAATGCTTCTAAGGGTCCTGCTAATTACTGTACATTTTCTTTTTGCATTTGTCCTCCCAAAATGCATCACCTCACACTAATCATAGAACCCTGTATCAGGTGGTTCTGAAGAAGGGTCACTTCAGTTGAAACATTAACTGCGTTCTCTCCACAGGTGCTGCCAGACCTGCTGAATTTCTCCAGCAATTTCTGTTTTTGTTCCATCACCAACCTGGTTGGAAAACCACATCTAGTGGGCTCTTCTATCTGCGATCTGAAAACCAAAATCAAACTTAGTCTCAGAACCTGGAATGTAAGAACCCTCATGAGCAAAACAGTCATCCAGAATGAAGGACTGCCCTTGTTGCCCATGAACTCAGGCATTTCAACATTGATATATTGCTCTGCAGGAGACTTGAAGAGCAGGCAAAGGGCCAGCTGAGGGAAAAAAATGGTGGGTGTATCTATGGCGAGGAAACATCAGCTGACTCTCTGGATTCTTTGTTGGCATCAACAATCTCCTCATATCTCTCTATCTACAACTTGCCAAGAGCCAGCAGCAGTGCTGCAATGGTTGATGCCACAGCTGAGTCCAAAGAAGGCTTCTATTCCGCCCTAGACACCATTCATAGCAACATCCGTAAGGAAGATCAAATTATCATTAGGATGTTAATGCCAGGTTTGGGAAGGACATTCAATTCTCCAAAGGAACTATTCGAAAAGGAGCTGGGAATTGCAACACAAATGGAATTCTCCTGCTCATGAAATGTGCAGGACATCAGCTGGTCATCTCCAACACACTGTTCTGCCAAAAAGGCAAGTTCAAGAAGATTTGGAGACATCCAAGATCAAAGCACAGGCACATGATCAACTACGTCAATATTCAATCCTGAGACCAAAAGAATGTCCTCAGTATTTAAGTGGTGACCAGTGCAGATGACTGCAGGACAGATCACTGGATCATCCATCCCTCAATGTCCATTAAATGCCACCAGAAACAGCGGAAGATGAAGAAATAATTCAGAATATGGATCAACGTTGAGTAGCTTCAAGAGCCAAGTAGGCTAGCAAACTTCCCAAAAACTCCAAAGAGTTCATTTTAATGGAGTGGAGGAAATCTGGAAAGAGTGGAAGATAGCCATCTTCTCATGCTGTAAAGAAACCATCAGCTGCAAGACCAGGAAACACCCAAGACTATTTTTATGAGAATGACCCCATCATTCAAGACCTCATCAACAAGAAGAGGAAAGCTCTCTATGCCTGGTAAGACAACATCAGCAGCAAGGCAAACAGCAAAGATGGAGATACAAAGAAGAAGCAGGGAGTCAAGAACCAATGGTGGATTGAGAAAGCTAAGAAGCTGCAATTCCTTTACTGACAAGCACGACATCCGGGATTTCTTCAGTGACCAAGACAATATATGGAGCCAACATGCTTGACCTCAAACTGATGCTTCCAATAGAGAAAACACTTCAATCAACTCCTAAATTGTGACACAATTATCAACGAGGGCATGTTTAAGGAAATCTCCCAAATCCCCATCAAAGATAATCTTGGACTTGCACCAAGTGTACAGAAGTTAAACTGCCATTAGGCACATGAAGAATGGAAAAGCCATAGGTGCAGACAGGATTCATGCAGAGATTTTCAAACTTGGAAGAGCAGAATTTATCCATCATCTCCACCAACTGTTCCTGAAAATCTGTGACAAAGAAGAAATCGCTGCCGTTCTCAGGGATGCTGCCAACACCGCCACCTTCAAGAGACAGATTAAGTGGACCGTTCTCCCTATTCCCCATCCCTGTTAGGTATCTTCTCCTGTCTCTGAGGAAATCCATCCTGAAAGCCAGTGTGGCTTCAGACCAAACTGTGAAACTATGGGCATGATTTTCACTGTTCAGCAATTATGAGAGAAATGTCAGGAGCAACACTAATGACTCTACATAGCCTTCATCAAAATGACCAATGCTTTTGACTCAGTCAGTTGGGAAGTACTGTGGAAGACCCTGTCAAAAGCTGACTCTCCAGTGAAATTCAACAATATCTACGGTCTCTTCCACATCAAGATGTCAGCAATGGTCCTCACTGACAGTAATATGACAGAATGCCTTTGAGGTCAAGGCAGAAATCAAGTAGCGATGTGTCATCATCCCCACCCTTTTCTCCAACTTCATTGCCACCATTCTTCATCTCACCAAGAACAAGCTTCCAAATGATGTGGACATTGTCTACATGGAGGGAGGATGGAAAAACTTTCAATCTCAATCAATTGATATCCAAGAAGAAAACAACCTAACTTGTAGAACTTCAATATGTGGATGACAATGACATCTCTGCTCTCTTTGAAGTGAGTCTCCAAGCCTTGCTTATGCCTTTGTGGAAACATAGTGAAGAATTGGTCTCTGTCTCAACTTCAAGAAGACTCAAATCCTTTAATAAACCTATTCGGGTCCAAACTCCTGTACATCACTCCGTTAAAATCAACAGAGAAATCTTCCTAAACATGGAACATTTCCCTTATCTGGGAAACTACCTCTTATTTAAGGCTGGCATTGATGCAGAGATTCAACATCACATCCAGTCTGTGTATGCCACCTTCGGATGCCTAAGGATGAGAGTCTATACTGATACCAAGATCCTTGTGTATAAGGCAGTCATCCTTCTGACTTGTCTATATGGCTCTGAAACATAGACTACACATAGACACCATCACAAGGTCTTTGAGAAGTACCATCAACGTTGTTTGACATGGATTCTTTGTACCAGCTGGGAGGACGGGTATACTAACATCGGTGTCCTTGAAGCACCCAAATAGCACCAGTATCAAATCCATTGTCATCTGAAAGTGAGTCCACTGGGCCAGCCTCAAGTTTAGGATGTCTGAGTTCTGACTGCCAAATCAAATCACCCTCTGGCAGTGGAAGGAAGCACTCAACTGAATGGAGCACTTAGCAAATTTTTCAAAGACTCCCAAAAGATTTCCCTTAAGAAATGCAACATTGGAGTAAACTCATGGAAGACCCTCATTCAGAAGAAACTGACTTGGAGGAAATGCCTATACGAAGGGACTCAATTTATTTGAGAGCACCTATCATCAAGAATAAATATGGAAAAGGAACCAGAGAAAGGAATGTCAACAATCTCAAGCCTAAGGACCACTTCTTGGAAACACCTGCCAAAAATGTGGTCAGAGATTTGGGTCTAAGATCAGGCTTATTATCCACACAAGAATGCACAGAATTTATGACCAGTGAGACTTAACTTCCTAGATGAACAATCATCCTTGTTTATGAGTGATTGCAATGAATATCAACCCCAAAGTTAAACCAAATGATCTGTAATTGGCAGAATTATCCTCACACCTTACAATCTTTTTTAAAAGAGGCTACAATGTTGGAAATTCTTCAGTTTTTTGGCATGCCCTGGGAGTCCAGGGAAGATTGAAATATTATGGTCAGTGCCTCCACAATTTCCATCCCTACTTCCTTTGAAAGTCTTGGATGCATATCATCCGGGGATCCCAGTGCCTTGTTAACTTAAAGTACCAGCAATCAATCCGAGACTTCTTCCTTATTAATTTTGATTCCTTCTAGTGACAGAATTTATTCCTTGAACACTGCAACCTGAGTAGCATCTTCCTCTTTTATAAAGAAGACTTTGGGATTTTCCTTTATGTTAGCTTTCAAACCAAGTTTACAAGAATGAACGGCTGGTATCAGATGTAGAACCCAACGTCATCAAACATTCCTTCTATGTTCTACTTACTAACCACCATAAACTTCAATCATTACACACCAACTCCAACCCTCTCTCCTAGCTTGAACTTGATTGTTCACAACCTTGGTTCATACTTAGCACCAAAATGAACTTCTAGCCAAATATCTGCACCATCACTAAAACTGATTGGTTTACTCACTGTAAATCTGCCTTACTTTCCCCTGTCTTAGTTCATTTGGTGCTGGTGCTCTCATTCAAGTCATTGTTATCTCAAACTTTGACTATTCCAACACATTTGTGACTAGCTTTCCATACCCCACCCTGCATAACTCTGTTGCTCATGTCTTAATTTGCACCGAAAAAATTCACCCATCACTCTTGCGCTTGCTGACCTGTGATAGCAACTGCTTAATTTTAAAATTCTCATCCTTGTTTTTAAATCCCTCCAGATATCACCTCATATTGTTTCTGTATTGTCATCTAGCCCTACAAACTACAAGATAGCTTCACTTATCCAGATTGGGTTTCTTCAGCTTCCCTGATCTTAATCGCTCCATCCTGGTGACCATGCCTTCTAGTGCTTGGACCATCATATTTGAAATTTCCTCCTTAAACCGATCCATCTGTCTACTTACTTTTCTTCCCTTAAAACTCTCCTTGATACCTACCTCTTTGACCAAACAATTGCTCATCTGCACTAAAACCTGCTTTGCAGATTAATGACTTGTCTACGGAAGATACTCCTGTAAAGTATATTATAGAGCCATAGAGTCAAACAACATAGAAACAGGCCCTTTGGGCCACCTAGTCTATCCTAACCAACAAACATCAAATTACACCAACCTTACTTAGCTGGACTTAGCCCATAGCTTACTGTGCTTTGGCATGTTAAGTGCTCATCCAGATACTTCTTAAATGTGGTGAGAGTACCTGTCTCCACCACTCTCTCAGGAAGCACATTGCATATTTGGATCACTCTCTCTGTGAAAAAAATTCCTCCGATCCCCTCTAAACCAGTTACTACTCACCTTCAACTATGCTGTCTGGTCTTATACATGGTTGCTATGGGGAAAAGAGTCTCAAAATCTACTCTGTCTATGCCTCTCCTAATTTGGCATACCTGTACCTCAATCAAATTCCCTTCAGCCTTCTCTGCTCCAGGGAAAAAAATAGCCGATCTAATCTCTCCTCGTAAATCAGATTCTCCATACCAAGCAATATCCTGGTGAATCTCCTCTGCACACTTTCCAGTGAAATCATGTCCTTCCAATAGCATGGCAACCAGAACTGCACGTGGTATTCCATCTAACCAATACTTTATTAAGCTGTAACAAGACTTTCTTGCTCCGACATCCAAAGATCTGCAGGTTAGTTGGATTTTCCATGCTAAATTGCTCTGTAGTGTCCAGGGATATGCTGGCTAGGTGGATTAGCCATGGTAAATGTGGGGTTACAAGGATCGGCAGGCCTGGGTGGCATGCTCTTCAGAGGTTGTTGTGGACTTGATGAGCCAAAAGGCCTCTTTCTGCGCTGTAGGCATTCTATACTTCTATATTCTACATGCTGGCTAATGAAGAAAAGCATCCTGTATGCCTTCTTCAGCATCCTGTCTACCTGTGCTGACACCTTCAGGGATCCGTAGACTTATACAACAAGGTCCCTTCATTCCTCAGTACTCCCTTGGGACCTACCAATCATTATGTATGCCCTCACTTATTAAATCTTCCAAAATGCATCACCTGACACTTATTAGGATTCAATTCCATCTGCTATTTTTCTGCCTAATTTGCCAGCTGATCAATATCAGATTTCAGGCTGCGATCATCCTCTTCACTATCAACAACATCAATTTTTATGTCATCTGCCAGCTTCCTAATTACA
This sequence comes from Rhincodon typus, assembly GCF_021869965.1. Lineage (NCBI taxonomy): Eukaryota > Metazoa > Chordata > Chondrichthyes > Orectolobiformes > Rhincodontidae > Rhincodon > Rhincodon typus. Next base: position 112,924,635 of record NC_063333.1, on the reverse strand, counting down.
TTCACATCCATGTCATCAATATACAAAATAAACAGCAAGGGTCCTAGAACTGAACTTTATGGTACACTGCTGGTCATAGGCTTCCAACTACAAATACAACCTCTACTTTCACCCTTTGCCTCCTATTTGCGAGCCAATTTTGGATCCAGCTTGCCAACTTGCCTTGGATCCCATGGATCATTTTGGACAAGATTTCAATGTGGGAGCTTGTCAAAGACCTTACTGAAATCCATCAAGTATATCGACTGCACTACCCTCATCAATACATCCAGTCACATTTTCACAAAACTCAATTAACATAGTCACACAGTATCTCTCTCCACCAAATCTGTGCTGACTATCCTCCATCAATCCCTGCCTTTCCAAGTGTTGATTCATCCTATCTCTAAGAATTTTTTCCAGTTATTTCACTGCCACTAACATTAGTCTGACTGGTCTGTAATTACTTGGCATATCCCTGCTGCCCTTTTGAACAAAGAAACTAAACTGGCTATCCTCCAATCATCTGGCACTTCACCTGTGGTGAGCAAAGTATTAAATATTTCTGTCAGGGCCCCAGCAAAATCCTCCCTTGCCTCCCATAGCATCCTGGGATATATGTCATCAGGCTTTGGGAATTTATGCACCTTCATGCCCATTAAAACATTTAATACCACCTCCTTGTTAATCTTAACATGCTCTTGAACTCACCATCTCAACTGAAATCTCCACCTACAATGATTTTCTCCTCATTGAATGCAGATGAGAAATATTCATTTAAGACCCCACCCATGTCCACTGTCTCCACCCACAGATTACCCCTTTGGTCTCTAATGGGCCCCACTCTTTCCATGGTAATCCTTTTGGTCTTAATATTCTTACAAAATGCCTATTGTTTTCCTTAATCTTATCTGCCAAAGATATTTTGTGGCCCTTCGTTTCCCTCCTAATTTCTTTTTAAGCACCCTTACACTCTGTATACTTCTGAAGGACCTCCTTGTTTTTAATGGTCTTACCTAACATTTGCTTCCTTCTTTTGCTTTATCAAACTCTCCCTATACCTTGGCTGTGGGGTTCCTTGGATCTGCTGCCCTTGCCCTTCATTCTTAGAAGAACATGCTGGCCCTGAACTCTCACTATACTACTTTCAAAAGATTCTCACTTTGCAAATGTAGACTTATCTCCAAGTAGCTGCTTCCATTCTATGTTTGCGAAATCCTGTCTGATGATATGGAAATTGGCCTCTGCCCAATTTAGTCATAACTTCTGCATTATCCTTATCACTTTCCTCAACCACTTCAAAACTTACTGAATTCTGGTCACTATCCCCAAAATGTTTGTCCATTGACACTTTAACTACTTGTCCAGCTTCATTCCCTAGGATTAGATCTTGCACTACTCCATCTCTAGTAGGACTATCTATGTACTCACACAAAATGCTTTCCTGGGTGCTTCTTAAAAATTCCACCCCCATCTAAGCCTTTCACACTAAGGTTATCCCAGTTAATATAAGCAAAGTTGAAATTCCCTATTACTATAATCCTATTCCTCTCACACCTCTCCATGATTTACCTTCATATCTGTTGCTCTGTCTCCCTCTGATTATTAAAAGCGTAATGTAAACAGTTGTTTTTAACGTGCAATTCATGTTACAGTGTTCATATAAATAGCTCCTTGTTCTAACAGTGCAGTTTATTTACTCTTGCTGGAAATTCCATTGGACGACTAAGATGTGCTGCAAGTTTATAGTGTTGAGTAGATTGTAAGATTCCTTTCAACTCCCTCAAAAAAGTTACTTATTGTATTACTAATGTTGAATGTGAACTATGTGAATCATGTCACAGAATCTTGATTCAAGGACCTCAGAATGTGTCAGTGTAAAGTATATTCTTAGCGTAGTTTTTGCATTCAAAGTATAAAAGACAATAAAAAGTTGATTTAAGGATTTCATTAATGTTTCCAATTTTATTATTAACAACTGTGCAGATTAGTTTGTGACTACAAACCTTTAGACGAATGCCAAGAACAGACCTGTTGACTGTATGTCATTGTGGGTATTTTGTAGTTCCCTTTTAATGTAAATATTATTCTTTTTCTTAAATCAAAAGAGATTAATATACATAAAAGTATTCAATGGAAAGCATATACAGATACACAGCACTATTGCTGTCCACAGCAAAGTTGCTTTTTGATCTACTCAGAGCCCACAATGTTCATATTATTCTGTTTTCTGCTTAAAGGAAGAATGGCTGGTGGGGAGAAAATCTTTCAGTCAGTAGCCATAAATACCCTGGTTCTTCAGAGACTGATTGTACCTGAATCTCAACAATGAACAATGTGTGAGGCAGGTACTTCACCAAGAAGGTGCTCACTGAAAGGTGCCAGCCCTTGCTATTGAACTGCAATGTCAGAGCAGACTGAGGATGACACTGCCAGTTGCTTTGACCACAAAACTTTCTATATCAGGCTCTTTTCAGACTGTAGCAGACAATATTTGCAGCAACTGACTTCACCAGCCATTATTACATTAGGAAGAGCATCAAAGTTTTCAATGCCCTGAAAGAACTGAATATATTCTTTTCTTTCATGGCAGAGGAAAGCAAGCAGAATATGCAGACAGTTCATCTGAGGTTCTCGGCCTCCTATGATGCCAGTGACTACACACATATTGATTTTTAGATAGTGCATGTGAATATTGTGATGCTTTCTTTTTTATTCACTCATGGGACATGGCATCGCTGGTTGGTCAGCATTTATTACACATCCATAGTTGACAATGAGAAGGTGGTGGTAGCTGCCTTCTTAAATTGCTGCAGTCTACGTGCTGTAGGTTGACCCACAATGCCGTTGAAGAAGGAATTCCAGGATGCTGGCCCAGTGACAGTGAAGGGAACGATAATATATTTCCAAGTCAGGATAGTGAGTGGCTTGGAGGGGAACTCGCAGGAAGTGGCATTGCCATGTATCCGCTGCCCTTGTCTTTCCAGAGTGAAATGGTCATGGGTTTAGAAGGTTCTGTTTAGGATCTTTGGTGAATTTCTGCAGTGCATCTTGTAGATAGTACACACTGCTGCTACTGAGGATCAGTGGTGGAGGGAGTGGATGCTTGTAGGTATGGCGCCAATCAAGCGGGCTGCTTTGTCTTTGATGGTGTCAAGCTTCTTGAATGTTGTTGGAACTGCACATCAGATTTTAATATCTCTGCATTGGCAACAACTGTCTGGCTTGGAATGCTGACTAACAGATGCAAGAAAATTGGTTTAGTGACTGCTGTCTTTCTGAAGCTTGTGGTCTAGGGTGCCACGAGCACTCCTATAGAGTGCTGCCTTAGAAATCATAATAAAGAGAGAAGGTTGTTGCATTGGTATGGTACACTGCAACCCCTTTAACATTGTTATCTGCAGCTCCAATCCCAGCAATCTGATTGCGTGTGACAGGAAGCTGAGCTCGCATGACTTCAGCAGAGGCCACAATCGGCATCTACTACTGGACCAGTTCAGATGAAAATTGGACTATACTGTACAAAAATGGAAGAATAGCCTCCCCAACTTGAATACTGGTTCAGGCAATCTGTTCTTATAATGTAACCTTTTAAGTCCAGGATAATTCCAGAAATTCCTATTTTTGATGGTAAAATAATCAATCCTTTTTTTCTCCTGTTTAAAGTCAGTACTGAACCAGGAGTCAGAAATGCAGGGGTGGTTCACTGCTGCCATTGTTTGGCCAATGTCTGAAATGATCAGTAAGAGGCAAACAGTGCTTTAAGGCCCCTTCCCAATTGGCACAGTCTGGGCTATTCATGCTGACAAGAACAGGAAAATGGACCAGCGTGATTCTCTCACTGTTTCATTCCCTTTCCTTTCCACCCATTCACATATTTCCTGTGCCCTTTTGTTTGTATCAGTAGCTACTGCTTTCAGAAAAGAGGATCAGTAATCAATAATTTCTCTCTGTTCCATAAAGTTTGTGAAAAGTAATTGCTTGCTAATTTGTAGCTTATTACTCGTACAGAGAGGGGCTTGTGATCAGTTTTAAGTTGCTGAATTGAGTCCTGTGCTACCATTTTGAAGTAAGAGGTTATTGAATTTATACAATACCCATCACAATAGGATTTTGTGATGGTAAATACTAATTGAACATTGGATGAGGGATTTATAACTATTGCCTGAAAATTAAGATGTTTGATTTTGTCTACCCTTGAAATTAGTGAGCTTCTTCCAGTTCAAAAATTTTAAGCCAGTTATTGATCCTAAATCTATGCTGGCGGTTTTCCAAGTAGTTAAAAATGGGATTGAGAAGCAAGTAACCAATTAGAAATGGGGTCTGACTTCATGAGCTCAACCTGTGATAATTCTAGATATCTGAATGATTGTGCTGAAACTCAGGATGATTGCAGGCCCCTGCCAGCGCTTCACTGCAGCAGAGCAGTCCATGTGAGGTTCTTGATGATTCTGTTCTGGGCAGTGACCATTTTCATTGTTAATGAGTCCGAAGCAAAAATATTGGACATAAATATAGGCCAGATGAAATCAAACTGTTTGATATGAAACCAGATAAATGGCCATTGTAGCCTTCAGTCTGAGCTTACCTCCATTACTTGGTCATTGGATGACGCCTGTTTGTGCCGCAATGAAAACGAAGAAATCCACAATCAAACTCTAGTTTTTAATACAGTGTGGAGCTGGAGAAACACAGCAAGTCAGGCAGCATCAGAGGAGCAGGAAAGCTGACATTTCGGGTCATGGGATGAGGCCGCGGGTGGGGAGATACTAGCTTCAAAATTTCCCCACCCCCGGCTTCATCCCATGACCAACGCTCCCTCTCATCCCCTCCTCCGTGACCTGTCCGTCTTCTCTCCCACCTATCCGCTCCTCCCACCTCACTGACCAATCCCAACCACTACCTACCTGCACTGACCTATCACCATCTCACCTACCTTCCCCAGCCCAACCCCCCTCCATTTATTTCAGAGCTCCCTTCCCCTCCCCCATTTCTGAAGAAGAGTCCCGATCCGAAACGTCAGCTTTCCTGCTCCTCTGATGCTGCCTGGCCTGCTGTGTTCCTCCAGCTCCACACTGTTATCTCGGACTCCAGCATCTGCATTTCTTACCACCTCTAGTTTTTAATAGCTCTGCATGTGTTTTCATGGAGTTGATTACCTCTTCAATGCTGGACAGATACAAGGCACCGAATCCATGCATATCCATTTGTCTTTTTCTGTTGGTTGCCCTATCAAAATCCTTATCTGACTCATCTGCAGTAGAACTGCTGTGCAAACATGTCCTCCAGTGAGCTGGTATCAGCACCTCAGTACCATCTTGTCCTGTGTAGCTCCCTTGCACTCAGTGTTTCAACGTGTGAACATATGACATAGGAACCAAAACAGACATTTGGCCCTTTAGTCTGCTCCAACATTTATTAAGATCATTACTGATCTGTTTGCATTTCAAGTTCCATATTTCCATCTGCAAAGTGGCAAAAACTAGTGCTACTCCAGAGGATTGAGAATTTTTTAGAAACCAGCAACATGTGACTAAAAGGCAAATGAGGAGAAAAATGGCAATGAAAATAAAAGTTATAAAAACAAAGATGAGTTTCTCTGAGTATATTAAAAGAAAGAGAGTAGCTAAAGTAAGTGTGGAACCCTTGGAGGATGCAACTGAGGAATTAATAATGGGGAAATGGCAGATAATTTATGGGAGGTGATGGTCTAGTGGTATTATCACTAGACTATTCATCCAGAAACTGAAATAATGTTCTGGGGACCTGGATTTGATGATGAAATTTCAATTTAATAAAAATCTGCCATTAGGAGTCTAATGATGACCATGAAACCATTGTTGGAAAAATCTAGCTGGTTCACTAATCTCCTGTCCTTACCTATTCTGGTCTACCCGTGATTCCAGCAATGTGCTTGACTGTTAACTGCTCTCTGGGCAGTTAAGGGCAGACAGTAAATGTTGGCCCCGTCATTGACATGTAATCCCATGAATCAATTAAAAATTAAACCAATATCTTACATCATTCTTCGCAGTGGAGGATATGTAATTTTCTCTATCATGAAGGGCAAAGTATTTGACAAATGAATGGGAATAAAGGCAAACAAGTTGCCAAGGTCTGATTACCTGCATCCAAGGATTTTAAGTGGCTGAAGAGACAGTGGAGAAATTGTTTGAAATATTCCAGAACTAACTGTATGCTGGGAGGGTTCCAGCAGATTGGAAATCACCACTGTGATCGCATTGTTCATGAATGGTGGAAGACAGAATATAGGAAATTATAGGCTAATTGGCCTAACATCTGACATTGGAAAATGCTGGAGTCTGTTATTAAGAAAGAAATAGGACATCTAGAAAAGCTTAACTCAATCAAACAGAGTCAGCACGGTTTTTTGAAAAGGTAATCATGTTTGACAAATTTGCTAGGATTCTTTTAGGATATAACAAACTGAGTTCATAAAGGAAACCTGACAGATGTGATGTTTTAGGTTTTCCAGAAGCCTTGGGCATAATATATTGCATGGATTGAGGATTGACTAATACACAGAAGGCAGAGATTTGGGATTAATGGGTCTTTTTCAGGTTGCTAATATATAATTAGTGGAATCTCACAAGCATCAGTCCTATGACCTCAATTATTTACAATCTTTATGAATTACTTGGCAGAAGGGGCCGAGTGTAATGTATCTAAATTTGCTGATGATACAAAAATAGGTGGTAGGACATATTGTGATGAGAACATAACAAATCTGCAAGGGGATATACATAGTTGAGTGAATGGGCAAAAATTTGGCAGATGGAGATTAATGTAATGAAGTGTGAGGTCATGCACTTTGGTAGGAAGAATCAAAAGGTAGACTATTATTTAAATGGAGAGATACTCCAAAAGAAACACAGCACAGAGGGACCTGGATATTGTTGTACATGAAACACAAAAAGTTAGCATGCAGCTTCAGCAAGTGATTAAAAAAACAAATGGAATTATTGCCAGAAGGTTACAGTTTAAAAATAACCAAATTTTGTTACAAGTGTATAGGGTGTTGATTATGGAGCATTGTGTACAGCTTAAATGTACATAGTTAAGAAAGGATGTACTGTCATTGGAGACAGCTGAAGGAGATTCACTAGGCCGATTCTGTAGTAATTGTAATGAAGTTAACCAGGTGGAAATCATAGAATATGAGTTCTCAGATTGGGGTTGTTGATCTGGTCCAATCAGGGAGTGCTGGGTGACAGATATAAAGAGGACCGTCAGAAATTCTGTTCACTATGTGAGCTGGCTCTGAGGAAGATGGATCAGTCTCAAGGACTCTCCATGTGTAAATAAAAGTGACTTGGTGATGGGAAATCAGCCTCTGTGGAGTTATTTCAGACTCCTGTGATGAAAGGGTTGACTTAATAATATGGCCAATTAGTTTATCGGAGCATAAGATCAAGAATAGGCTATTCAGCTTCTCGAGTTTGTTCCACTATTCAGTGAGATCACGGCTGATCAGTGGTCTAACTCAATTTACCTCCCTTTGGCACATATCCCTTAATAACTTTGCTAAACAAAAATTTATCTATCTCAGATTTAAAATTAATAACTGATCTAGCAACTGCCATTTATGGAAGAGAGTTCCAAATTTCTACCACTCTTTGTATGTGGAGTTGCTTCCTAACGTCTCTCCTGGATGGTCTGGCTTTAATTTTTTGACTATACCCATACTTCTGGAATCTCCCACTAGTGCAAATAATTTATCTTTATCTACCCTGTCCTCTCCTGTTAAGATCTTGAAGACCACAGATCATTCCTTGACTGTGTAAATTCTAGAAAAAACAGGTCAAACTTATATAATCTTTTCGCATAACTTAAGCCTTTATTCATTAGAATTTAGAAGGATGAGGAATAATCCTATGGAAACATACAAGATTCTGAGGCGACTTAACAGGGTAGATGTTGGGAATATGATTCAACTATTGAGGGATTCTCAATCTAGGGAAGATATTTACTGTGGTCACTGCTACTTGGGGTGTCTTTACTCCGAGGTCATTAATTATCTGCGTCACATTACATAATGTAAAGTTGATACAACATGCCCTTTGGTTTGTTACAGACATACTGCTCTAAGAAACTATCTCAAAAGCATGCTGTGAATTTCCATCCAGGCTACTGTTGCGAATATGATTTTTTCCAGTGGATATGTAGATAATGATTATTACCATCCTTTATCACAAACATCCAATATTTCTTATTGTACATAGTGTTCTACATTATGGTTACTGATAGGAGACGTTAGTCTAAACCCACTTTTTCCCCTAGTATTCCTCATTTCCACCCAAAATAATTCTACATCCTGATCTCTTGAGCCAATGGTATCTTTGACTATTGCACAAATGTCACCCTTGCTTAACAGTTCTCTCCTTCCACCTTTACCCAGCTTCCTATTCTTCTTAAATGTCATGTACCCTTCAATATTCAGGACCTCATTCTTTTCATCCTGCAGCCATGTCTCCGTAATGACTGTCAACTCATATTTCTTTATATCAGTGCAGACACTTGCAGAGGCTGACAATCCTGCACCTCTGTCCTCTGGCTCCCCTTACCTGCCTCACAAGCAGTCACTACTTCCTGTCCCTCACCAAATCAGAAGACATTGTCTGAAGTGGCGTGACCATATCCTGGTACAAACAATCCAGATAACCTTCCCTCGAACAACACATGGAGGAAGCACTGAGAATGACCAAGGTGTAGAATGTACTCTGGATGCTGGTGGTGGATGGATATTGTGAACGGTAGAGGAGTCATTCCAACACAATGTGCAGGAGCTGCAATATTGTCAGCACAGAAATTATATCCGAACATTGTGGCTGTAAAACCCTGTTTCCTGCTGGCATTCTTAGCATAATGGTCATGTTTTGAATATATACAAGATGGCCTTTTCACTGGTTTATTGTTGGCCTTTGATATATATGTGTATGGCTCACATTGTGTAGGCATTCTCCAAGTTTAAAGTGTGATTTTTGGGGATTTCATTGGATGGTGCTGGTTGGAATTATTCTCTCTAGTTTCTCTCCAGTTATCAAATTGTAGAAAGTTGTGAGGAAAGAATCCTAGTCCGTAAGAAAAAAGTAAACATTTGTGGAAGTCGGCTGAAACTGGTGAAATTAACCAGTGATTCGGGAATTCAAGCAAGATATATATGGTTCTACTTGCCTGAAAACTAGGCTTTCATGAAGACCTAGTATCGATTGTTGGAAACTGTATATTAAACTGGCAAGTTACAATTCTTTTATTTTTTAAAATGTATCCCTTAACCATATCTGTCTGTTTGTGAGAGAGTGAGTGGGGATAATGATCAAAGAAGGTTAGGCTTTAGATGATAGATATTAATTAGAAAACCTTGTAGTTTGCCTGTGTTTTACTGAAGTTACATTATTACCAGTAAGTTGTTAATTTTTGCTTAATTTGGTGTCCAAGATCTGTTTTTATTAAAGTCTGGTTGGGAACAATTGGGCAGTTGAGTTGGTCATTGAATATTTTAATTTCACTGTGTTGTGAATCCAGTGGTAGTGGATCTTGATTTGGTTTGGCTTGCTATCCCTGTGTCATAACATAATTTGGATGCTGAGTGATGCAACTAGTGGCATTTCAAACAATAATCACTCTGGACACCCATGCAGGTGAACACTTTAAAGTGCCTCAAGAATGGTCAAAGCCTGCTCTATTGTTTTGCCATGTCAGCAGGTGGCTATTGTTTTATTGCCTTTCAGGATTTGATTGTGGGCACCGAAAGGGATCCATCAGCCATGACCTTAAGGAGTACCTCTTGTCCCAGAGAAGCCAAACACAGGCATGTGTCAGTGTTTGAAAAAGCTGAGGCAGTTTCCAATTGCTCAGGACAAATAAATTGTCACAGCTTCCAAGATAATGTGTACAGATGTACAGGAACAACTTGGTACCTACACATCCAGGGAGTGGAAACATTTCATTTATTTTGAAGATATTGGATTGATGAACTGGTGTAATTATGGTGATATGGGTGCTGTCAAAGCAAGCTAATCACAGAATCACTGGATTGTTACACCACAGAACGGGGCCATTTGGTCCAGTGTGCCTATACTGGGGCTATTATTTAGTGCCAATCTCCTGCCTTTTTTCCATATCCCTCCAAACTATTTCTATCCAAATAATCATCCAGTATTTTTCAAATACAAACTGAAAGAACTGTGGATACTGTAAATCAGGAACAAAAACAAAGTTGCTGGAAAAGCTCAGCAGGTCTTGCAGCATCTGTGAAGGAAAAAACAGAGTTAACGTTTCGGGTCCAGTGACCTTTCCTCAGAACTAACTAAGTTCTGAGGAAGGGTCACCGGACCCGAAATGTTAACTCTTGCTTTTTCCTTCACAAATGCTGCCAGACCTGCTGAGCTTTTCCAGCAACTTTGTTTTTGTTCTGTAATTTTCAAATGTTTACTCTGCCTGATTGGAATTCTGTCATAATGCAAACAAATTCTCAATCACTCCAGGAACACTTTCTTTCCTACTTAAAGAAAAATCATGACTGCAGAAATACTGACAATATACTAATTAAAGTCTCTTATAGGCACAGACCAAAACACACATGCCATTAGTTCAAAATCCAAAATCTAAAATAATTGGTATTTATATATATGTAAACTGCACACCTTGCTTTGTCGGAAGACCACAAAATATCAGCCCTTCCAAAGACCCACCCTCTTAGGTGTTGGCTATAAACATGTGTTTGAAATTGTTGAACATCTGTGGTTCTGGCAGAAACTTTTTAAGATCACTGTAAGGATAACTTGACCTCACCAAAGCTCTGGTAGGGTTACAGCTTTTTTCTTAAAGACTTTAGTCCCAGGAATTATGTTCTGGAAATTTCTCTGACAAAAATTGCTTCTGATTAAATCAGCCACATTTTAAAATGTGTTGCTGCCTCTGTGAACTGCGCGTCTCTGCAATTGGTTCCACCCCCTCTTCTAGCGAAAGTACTGGGAGCCAGGTATGGGGATAGGAACTCTAGATTGAGGGCACTGATGTCATATTGGATAAGGCATGGAATCCAGGCCTTTGTATCAAAATGTAGTATGTGATGCTGTGCAACACTATAATTGCCCATTTAATATGTCATGTAATGTTCCAGAAAATCAAATATTCTGACTGACATATCCAGCTGGAAAAAGTGCTAACAAAGGAGCATTGGTCTGGAATTCCATCGCCAATGTTTCCTTATTTCCATGACCCCAACATTCTCAGTTCCAATAGGAGGAGCTAGAGCACAGAACAGTACTGCACAAGAACAGGCCCACTGGACCACAATGTTGTGCTGAACATGATGCCAAATTAAACTAATCCTTTCTGCCTTCCCTTGGTCCATATTCCCTTCATTCCTTGCACGTTCATGTGCTTAACTAAAAGTCCCTTAAATGCCCCTTTTGCACCTGCTCTTCCACCATTACCCTTGGCAGCACATTCCAGATTCCTACCACTCTCTGTGTAAAAAACTTGCCCCTCACATTTCTTTGAATTTTCCCCCTTTCACCTTAAATGCATGTCCCCTGGAATTAGACACTTCAACTCTGGGAAAAAGGGTTGACGGTCAGAATCTTTTTATGCATCTCATAATTTTGTAGACTTCCATCAAATCTCCCCTCAGCCTCCACTGCTCCAGAGAAAACAACCTGAGTTTTTCCAGCCTTTCCTTGTAGTTCATATCCTCTAATCCAGACAGCATCCTAGTAAACCCTTACTGCACCTGCACCAAAGCCTCCACATCCTTCCTAGTAATGTGGTAACCAGAAGTGAATGCAATACTCCAAGTGTGGCCTAAGCAAAGTCTTATAAAGCTGCAACATAACATCTTGGCTCTTTGAGCTCGTAAGTTTATTTGTTACTGATACTGAAACTATTCAATCAGTGGCCTCTGACTCCACCAAGTCTAACTTCACCCAAGACTGCCTTTTGTTCTAGTTTTGAATCTGCATGCTTCTCTAGTTTCTCTCCTATCTCCTGTAACATCCTCCAACCCTCCAACTTACCATGAACTCTGCATTCCTCCAACACTAGCCTGCTGTGCAACCTCATTAATCACTCCATTTTTGGTGATTGTGCCTTCAGCTGCTTAGGCCTTAAGTTTTAGAATTCCTCTAAAAATCTCTATTCACCTGTAACTCTCTTTCCAGATTCCTATGTTTCCTTTAATGTATACCTTTCTATCCAAGCTTTTGGTCACTTGCCCTAATATCTTTCTTTGGCGTGCCAGTTTTTGTCTGATTATATTTTGGTTTAGAAGAATGAGGAGGGGCTTCAATAGGAACCTTTAAAATTCTAGCAGGTTTGTATAGGGTGAACATAGAAAAGAGGTCACCAATAACTGGGGAGTCCAGAATTGGTGTCAAAGTTTAAGGATACAAGTTAGACCACATAGAACTGAGATGAGAAGAAATTTCTTCTTTCCACTAGCATTAGAGAATAGTGCGACAGAAAATGGTTGAGGCCAAAACAATGCATGTTTTCAAGACAGAGTTAGATATTGTTCTTAGGACTAAAGGGATCAAAGGATATGGACAGAAAATAGAAACTATGTACTGAGTGGGATGATCAGCCATGATATTGAATGTGGAACTGGTTCAAATGGCTGAATGGCCTATTCCTGTTCCTATGTTTCTATGTAAAGCATCTTGAAATGCGTTGTTATGTTTAAAGGCGATACATAAATGCAGGTTGTTGAATTTTCTAACTATTAGGCAAAAAAATCAAGGTTCTATTGATCCATAGTTTTACTCATCAGCTTTCCTTGTAAGTACCAGCTCCTGATCATAGTACCAGCTCTTAAGCACACTCCCTGTATTTGACGATTCACATTAAAAGTACATATTAGTCAAATATACTCAAAGTACAGATGATTACACAGGGAACAAAGACTGACTAGCAGACAGTGCTAGTGGAAAGTAAGGGACTTATATAACAACAGCCACTCAAAAAGGAATCAGTTGCCAGTTGCTTAACCCGTTAATATATGCTGGATATAAAATCCTTCTGTAATCAACTACAGACTGTTCCTTGCAGCTTTGCAGCAAGTCTGTTACAATCATTAATCCTCTGGTGTGAATGTCATCATATATCAAAGATATGAAGCACATTGACAGTGGGGCTGCTGGCACAGGAATCAACTGGAAACAGAACAAAAAAAATTATGGAAAATGAGAACTACATATGTTATAAATAATAGACACCAGGCAATGATTTCAAGGCAGTAATCTAATTTTACAGAACAAGTGAGATCATTGCATCATCAATCATACCTGGCTCTGTAAGTTCATTATTTTGATTGTAGTTTTAATGCAACTGATATAAAATCCCATTCAAACATTTATATTTGCTGCACTAGAACATTATCCTTTTGGGTCAGCTTAACAGCACTGTTATTGGCCTTTCAGAATAAGCAGATTATAACAATGACACTATCTCACCTGAAAATAAATAGGGCCAATTATTCCATGCCCCCATTCCACTCTGACACTGAATATGAGGAACATACCTGAATCTTCCTGTGGTGTTCATAATTGACCACCTGTAGATTATGAATAGACTGTGGATTCTGTATTATCAAAAATGCAGACCAAATTGTAAACCCAAAATGTTTAAAATGATGTCAGTGAGGCTTAAGTGCGACCTCATTTCACTGACCCTCCTCTCCTGTGTTATGTTTTATGCTCACTATGTCAATGTACCTTTAAGTGACATGCTTGTGATATTATTACTGCATCAAAGTATTCAACCTGAGGATATAAAGGTCTCATACACATCTTACCTTGCATCATATGAAGTTTGAGATTCTAATGGAAACATGCTCCTTTTTTGTAACATAATCGCTACAAGGAGGGGTTTAAAACTTTTGTGGCTTAGTGGTAGTGATAGAGATCTAAGGAAGAATCAGTCTTTTACTATCACAACTGACAGTGTCTACTTCATGAGGAAGATATCAATGGGAAGCAAATGATGACATCCAACCTACTCAGCAAGTTGAAGATTTTACATATTTCAACACAGATGTACCTGCAGATTAAGATTAAGAATTTGTTTGAATAAAATGGAGATGAGCTGCCCTCTACTTCATGGAAGCCAGACCAACGCCATAGTTTCAAGAGACAGTCAAAATAAAAAATACTGCAAGGCATAAAGTATCTGTTTCAACTGGGCAGCCGTCTCCCAATACGAACTTTAATCAGATTTAAGGACCTCAAGCAAGATTATGTGGCAACTTACATGAGTTAACAGGGAAGAATTCTTCTGGAAAGGGCATTCTGGAGTGTAAGGGTTCTCCAAATGATGTAATGAATCATTACATTAGCAAAAATAGAATCCTCCATGAAGGAAATGCAATAAATAAAACATCCTGCATTGTAGGAATGATCTACAGATGATCAGAATCAAGATCATCAGTTCTCAAGTCAAAGATTTTGTCAATTTTCCAATCATGAAGACAACGCATATAGAAAAAAGTGAGAAACCTCCTGAATTTGCGAAATCAGAGACTTAGGGGAAGATGGGAGCCGTTAGGACCCGAACTCCTGTCTTCTGGCTCAGAGGTAGGGACACCATATTCCTGACAGCTTACCGTATACTTCCTACTGTTACCTCGTTCACATACGTTAAAATTGTACATTATACGCCAAAGTCTTTGTCTGTAATTTATCTGGATAAGAGTAAGGGTGCTCACACCAGGCCCTAGAAACCCCTGTCTGATGAAACTCTGCAGGAGGAGTGCAGAGGCACAACTGACCCTCCTGTGTGAATATGTATTGAGTAATTTTAAATGAATGTAAAGATAACAGTTTTCATTTATAGAAATATTTTCCACATCACAGCATAATGTCCGTATAGCAGAAAAACAAGATTAAAAATACAGTTTATTGGCAAGTTTATCCATGAACGAGCCTGAAGAAAACATTCGACCTATATACTGCAAAGTTATCCGTACTCCAAAGTGCTAGATTAGTGAATATTTAGATCTACAGGTTGGAAGCCCACTTTGGCAGCCGTTATTTTGATAGAAAGTCTGCAGTTCGATTTGCACCGGGCTCAAATTTGCCTAATTGTGTGGCGATATTTTATGACGGGTAACATAAAGAACATACCGAATGTGGCGCATTTTCTACATTCTACGGAACTTATGGATGTCTGCGTTTTGTTGGCATTCTGCATAAAATAAGTGTCTCCCTCAGGATATGGAAACTATTCCAGGGGCTGGTTTTATCCCAGAACTGGACAAATAAACTTATGATTGATAGAAATATGGAGCCACAGCAAAGAGGTTTTATCGATGACTGCGGGAACGATCTCGGGTTTGCACAATTAATCTTATTAATGGAAAATCCGAGGAACAATAGTTATTTCTGCGCTTCGTTTCACTTGGACACTTCGCCGCAGTTTTCAGACAGTTCGCCGGTGACGTTTCTCAAGTTTTGCGCCAACCTTTTGCGAACGTTGCCACAATGTTTCGTAATATGTTCATTTATGCCCTGTTGTCTGTACCTGAGTGAACAGCCAAGTGTGAGAATATACAACATGTGCGTGCTGTCTAGACTGCTGGGTTATGACACCGTCCTAACCATTTAGTTTCAGCCTAATGGAATAGAATCAGTTTGTCGGCTGTATATATCAGCTGTGTTTATTTTACACATTCAAAATCTATAAAGAAATATTTTATTTGTTGCCCGTGGACAACGTGAGGCTGCATTCCTAAGGAAAAACTTTGTTAGGCAGGAGAGCCCATTAATCACACACGGCTTGATGTTTGTAAAATTCATTCCAAATTACTGCTGCTGCCATACTTTACACCAGTCACATTAACTTATGTACCCTGTATTTGCAGACCTAAGTTCAATCCGAAACAGTTAATAGTTTATTAAAAAGTTTTACTCACATTCAATTTAACTCACTTCCTGGCCTCTCCCATTTCATTCCTCTGCAGCGTGTTCCAGTCTCTAACTTGTTGAACAGACAAGTTCTCCTACCCTGACTTCAAGTACGTCCTTTCAATTTTTCCATCATTGAATGTTATAAGTTCAGTCTGGGTTCTACTTTCTGGAATTTCTTCCCCTAGCCCCTCTCCTCTTTCTTTAAAGTGTAACATTTGCTCAACCCTCATAAGACCCCATTCTATGGTTCAGCACCCTTACTTTGATTACCTGTACTTCAGTGAAGTACTTTGGACTGTTTTACCCGAAAAAAATGCTGTTATCCTTAATGTCAGAAGCATGATTCTGAGGTCCACTTTTCAAAATATTATGATTTGTGTGTCAGATTGTAGCACTGCTAGCTTATCATATACTGTGTCCATTTCAAAATACAGAGTAAATTTTCCAATCATTGAAGTTCACCACAAAACCTCACTCTAGGGTAGCATATGTTAGAAACTCATATGCAGGCCCATGACTTTACACTTTACAATCCTGATCCTCATTGCTCTCTGAGTTTCTTAGTAGAGATGGATTGGGCACGACAAGCACAGTAAAGGAGCCGGAAGCAGTGCTAGAGAGCTATCAGAAGCTAGGATTTTTTCCTGAAATGGAGTCACTGTGCAACATTGACTGAGGTCCATGCTTGAGCTGGAATACCTTGATTATGTCCATTATTTTGTCTAAACAATAGATGATAGAATAAAGCATTATAGCAGGATTTTTTGAGGCATTGTATCAACTGTTACAAAATCCATATATTCGTGTATTTTAGCAGTATAATTTTTAGTTTATGAATTGACATTTAGCATGCAGGAAAAATTAGAACACCTAGTTTGGAAAGCTGGTAATCAAACCTGAAGTAATTGCAAATAAGAGGTTAGCCAATATTTAATAAGGTCAGAGCTTGAAGTGGGAAAATCCTAAACAATGGGTCATTGCTCTCTGAGTTTGTTGGTGGAGATGGGATGGATACAATAGTCTCAATGATTTAAAGACAAGCAGAAGGAGAATATGTTGTGCTGTAAAGGAGTTGGAACCAGTACTAGAGGGCTATAAGAAGCTAGGTGTTTTTATGGAGTCACTTTCACTGAGGCCCACGCTTGATTTGGGAATGCTGAAACTGTGAGTTGTTGAAGGCGAGTTGGAGTGTGGCCGAATATTAGTGAAAAAAATCCCAAGAGATCTGATACCTCCAAGAACAGGGGGCCATTGAGAAGAATCAAAATGAATTCCTCAAAGTTGCGGCACACGTTATTTTTGTACTGGGAGAAGTGAATGAACTTTCAAGATCCTGCAAAAATATAGGTGAACCGTTGAATAGAAATTACAATAGAATGAGGCATTCTGTTCTGCTTTTCAGGTTTAAAATATGAAACTTTTTAGAGTTCCAATTTATTTACCTGTATGGACATGTTAGAAATAATCCTAGTTTAGCCCCTGTGTAAGTGTATAATTTTACCTTAAACCTCTCATACTGACCTACAACTATCACTGTCCCCTGCCATTGCTAACTTCCTCTTCTGGGCTGACTAACCACCCCACAGACCAGACATAACTAGCTGCCACCAGGTGACTATCCCCTAACCGAACTGACAACGGACCTACCTAACCAGCTCACCCAGCTGTCTTCCTACCTATCTACCACCTACAAACATATCACCCATCATACCAACTTAACCAATCTGACACCCAGTCTACTTGCCCATGAACTCACCCACCCTACCAACTCACCTTATTCTTACACATTCACTCATTCACTATCATTCACACTGGACATCTAAGCTTGCCATTTCTCAGAAAATGCATAAAAAGTGGTGTTCTACGCTAATTCTCTTTTCTGCTTTCTATGTAGATTTCTGCACTGAAGGAGTTCAGCCATTTGCTGCATTACGATTGAGACCTTTTCAAGTTCATCGTAAGCACTCAATTTTCTGCCTGATCAGGTCGGTTCTGACAGCAATTAGAAGATTTGGGCCAGAGTAAAGGCTCACACTGCTGGGCCAGAAATTTACTACACAAGGGGAACTGATCTTGACAGAAAGTCGATTTCTGAGTACAGAGCTTAATAGATACATTTCTGATGGCCAGACATAGCTATGGACAAGCTGAAAAATGTTTGCATTTTTTTTACTATTTCTACATGTAAAAATTATAAATTGTTTAACCGTGCGTAATCTGCAAGCTGAGAGGAAAAATAATTTAGAAAATATTGAGTAATTTCACTTTCTAGTTTTTCTATTGATGACATTATTTCATAGTCCATAGTTTTCAAGTTGTTATTTTAGGAATATGAAAGTTAGACCAGTCAAGAACTAGAGAGATAACAGAATTTGCTTGCAGATTTTATGAAATGTGAAGTGAAAAGGACATTTTATGCACTAAAATGACAGCCTAGAAATCTGACCACATCCTTTTCTGGCCATACACTGAATGAGGATTAATTTCTGCCCCTGGATAGTGAGGTCCAAGGTACCCATGATATTAGACCTCAGTCCTTCATGGTAAGTGTGGGAGGTTCCCACCACTTCTTCTGGTAGAGTTGGGCCATTGAATGTTTTTAAGATGGAAGTAGATGGATTCCTGTCAGGCAAGTGAATCAAAGTTTATCAGGAATAGATAGGAATGTGGAATTTGGAACCTGAACAGATCAGCCATGGTTTTATTGAATGGTGGAGCAGGCATGAAGGCAGGATTGCCTACTCTGTTATTAATTTATATGTTTGTAGCTTATATGTGAGCACTGATCACTTGTTCCCTATATACACCAAGTCAGTGCTCACTCATTTATCCTTTATTTAACATATCATCATCACATGTTTCCTTGATCCATTTAGCCTCCGGCATGCTTACCAGACCCTACTAGATTCTAACAGATTCCCCCTTTTTCTTTACTATAGTAAATAATATTGTAACCAATAATAATGCAAAAACAAAAGGATATTATACTGTTCAGAATGACTGCATATTATATACTCGCGTCTTTTACTTCAGTATGTATTAGAATTCCAAGCATCCTTGTTGCAGTATTTCTAGAGCTTGCTCCTTTCTTCATGAAGCAGCAGACTGCTGCCGTCCACTCAGTTCACTTTGGAGATTTTGTGATTGTCTAAGCATCTGTTTTGAAACTGCATCATTAATCCTTACATCTTTTCTCATGTACAAATTTTGTTGAATATACTTTATCCGTTAGTGGCTTAATATCAAATAGATATCAATGCATGTTGCAGCTAAATCCTTTTATAGAATTTATTCCAATATTTTTGGTAAGAAAGATTTCATACCTACCCCCTCAACAGGAGAAGGTGTTTCTGATGTAAGATGCTCTTTCTGATGTAAGATATCTATAAGATATTCCCGTCATCTTAGTTACCCAAGCTAAAGGACAATATTTACTTCGCCCTCCCAAAAGAAAAATTATAAACCATCCTGCACTTGAGAACCCACCACTTGAGAAATGCATAAGAAGCATCACTAAAAACAATAAATTTAATGTTCCTGTCATCTCCAATTATGTAAATTTCAACGGTCAGTGCTCAATTTTTAATTTTGTAAAGCTTGCCTGAATAATATCTTCCATCGCTGACTTTTTTTTCATAATTGTAGTCCATGACCTCAAAACTAGCAACTGGCCTTGTTTGTGTGCCTAGCCGATTGAGCTATCCAACTAGAGTTCACAATTTGTCCATTTTGGGAAACTGCTGCATCTGCCTCTTTTTGTGAAACCATACTTCAACTAAATGCAATGGGGCTATAATTTTCTAAATCAAATTGTGGATGCAAAATAAACCCTCTTGATCCAATCTACTTGATTTCTAATCAAATGTACATTAAAAAAACGGCAGTCTGAAACAATTTTGAATTCTGCTTTATGTCAATTTATGGCAATATTTACAAATTCACTGCTCCCACCTCACAGAGAATCATCCGTGTGCATCATACAGGTGCTTTAAAGCTGTACCCCATGGTTCCACTGAAAAGAGGCAGGGTTTGTGTAGTGATTGTAATAAGGTCGGCCAGGTGGACCTCATAGAATGTGTGTTCGCTGATTGGGGCTGCTAATCTGGTCCAATCAGGGAGCCGTAGCTGACAGATAAGAACAGGAGTGTCAGACATCCCGTTCACTCTGAGAGCTGGCTCTGAGGGAGCTCAATCAATGTCAAGGATTCTTCACGTCCAGATAAAGGGTAACTTAGTGATGGGATAATTGTGTGGAGTTATTTCAGTCTGCTTTCAACTAAAAACAGCCTAATTTTAACAAGGTCGGCCTTACTAAAAGTACCAAATTCCAGATGCATCATTTAATCAAAATATGCATTTACTTAACTTCGTGGAGCGTTGGAAGTTGTGGGGTGACCTTATAGAGTTTTATAAAATCATGAGAGGCATGGATAAGGTGAATAGCAAAGATATTTTCCCCAGGATAGATGAGTCCAAAACAAATTTTAAAGTAAGAGGGGAAAGGGGACCTGAGGGGCAACGTTTTCTCACAGAGGATGGGGTGTATATAGAATGAACTACCAGAGGAAGTGGTAGATGCAGGTACAGTTACAATATTTAAAAGACATTTGGACAGGTATGTGATTAGGAAAGGTTTAGAGGGATATGTGCCAAATGCAGGCAAAAGGACTAGTTTATTTTGGGAATCCTGATCAGCATAGATGAGTTGGTGTGATGGGTCTGGTTCTGTGCTGTATGACTCTATGAATCTATGACTCTATAAATGTTTTGTGCTGCAGTATTCATGACTATAATGTTCATATATGCACACATATGTCTACATTCATCATTAACAAATTTCACATCCCCCCACTACTCATCCCCATTATCAGTGAGAAATGTTGCCTGTGATCCAAGTCCAGTCGCTATTCACTTTTCCATTACCTTATTCACAATTATTTTCTTATCTTTGCTATGTATTGTTGTCAACTGTCTAAATTTGGTTGGCAAGTCTATTAAATATAAAATGATTTTTTTTTTGTTTATTCCACACTTTTAAACCCATAGCCACTATCTTGTTGAAGTCCCTTGCTAAGCACAGACCTACTATAGGCTGTGACAGTATCCTTAAGTATTTCTTAAAGATTTCATATGCATCAGATCTGTTCTATGAGCTTTTGCACACTTCATCCCATGGTCTTGCATTCTTTACTGAAATGTTTAAACTTTTCAAGGACAGAGGAGAAAATTGCCTATACAATTTTTGACACAATTACCTTTCTGTCTTATTAATTTCCACACCTTGATGTTAGTTACAATTATTTAATTTCCTTACTGACGAGGTTATGATCCATCGAAGGAGTATAATCATGTGTAGTCATGTACTAATTGTGTAAATTGCAAATTTACAGATTTTCCAAATATAATAGGTTACTCATTTTCCATATCCATTTTAATTGTTGACCTACTTAATAACAACAGTATTTCGCTGGATGCATCCATGCTAATAACATTGATTCTGGCCAATTTACAAGGAATTACTATCATTTTTAAAGAGCTTAGTGTGTTATCATCCCCAAATCTGGCTCCTTTGCCTCCTTTTGGTCATTATTGTTCAGAGAGTATTGTTTTAACTAATTTATTCCACACACTGTAGATGTGAGTCCATTGTCTAAAACTTCACAACTGAAAGATTATGGCCACTAACACATTCATCACTAAGCTGGAATGTCTTGTAACTGATATAATGCCCTTTCTTTAATCCATATCTCCAGCTTCTACCTCCAAACTTACCATTTCATATTTATCTTGGAATATTTTCATAGTGTATACTGTTTTGGACAGTTCGTGTATAATGATACTTTGCAGCACACCTACAACACTGATTGACCACACTCTGGGCATTTCTGGGATTCCTTCAGTTATTATTAACCTCAAATTCTCTTCAATCCTCAAATTTGTCAAAAACATTTCCACCCTCATTTCTCTTACTTACAATTCTTCTTTTGTGCTGTTGTCTGTGACCTGTATCTGGATGGTCTTGCCAGTCTGTTATTGTGTTCTCTATTTTCTATCAAATGGCCTGTTGTCCCATTTGCACCATTAACATTGCAGCAAAGGAATACTTTCCAAGGAATTTTTTATAATGCTTTCAACATATGTTCTAGCAGTGTGTGTCTATCTGCAAAATTAACTCCCAAGAAAACTAGAAGTCTGTCTAAACTCAATACTTTGGCACAGTCTAGTAACTAAAATGTCAGCATAGATTGGGGTATTTCCAGCTGGAATTTCTGTACTCATGCATGCAATCTATTGAATTTCACTATGTATGCTTCCATGGAGCAATATTCAGTCTTTCCAAATTCGTCAAAATATGACTATGCATCATTAATAGTTAATAAAGCAAACTTTGATAAGTTTTATCCAAGAAATTATCCAAGCCTTCAACCATGTTCATATCATTTGGTTCCAATTCTGAAAAAACTTCTTATCTTGTTTTGGTGTGATAGCAAAAGTGATGGTTGCAAAACCTTCAGCAACACTTCTCAGATATGGAAACAGTGCATGTCCAAATGCAGAAAGAACAATATCCAGGTTTGGACTGAAAAGTGGCAAGTAACGTTCACGCCATACAAGTGCCATGCAATGACCAATTCTAACAAGAGAATTTAACCATCACTCTTCTAATATTCAATAGAATAACTAGCACTGAATTTCCCATTATCAACATCCTGACCTTTACCATTGATCAGAAACTGAATTAGACTAGCCATATAAATACTGAGACACAAGAACAGATTAGAGCTTAGGAATTCTGCCTGTTTTTATGTGTTTGTTTATGATAGGGGAAATTTTAAGTTTATGTTACAGAGAGTTGTAACTTAGCAAGTCATTTTTCTTTTATACCATTAGTTAAAAATAATCTTCAATAAATAACTGTTTTCTTGCTAATTACAGAATCCCGGTGAGCATCTTCTCTTAACTTGAGTTCATCAGTTATGTAAATGGAGGACTTTAGATAGGTTAACTACATTTCTCCAAATTTGTGACATCTCCAGCGCACCATCTCAGTAACCTGTAACAAGGATTGGGGGCTCTTTGCCAGGATATTTGGAACAAAGAGAACGTAATGTTGTGTGCAGAGTTGATAACTGACGAAGGGATGAATGAAAACACCAGATTTTGTAAAAATAAGATGACACTAGAAACTGCAAAAGTCTCCTACAGATGGAAGAAATCCCAAAAGCCAGGTTAATTGAATTGACAAGTAGTTTAGAAGTGGTATTGCCTGTCACGGCGAAAAAGACAGAAATAATTGAGCTTGATAAAAATACAGTAGGTACCAGGTTGTTCAAATAGTGACATATTGAATCATTTTGTACTGCGTTATGGTTAAAGCAGTTTGAAAATTAAGAAAGAATGAAGAAGGTAGAGTTAACAGGAGAAAAGGATAGAACAGAAAAAGATTAGACAAGATAAGAGAGCAGAAAAAAGGACAGAAATGGGAGATGGGATTGAAAAGGAAACAAATGGAAATGAGAAAGCTGGAGCTAAAAGACTCAAGAGCGAGGAATAGGAAAAAAAGAGAATTTAATCTTAAATTGATGCAGTTATAAAAGGAGACCTCTAGAGCCGAAGAAGGCTCTGATGGGGAAACTCACACAATAATCTAAAGTCCAGTAAGAAGGTGTTTACATTTTATAGACCCTACCAAAAATTTGAGAAAAAATGAGTGCAGATATTTTTTCATGTCATTTGAGGAATTAGCAAGACAAATGATTTGACCAAAGGAGAACTGGACATTGCCATGTAGAGCAGGTTGACAGGTAAAGAACAGGAAATTTATGCTTCAGTGTCAAAGGAGGTTTGTAGGAATTATGACTCTGTTAGAAAGCTTTAGTGGGTTGAATTAGTTCCAAGCACAGTTACAAGTTTTAATTTGAAGTAATTGGCCTGGGGAAACCTGCAATCAATTTGAAAGGGCTAAGCAAATTAATTTAGGTTTGTGAAAATGAGCATAAGTGTTGATACCATGTATGAGGTTATCAGTGAGAGTATTCTCTTAGACAAGTCAAAGAACTCTCTACCTTTTGTAATAAGAACACACATTGAAGACCAAAAAATTGAAACTGCTAGACACACATCAATAATGGCTAAGGATTATGAACTGATCCACAAAATTAAACATTTTTCCAATACCCCAGTAAACGTGAAGAATAAAGGATGATAGGGTGAAAGGAAAGCAAGAATCCAGAATAAATAAAGTAAGTAAAGTTGGGAATTCACCAAGATCTCCTCAGATCAGAAAGGAGGATGGAGGTGAAAGTCGAAGCCTTAGGTTTTTCAATTGTAATAAAATGGGACACCTTTGTTTAGAATACTGGATGTTATGAGGGAAGCTTATGAGGCTTATTACAGTTCATAAGAAATTCCAAAAAAAGGAACTTATAAGGAGAAAGCCACAGTTGGAATCATAAACTTTACTTACAACTAAGAGACCAGAAGTCAACACTCTTGAAACTGCAGGAGAAGTCAATTGGTAGATGCGGGCTACAAAGAGTTTTTATCAAAAGGGAAGTAACTCCTTTATCTGAAAAGAATGCAGCTAAACCCATAACTATACTAAGGGAAATGAGAGCTACTCAAACTGTTGCAGGAGAAGGATCTGGTTTTCCTTCCAGATGAGAAATTAAAGCAAAAGTGTTTGTAAACTGGATAAGGGTAGAGTATATTGCCAGTTCCATTGTACAAAATGCAAATGTTATTTGAAACAGTCGAAGTGGGCATTGTTAAAAAGTTACCCATGGACAAAATAGACTTCTCCTGGGTAGTTATTTGGCTAGGGTGAATATTACAGCTTCACCCTTGATCATAGAAAGCCCAAGAAAAGTTTAACAGTGGACTAGCTACAAGAGGAAGTTCCAGTTATTTTTCCATCATGTGTGATGACCAGAACGAAAGGTAAAAAAGGTATCACCAGAGGTCAAATTAAGATTATGAGCAAATGTTGGAGTAGCCAAAACTTTCCTTAAGGACAAGGATAGTTATAGAGTCATAGAGTCATACAGCATGGAAACAGACCCTTCAGTCCATTCATCCGCGCTGACCTAGTACAATTTGCCAGCATTTGGCCCATATCCTTGTAAACCCTTCCTATGCATCCAGATGCCTTTTAAATGTTGTAATTGTACCCACCTTCACCACTTCCTCTTGTAACTCGTTCCATAGACACACAACCCTATGCGTAAAAACGTTATCCCTCAGGTCCTTTTTAAATCTTTCCCCTCTCAACTTAAACCTAGACTGTCTACTTTTGGACTCCCTCACCCTAGAAAAAGGACCCTGGCTATTCACATCATTCATGCCCCTCATGATTTTATAAATCTCTACAAAGTCAGTTCTCAGCCTCTGACACTCCAGGGCAAAAAGCCCTAGCCCCAGGCGGCATGGTGGCTCAGTAGTTAGCACTGCTACCTCACAGTGCCAGGGAGCCAGGTTTGATACCCCTATTGGGTGAATATCTGTGTGGAGTTTGCACATTCTCCCTGTGCCTCATGGGTTTCCTTTGGGTGCTCCGGTTTCCTCCCACAGTCCAAAGATGTGCAGGCTAGGTGGATTGGCCATGGGAAAATGCGGGTTGCAGGGATAGGGTGGAGGTGTGTGTCTGGGTGGGAAGTTCTTTGGAGGATCAGTGTGGACTTGATGGGCTGAATGGCCTGCTTCCACACTGTAGGGATTCTATGATTCTATTCAGTCCCTCCTATAACTCAAACCCTCCAGTCCTGGCAACATCCTTGCAAATTTTTTCTGCACCCTCTCAAGTTTTTCAACATCCTTCCTATAGAGGGCAACAAGAATTGTACACAGTGTTCTAAAAGTGGCCTCATCAATGTCCCGTACAGCTGCAACATGAAGTGTCAAATCCTAGACTCATTGTTCTGACCAATGAAGGCAAGCTTGCCAAGTGCTGCCTTCACCAGTCTACTTGTGACTCCACTTTCAAGGAACAATGCACCACACCCCTAGGGTCTTTTTGTTTGGCAACATTCCCTAGGAGCCTACCATTAATTGTAAACATCCTACACCAGTTTGTCTTACCAAAATGAAAGACCTCACATTTATCTAAAGTAAACTCCATCTGCTACTTCTTGGCCTATTGGCCCATCTGATCAAGCTCCCATTGTGCTCTGAGATAATTTTCTTCACTGTCAACTACACCACTTATTTTGGTGTAGTCTGAAAACTTACAAACCATACCTCCTATATTCACATCCCAGCCATTTATATAAATGACAAAAAGCTGTGGGTCCAGCACTGATCCTTGTGGCACACTATTGGTCATTAGCCTCCAGTCAGAAAAGCAACCCCCTACCACACCCTCTGTCTCCTACCTTCAGGCCAATTTTGTGTCCAGTTGGCTAGCTCCCCCTGGATCCCATGTGATCTAACTTTATTAACCAGTCTACCATGCGGAACCTTGTTAAACACTTTGCTGAAGTCCATGTAGACAATATTTACCGCTCTGCTTTCACTAATCCTCTTTGTCACCTCTTCAAAAAACTCAATCAAATTAGGGTGTCAGTGAACTTAATGGACAACTTTTTTTTAAAAGAAAAACTGTCTCAAAATCTAGGCAGTTATTCACTGTTTTCACAAACAAAGCAAAAAAAACTAAACTTCTGTCCCCACTTCATTACAAAAAAGCTCTTAACAAACATTTCGATGTATTTATATTATCTTTAGTATTTCATGTCTTTCTTCCCACTACACAGCACTTCCTTCAGCCTTTGCATGCTCATTGACAGATCACCTTGAGATAAAAGCATTTGTATCACTGTTCCCAGTTTCATTTTCCACTGGAGTCACTCATTGACCCACTCAAAGTGTAGCTTGCAGGATCACACAGTTCTTAAACATAATCACTTTATCATACCATAAGTTATGTGAAATAGCTGAATCAAAAATTGCTATTCTTTAGATATCTCTCACATTTGGAAAAAACATTCATTCCTTAGCTGAAGTAATACCGACAGTTAGGAAGGATAATTCCATCATGAATAATGTTGGAACAATACAACATCATCAAAAGAAAATTGAACACTGATGTTGCCTATTAATTTGGTCCACTTTTCATTGTCTGCATCTCTGTTGAAGACTGTGAGGGAGAGAAGGGAGATTTTTTTCAATAGGGTGGCAAGAAGAGGTCACCAAGACACATGCACCAGTGGGTTGCTGCAGTTTCTGTTTACCTTTTTTTCATTCATTCATGGGATGTGGGTATCACTAGCTAGACCAGCACTTATTGCCCAGAGGGCAGTTAAGAGTCTATGGGTCTGGAGTCACATGCAGGCTAGACCAAGTAATGACAATAGTTTTCTTCCCTAAAGGACATTAGTGAACCTGTCTTCATATCTGCCTACACTGTATAACCTATGACACTTTAAACCACAAGCCATCAACATTCCTTCATTCTGTTCTCATGCAAATTAAAAGAAGTATTGAGGCACAGCTTCTAGATAATGGAATACAGTCCATAGCGGAGTCTCATGTTGACCTCTTTTAGGATAAGAGCGCACCTGCCCTCCTGTCACTTTCTGATCCAATACTCTTCAGGAACCCAGACTTGCCCAGCTGATACAAAATCATCTACATATACGGTTAAATTCTCAATAATCAAAGCAGCTTGAGATTGCCAACCATGAGAAATTGACGTACTCTCAATGGGTGGACAGCAGTTTGCCACTTCCCTGGTTCCAATGACAGGTAATTACTTTGTAGGTCCATTAAAATAGCTGAAAATGCACAAAAGCACTTAGGAGTGTTGATTCAGTGATTTTAGTTCAGGAGTACAATGACAAAAATTCATTAAATCTGAAGTGGTAAATAGATGTGAAGTGAGGTCTTTTCTAGACTGCTGTTTTGTCTTCACATACTAAAATGTGGAAGATGAGCACCAAACGTAGTAATGTTTGAAGGGATTCAGTATACAACCATAGTTTGTATCTGTCTTTGAAAGACAAACTAATCCCCAATTAATGCATTCTGTACAAAACAAAACGTTGCAGAATTTCACTTTTCTAGAACTCCTAACAACGTCTCTGTATGAGCATTTATTATTTATAAAACATTGGCATACACCAATTTAATTACAATATACGACTCTATGACTATTCTTTCTCTGCAGCATTTCTTTCAAGCTAGCAAAGTCCATCAGTAAACTTACTTCACTCACACTTTATCCCATAATAAATGATGATCTGTTTAACATTCATTGGGTATACAAGCTTTGGTAGGCTCTTTGTGCAGAATCTCACAATATTTGACAATCAGAATCCCATACTTGGTGCCCCAACATGAGACAGTTCTTAAAATACTTTTAACTAGGATTCTTATTTTCTAAACGTCTCAAACTAAAAGATAACTCTTCCTATTCTCACCTGTAAAATCATTGAAACCAACTGTACAAGAATACCCATCATGGAGATTAACAGGTGAACATTAACACTAAAAATGACTAGCTACTTGTTAGCTAAGTCACTAAGAGTGACCTAAAGATGAGAAATTATAAACACAATTCTTCAATTCTTTAATATTTATTTGCCCTTAAAATATTCAGAACTTTAGGGTGTTTCATCACGTGTTCTAATATGTTATTCAGTTACCCAGTACAAACATGAAGATATCACATATTTTAAAGCTATATTTCAAAGATTGGACAGAAAAGCCTTTAAGTATTCAGCTCTTGAGAGTTCTGAAATTCAAATTTTGAATTAAAAATAGACAAATGAAGCTGGTTGTGAAATTCACACATGTTTGATAAGGATGGACTATTAATAAACAGGACTATGACACAGTGAGTAACTTGTCTTCCTGTTTTACTTTGGACAATAGAGCCATCAAAACTGAATGGGTATTAGATGAACATGAAATAGATCTCGGCCTTCCATTGTGTTTCTATGATTCATCTTTCCAAACACGTAGCCTTAGCTGTCTCAAACACTCAAGTTGTGAAAAGCCACAGCACAGGATATTTATTGACCTATCACATCACTTAATTTGGAAAATTTGGACTTGTAACAGGTTACCTGAGTACCTGGTTACCAGGCAGCCATGTTTTGTTACCTGAGTTTAAAAATAACAGCAGAAGCTGTCTGAGAAAAAAAGTACCATGACAGATAACATCTGAAACATCATCTAAAATGACATCAAGCAAACTGTGGCACAATTATGCAGCCAAGGTAACATACAGCTCTACATAAAAAGAGGGAGAAAGACTCTCTTCTGACCTGGCCCAACCTAAAGTTCATCTGAGAACCAACCTCCTGGCTGTTCAACTATAAGAAACTTCCATTCCAGTTAAATCATCAATTCATCTAAGAAACTACAAGTTTGCTTTGAAAGAAACAGAAATGATTTCCAATTGCAATGTATTGTTTTTCTCTTTATCTATATCTAAAGTTTGTGTGTGTAATTGTGCATCTGAGAGAATCATACTTTAAATCTCCAGGACAAGTATGTGATAATAAATAATCTTTCTCTAATTCTCAATGGTTGCTGTTAGAATGAATTAAGTTGGAGAAAAAACACTGTGACTGTAAGAAAACACTCTAACCTCATACATAAAAATACTTTGATTATGGACAACAATAA
Organism: Rhincodon typus; assembly: GCF_021869965.1. Taxonomy (NCBI): domain Eukaryota; kingdom Metazoa; phylum Chordata; class Chondrichthyes; order Orectolobiformes; family Rhincodontidae; genus Rhincodon; species Rhincodon typus. The sequence goes on along the minus strand of NC_063333.1, from coordinate 112,895,101 downwards.
AACACAAATTATGTCTGTGACATGTGCATGTGTGCATTGTATATGGGTATTATTATATATTTTTGTATGTGGCTATTAGGATGCACATATGACTTAAACTATAGTGTATAATTATGGGAGAAATCAGATGTATATTGTGTTTTTTTTTTCTCTCAGTGACCATAGGGCACAGCCCAAATAATCTATTTCAATGAACAGGTATTACAGAGGTAAAAAGAGTATATGAGCCTTATACTAGGCTCCCAAGAACAAATCTAGCTCTGTGGTATTTATGTTGTTTGATGCGGTTGCTAAAGAGCACATTACACACTGATTGTTACACCTGCTTTTGTATCTAAAGAGAGATCAATGGATGCTGATCTTCAACAATATAGTATTATATTCAAGGCTTGTACCACTGGAAGTTTGCTGGGAAGAAAAGAAATGTATATCCCTTATTCATTGACTGTGACAGGGCTACATCAAAGGGTCTTTATGTGACTGATGTGAGTTATATACAGCAGGTGTGTTCACTGTCACTGCTGCAGGGCCTATTCACTGCTCTGTGCCAGAGGTCAGCAATCTTGAGAGTAAGAGTTTCAAGTTCTCAATGAAACTTAGAAGTGATTTTCAGGCACAAAGAATATCTAAAGGGCACTGCTTTTTAATATATCTGCATTTGTTCTAGCACAATTGTTCTGTGAATTTTCTTTTCAATGATCAGCATTTATGTTTTAATTGCTCAATATTAAGGAAGAAATACCTCAGTGTGGAAGAACCTTTGATTTACCAGCCTTCTCCTTGTACAGCACCAGACACTGATTTACTTTACAGTAGCAATCCCAAGCCCTGTTCCTACATCTTATATTTATATGTTGGGCCTTTGTTAAAACTTTCCATCCCACTGCATTTAAGCTGCCTTGTCTCCATGCTAGCTTGCTCATCTCTGAATCAGAATATTATTGACTTAATTCCAGTCCAGAATTGCGTAATCTATGTTGATTCTGCAGATTAAGAGAACACTACATTGTGAAAAGCTATTTTCTTTTGGCTAAGATGTTAAATCAACATTCTGTCTTCCTCTTGGTTGCAGATAAAAGATCGCATAGACAGCACAGGGAACAGTGGTCAGCACTGCTGTCTCACAATGCTGGGGACCCAGGTTCGATTCCATCCCTGGGTGACTGTCTGTGTGGAGTTTGCTCCTTCTCCCTGTGTCTGTGTGGGTTCCTTCTGGGTGCTCCAGTTTCCTCCCATGGTTCAATGATGTGCAGGCTAGGTGGATTAGCCATGGGAAATGCAGGGTTACAGGGACGGTGGAGGGTTGAATCTGGTTGTGGTGTTCTTCAGAAGGTGGGCATGGACTCAATGGGCTGAATGGCTTGCTTCCACATTGAATGTTCTAGGACTTTGGCCAATGGGGTCAGAAGTGGGGTAGAAAGCATCCAATGGGGTTGTGTCAACATCCTTCATTGTAGCTATGCCAAGAAGGCGTAAGATCAGAATTCACATGACACCAGGTTATGGTTATTTGAAAACACAAGCTTTTGGAGCCTTGCTCCTTCTTCAGATGTTAGGCTAAAGTTGTGTTGAAAATTGTGGAGTCAGTCTTATTAATACAACTTCAGATGTCAAAACTCTCTTACATCAGGAGCTCAGCTGAAAGAAGAGTGGATTTAAAAGTTGCAGGCATCGTCAACCATTTTTGTCGCAGCAGAATCAGAAGAAGTGAAGAAAATTTGGGTGAGGACAGAGGCATCTACTGATTGACAAATAAGACCAATAGAAATGGTGCTGCAAAAAATGAGGCAGAGAACAGGCACAGTGGCTCAGTGGTTAGCACTGCTGCCTTACAGTGTTAGGGATCTGGGTTTGGTTCCACCCTCAGGTGACTGCCTGTGTGGAGTTTTCTAAGGAAGCAGGGAGACTGCAGAAGGATTTGGTCAGGGTAGGGAAGTGGCAGATAGAATACAGTGTGGGAAAGTGTGAAGTTACGCACTTTGATAGGAAGAATAGAAATGCAGATTATTTTCTAAATGGGGAAAGGCTTCAGAAATCTGAAGTACAGAGACACTAAGAAGTTGTAGTTCAGAATTTTCTTAAGTTTAATGCATAGGTTCATTTGACAGTTAGGAAGACAAATGCAACGTTTGCACTCATTTTGAGAGGACTAGAATGCAACAGCACAGATGTGCTGCTGAGGCTTTATAAGGCATTTGGAATATTGTGAGCAGTTTTGTGCCCCTTATCTAAGGAATGATGCGCTGATGTGGGAGGGGGTCCAGAGGACGTTCACAAGTCTGATCCTGGGAATGAAGGGCCTGTCATATGAGGAACAGTTGAGGACTCTGCCTGTACTTGATTGAGTTTTGAAGTATATGGAGGGTATCTCATTGAAACTTACAGAATACTGAGGGGCCTGAATAGAGTAGATGTGGAAAAGATATTCCCATTAGTAGGAGCGACTAGGACTCAAGGGTACAGCCTCAGAGTGAAGGGTCAACCCTTTAGAACTGACATGAGGAGGATTTTTTCAGTCAGAGGGTGATTAATCTGTAGAATTCTTTGCCACTGAAGGCTATGGAGGCCAAGTCATTGAATGTATTTAAGACAGAGATGGATAGATTCTTGATTAGTAAGGCATCAAATGTTGCAGGGAGGAGGCAGAGAATGCGGTTGAGAAACATATCAGTCGTGATTCAATGGTAGAGCAGACTTGGTGGGCTGAATGGACTAATTCTGCATCAATATCCGAGGGTCTTATTAAAATAAAGCTCACCTGTAAAAGTGTGGACCTGAATTCTACTTAAATGCAGTTAATTCTGAAGTATAACATTGGTAGTGGAGGATGATTGAATCAAATTGTAAAGTTTTGGGGTGTTGGTTTTCTGAAAACTGAGCCTCATGACCAGTGGAAGAATAAAGTTACTGTGTAAACCTGGATTACTTCTTTACCAAAAAAGACGCAGGCATGGCATTAACACTTTCACTACCATACAAAAGCAAGATAAGAAACGAAGTTTTTTTCTCAGAATTGAAGGCTGATGATTTGAACCCAGATGGAAAGTTGAACAGATTGTTAACTTTTGTGGAAATAATTGGGTGGCATGGTGGCTCAGTGGTTAGCACAGCTGCCTCACAGTGCCAGGGACCTGGGTTCAATTCCACCCTCAGGCGACTGTCTGCGTGGAGTTTGTGCATTCTCCCCGTGTCTGTGCGGTTCCCCCTCTGGGTGCTCTGGTTTCCTCCTACTGCCCAAAGATGGGCTAGCTAGGTGGATTGGCCATGCTAAATTGCCCATAGCTTTCAGGGATTAGGTGGGTTATAGGGAATGGGTCTGGGTGGGATGCTCTGAGGGCCATTATGGACTTGTTGTGCTGAAGAGCCTGTTTCCACACTGCAGGGATTCTATGAATTGACCAAAAAGTTGACACACTGACTGCTCATGAGATGTGGTGAGATTTTGAAAAACTTAGGAAGACTGAGGGCAGTACTGTAGAAGAGAACATAATGGAATTAAATAGAATCAAAAATAGAAATTTCTAGAAAAGCTTAGCAAGTCTGGCAGCATCTGTGAAGAAAAATCAGTTAACCTTCTGAGAAAGGGTCACCAGATCTTAAATGTTAACTCTGATTTATCTTCACAGATGCTGCCAGACCTGCTGAGCTTTACCAGCAATTTCTGATTAGCAGCATCTGCAGTTCTTTTGGCTTTTATGCAATTAAGTAGGTTTTATGCAAGACAGCAGAAATTTCATTTGGAAATTCCCCAGTATGTGCTGGTATTTAAGTCATTGGATTGTGCCAAAGTATCAAGTGTAGACAGATTCTTTTTGACGCAAGTTAAACGTGCAGATGAACATGCTCTGCAAGAACAAATATTGGAAGAATTAAGAAGTTCCTAGGAATACATTCCTTCTTGGGACCATTCATAGCACAATCGGGGAAATTTAGTGATACTTGACTGGAAACGCTATAGTTCGAGTACTTCAGATGGGTCAGTTTTTGTCCAATGTGTGCAGGAGGGTTTCCTGACACAGTATGTAGATAGGCCAACAAGAGGCGAGGCCACATTGGATTTGGTACTGGGTAATGAACCAGGCCAGGTGTTAGATTTGGAGGTAGGTGAGCACTTTGGTGATAGTGACCACAATTCGGTTACGTTTACTTTAGCGATGGAAAGGGATCGGTATATACCGCAGGGCAAGAGTTATAGCTGGGGAAAAGGCAATTATGAGGTGATGAGGCAAGATTTAGGATGCATAGGATGGAGAAGGAAACTGCAGGGGCTGGGCACAATTGAAATGTGGAGCTTGTTCAAGGAACAGCTACTGCGTGTCCTTGAGAAGTATGTACCTGTCAGGCAGGGAGGAAGTGGTCGAGCGAGGGAACCGTGGTTTACTAAAGAAGTTGAATCTCTTGTCAAGAGGAAGAAGGAGGCTTATGTAGAGATGAGGCGTGAAGGCTCAGTTAGGGCGCTTGAGAGTTACAAGTTAGCCAGGAAGGACCTAAAGAGAGAGCTAAGAAGAGCCAGGAGGGGACATGAGAAGTCTTTGGCAGGTAGGTTCAAGGAAAACCCTAAAGCTTTCTATAGGTATGTCAGGAATAAAAGAATGACTAGAGTAAGATTAGGGCCAGTCAAGGACAGTAGTGGGAAGTTGTGCATGGAGTCCGAAGAGATAGGAGAGGTGCTAATGAATATTTTTCGTCAGTATTCACACAGGAAAAAGACAATGTAGTCGAGGAGAATACTGAGATACAGTCTATTAGACTAGACGGGATTGAGGTTCATAAGGAGGAGGTGTTAGCAATTTTGGAAGGTGTGAAAATAGATAAGTCCCCTGGGCCGGATGGGATTTATCCTAGGATTCTCTGGGAAGCTAGAGAGGAGATTGCAGAGCCTTTGGCTTTGATCTTTATGTCGTCATTGTCTTCAGGAATAGTGCCAGAAGACTGGAGACTAGCAAATGTTGTCCCCTTGTTCAAGAAGGGGAGTAGAGACAACCCTGGTAATTATAGACCAGTGAGCCTTACTTCGGTTGTGGGTAAAGTGTTGGAAAGGATTATAAGAGATAGGATTTATAATCATCTAGAAAGGAATAATTTGATTAGGGATAGTCAACACGGTTTTGTGAAGGGTAGGTCGTGCCTCACAAACCTTATTGAGTTCTTTGAGAAGGTGACCAAACAGGTGGATGAGGGTAAAGCGGTTGATGTGGTGTATATGGATTTCAGTAAAGCGTTTGATAAGGTTCCCCATGGTAGGCTATTGCAGAAAATACGGAGGCATGGGATTGAGGGTGATTTAGCGGTTTGGATCAGAAATTGGCTAGCTGTAAGAAGACAGAGGGTGGTGGTTGATGGGAAATGTTCATCCTGGAGTTCAGTTACTAGTGGTGTACCTCAAGGATCTGTTTTGGGGCCACTGCTGTTTGTCATTTTTATAAATGACCTGGATGAGGGCGTAGAAGGATGGGTTAGTAAATTTGCAGATGACACCAAAGTCGGTGGAGTTGTGGATAGTGCGGAAGGATGTTGCAGGTTACAGAGGGACATAGATAAGCTGCAGAGCTGGGCTGAGAGGTGGCAAATGGAGTTTAATGTGGAAAAGTGTGAGGTGATTCACTTTGGAAGGAGTAACAGGAATACAGAGTACTGGGCTAATGGTAAGATTCTTCGTAGTGTGGATGAGCAGAAAGATCTCGGTGTCCATGTGCATAGATCACTGAAAGTTGCCGCCCAGGTTGATAGCGTTGTTAAGAAGGCGTACAGTATGTTAGGTTTTATTGGTAGAGGGATTGAGTTTCGGAGCCATGAGGACATGTTGCGGCTGTACAAAACTCTGGTGCGGCCGCACTTGGAGTATTGCGTAAAGTTCTGGTCACCGCATTATAGGAAGGATGTGGAAGCATTGGAAAGGGTGCAGAGGAGATTTACCAGGATGTTGCCTGGTATGGAGGGAAGGTCTTATGAGGAAAGGCTGAGGGTCTTGAGGCTGTTTTCGTTAGAGAGAAGAAGGTTATGAGGTGACTTGATAGAGACATACAAGATGATCAGAGGATTAGATAGGGTGGACAGTGGGAGCCTTTTTCCTCGGATGGTGATGGCTAGCACGAGGGGACATAGCTTTAAATTGAGGGGTGATAGATATAGGACAGATGTCAGAGGTAGGTTCTTTACTCAGAGAGTAGTAAGGGCGTGGAATGCCCTGCCTGCAAAAATAGTAGACTCGCCAACTTTAAGGGCATTTAAATGGTCATTGGATAAACATATGGATGATAATGGAATAGTTTAGGTTAGATGGGCTTCAGATTGGTTTCACAGGTCGGCGCAATATCGAGGGCCGAAGGGCCTGTAATGCGCTGTAATGTTCTATGGTCTATGTTCTATGTTCTATGTTCTACAATGTTAACAAATTGGCACAGACCCATCTGTTTTCAGGCTGTAGGCGATAGTTTGTAAGGAGAACTGTAATTAATAAAAATGAGGACAGATGCCATTGATAATCTTAATTAAAAGTCTGAATTCAGAATTTTTTTTAACAATAAGTGAATGATCCTCAGAAATACTCAGGGTTTGATCAATTGGTATATCAAGTTTGATTGTCTTTGGTTAAAAGCAAACCCTACCATGACAGTAGATGGAGCACATTTCAGACATTGTTATGATGCATCAGAATGATTTTTTGTGAGCTGCGGGCCATGAATTTGAAAACATTTTCATAAATGAGATTAAAAAAGAACTCAAAATTGGAAGTCAAGTTTCTATGGCTTTTAAGTAAATTGGATTGTAAATCAGTAGAAAACGTGAATCTTATTTGGTAAATGTCAGCCATATTCCACTGGTCAAAGTAGGGATTCATGAAAAGAGTTTAGCAGCTTCCAAAAGTGAAATGGAGGAATTATGAAGTCTAATTGTGCAGCTGAATTGCCTGGACACCCAAACAAGATGCCAGTTTTGATGTCTTAGAGTTGATTAAGCTCTGAAAATTCCAAGATGGAAGATATTATTTGGTCAAACAAAATATTGAACAAATTAAAAATGGGGCTTTGTGTTTTGAAATTTCCATCTCTGGGAGATTTAAAGTCTAGAAGTCTATTAAGTCTTTGAAAGTACTTAACAGATACCAGTTTTATTTGATTGATTCTCTGTTGAATCTTTGAAAACAATAAAACAGATGGTTGGACATCTGGTTAGGCAACTTCAAAGACTCCATTGTAATGAGTTGTGTAGATTTTCTTTATTCAGTTATACAATGCTATCACATTTTAATTGCATGGCTGAATTCCAAACCCCACTAACAAATTGCTCAGCAAGGATGGGACAGTGTGCTTTGATTGATTGACAGTTTTATGAGTAGCTGATAAGATTAAATGTTTTGAAGAGAGTTTTGAATGTTTTTGCTTATTTTGACTTTAATGTGCACTTGAGAGGAAAGAATGTTTTCAGTTGTTCAGTTGCTGTGTGTGTGATTGACAGTATTGTGAACTTCTAAGAGGGCAATTCTTGTCAATTGGAGTATAAATGGATTTTTCTTTTATTTCCTTACTATATGAAATACTTTCCTCATGTGTTCTGTACATATTGAATATCTGGTGAGGCATGCAAGCAGGTGGGACATGATGTGTGAAACCTAGGGAACCTAACAGTAACAAATATAACTGAGACAATGTCCCAATAAGCAGAAATAGGCCCACTAAACCAGTGGCATTTGCATCCACCTATTTCTGTTACCATCTCAGGCCTACTTTCCAAAACCATGGACATGAGTCAAACTCATCCCCTGAGTCTGGAAGATTAAACTTCTATGTGAAATAGTTGACTTCAGAGATCTAGAAATGACATGACTCAAAGTGGAAAATTGGGCTACATAATAATATCATAGCCCTAAGTCTGAGCTATGAAAACGGGACTCCATTAGATGAAGCCGGACCTTCAATAATATCCATATCATGTTTTACCTTCCAGTCAAAGCTGATCTTTCTGAAGAAGTTGGCAAAGGTGAATAATGGAAACTTTCGACATCCTCAGCCATCTCTGACATTGTCTTTCTGATATTTAAAGGTACTTGTGCAGCCTGTGATGTATTTAAGTATGTATTATGTTTAGATGTCAGACTGGCTTCTTTTTGGCAGCATCCTGAACAACCCGCACCTTTACTAGTGTCCTTTATTGATGCTTTGGCCATTGCTGGCTTGTCACTGCACCAGGACCAGCCCAAGGATATTTGGTACTTTTGGTACTTTAGATAAATGTTAAGTTTGCTACCCATCTCCATAAAACCGCTATTAGCTCTCAAAAATGAATTGCTCATAGGTATCTGTTATACCCTGCAGAACCCTGTTCCCTTGACACAACTCACTACATTCATGTGCTGCTGAGCCTTTTGTGGGACCTCAAAACCTGCAACACCTTGAACTGTTTTGGAATGGTTGGTAATATGAAGTGGCATTGTACAACTAACTTTTCCTCACATGCTTCATAGAGAAATAAGTAAAAGAAACAATTAAAATTACATTTTTGCGATTATATTACATGAGGACTTAAATACTAGAAACTTGGAATTTGGGAGAGACACTGATGTAATAAGCATTTATTAATTTTATAAAACAAGTGGGATGTACAAATATACAATTGACAACCAACATTCCTGTTCACCATGCAATCTCTCTACAAACCACCCCCATCAGGATGGTCTGAAGGCTTTCCACTTTTTCCTTGGAAAGACAGCTGCATAATGCCCATCCACCACCACCCTCTATCTGACTGGGCTTGTTTTCACTTTGAACAACTTTTCCTTTAACTTGTCTCACTTTCTCGAAGTCAAAAGTATGGCAATGGGTACATGCATAGGTCCCAGTTATGCCTGTGTCTTTGTGGCAAGCATGGAATATTCCATGTTCCAGTCCTACTCAGGCCCTCACCCACAACTCTTTCTCTTGTACATTGATGATGTCATCAGTGCTGCCCCCTGCACTCATCCAGAATTGAAAATGTATTTAAATTTCCAATTTCCTTCCTTCTCTCACCTTCACCTAATTCTACATCTGATTCTTCCCATTCCTCCCTTGACTTCACTGTTTCTATCTCTGTAGATAAATTGTCCACCAAAGTCCATTACAACCTCAATAAGTCCACAGTTATGTCAACTATATTTCCTCATACTCTATATCCTGCAAGGATACTATTCCATTCTTTCAGTTTTTCAGTCTTTGTCGCATCCATTCTGATGATGTCACCTTTTATCAGGGTGCCTTTGACATGCCCTCCTTTTTTATCATCCGAGCATTCCCCACCACACCTCCCCCACCTGGCCACACACATACACTGATAAGGCCCTCAACTATCACTGATTCATATCTTGCACCTCTTCCCTCATCCCTTCCCCTCCCTCCCAGAACAATGATGGGGTTTGCCTTGTCGCATTTTCCACCTACTAGTCTCTGGATTTGTAAGCTCACCCTTCGCCATTTCCGTCACGCCTAACAGGATGCCACCACCAAATGTTTCTACCTCTTCCCTCCACTGTAAGGGACCCATTCTTTCATCAATGCTGACACTTCCTCAATCCCCCATGGCGCCTGCCCATGCAATTGCAGAACATGTAATACTTACCCGTTCATCTCCTCCATCCATATCATCAAAGGCTCTAAACATGCCTTCCATCTGAAGCAGTGTTTTACTTCTGCTTCTTTCAAAAGGCAGCAGTTTCAGCAGCAGCCACCGTATCTGCGGCATTGGCATGGAGAACAGACAGCTGAGGTCTCCTGGAAAGCGAGATAAGTGGAGGACTCATCCAAGACTGTTGAACTTTTAAATTATTCCTTTATTTTTTATAGTTTAAACTACGGAAGACTTTACTGTAAACTATTCCTTATTTCTTTATTTTTCTACTATTCTCTGAAGTAATGCTTAATGTTTTAACTCTCGTTTCTTTTGGTACTTTATACCTAAGATTTTTTTGTACCTAGGCACCTTGGTAACTAAGATGGCGCCATGTGTGGCGAAATTATACACTTTTCACTGTACTCCTATACTTCTGTACTTGAGAACACGTGACAATAGAATCTAAAATCTAAAATCTAATCTAGTCCACTGTATTTGCTGCTCACAATGTGGTCTCCTTTACATTGGCGAGACCAAATAGAGACTGGGTGAGTGCTTTGCAGAACGCCTCTGATCTGTCTGTATGATTGACCCCAGTTACCTCCCTTTTCAATAAATCACTTTCTCCCATGCTAATATTTTCCTCCTGGGCCTGCTACAGTGTTCCAATGAAGTTCAATCCAAGCTGGAGGAACAGCACCTCATTTTTTGTTAAGCACTCTGGAGCCTTGATGCCTTAATATTGAGTTGCACGATTTCAGTGCATGACTTCCTACTTCATTTTTCTTACAGCCACACCCTCCCTGGCAGTGACTTGTTGACTTTGCTGACTGCAGAGTGGGCCCATTTTCTGCTTTTCACAGCTAAGATTTACACCTAATTTACATACCTTCGTATACTTCTTCACCACCATTATCGCTGCCTTTGCCTTTTGTTCTGGGCACACTCACTATCTGTTCCATTTGGTCCCCGCAATAACAACCAAAACAGAATCCCCCTCGTCCTCACATACCACTCCACCAACCTCCGGATCCAACGCATCATCCTCCGACACTTCCGCCATCTGCAATCCAACCCCACCACCAAAGACATTTTTCCCTCCCCACCCTTATCTGCTTTCCGGAGGGACCACTCTCTTCATGACGCCGTTGTCCGCTCCACACTCCCCTCCAGCCCCACCACACCCGGCACTTTTCCCTGCAACCACAGGAAGTGCTACACCTGCCCCTACACCTCCTCCCTCACCCCCATCCCAGGCCCCAAGAAGACTTTCCACATCAAGCAGATGTTCACCGCACATCTGCTAATGTGGTATACTGCATCCGCTGTTCCCGTTGTGGCCTCCTCTACATCGGGGAAACCAAGCGGAGGCTTGGGGACCGCTTTGCAGAACACGTACGCTCGGTTTGCACTAAACAACTGCACGTCCCAGTCGCGAACCATTTCAACTCCCCCTCCCATTCCACAGACGAGATGTCCATCCTGGGCCTCGTGCAGTGCCAAAAGAATGCTACCCGAAGGTTGCAGGAACAGCAACTCATATTCTGCTTGGGAACCCTGCAGCCCAATGGTATCAATGTGGACTTCACAAGCTTCAAAATCTCCCCTCCCCCTACCGCATCCCAAAACCAGCCCAGCTCGTCCCCGCCTCCCTAACCTGTCCTTCCTCCCACCTATCCCCTCCTCCCACCTCAAGCCCCACCCCCATCTCCTACCTACTAACCTCATCCCGCCCCCTTGACCTGTCCGTCCTCCCTGGACTGCGCTATCTCCTTCCTACCTCCCCATCTACACTCACCTTTACTGGCTCCATCCCCACCTCTTTGACCTGTCTGTTTCCTCTCCACCTATCTTCTCCTCTATCCATCTTCTATCCGCCTCCCCCTCTCTCCCTATTTATTTCAGAACCCCCTTCCCCTCCCCCATTTCTGAAGAAGGGTCTAGGCCCGAAACGTCAGCTTTCCTGCTCCTCTGATGCTGCTTGGCCTGCTGTGTTCATCCAGCTCTACACCTTGTTATCCCATACTTTTTCTTCCTCAGTTCTGAGGAAGGGTCACCAGACCTGAAATGTTAACTCTGACTTTTTCTTCACAGATGCTGCCAGAGCTGCTGAGCTTTTACAGCAATTTCTGTTTTTGTCCCTGATTTACAGCTTCCGCAGTTCTTTCGGTTTTTATTTTGTTCCATAATTTTCTAGATCACTTCAGTTCAAAAGAAGAATCATACTTGACTTGAAATGTTATCCCTGTTTTTTGTTCCACAGATGCTGCCAGACCTGCCGATTTTATTCCACATTTGCTGTTGTTATTTCAGAATCCCAGGAACTTCAGTATTATGCTTTTATTTGGATTATATTGGCAAAGCTGGGCGACCACAATTTACTTTGCAAGACTTATAAAACAATGATTAAGATAAAATGGTACCAATATTTCTAAGAGGAAAACACAGCTGGAATAGTGGGCACAATCCCTTCCTTTAAGTATGAATAATTTAATGCGCTGGAAAGTGGAAATATCTTTGCTATTTGCTCATCACTACAACATCTGGCCAGCTTTCAGTTCTATTTCATTTATAAGTTGGGTTGATTTTAGTGGCCCTATCCCGCCCAAACCCTAAGGCAGTAGGTGACCACCCAGTTTGTTTAGTGGACGCTGAGCCCAGTCCTGAGTCATTCTCAGTTGGTACCTCTGTAGCTGTCTGTGCTTACAGGAACTGATACTTCTTAAGAATGAGGAAATCTCCCTTTGTCCAAATTCTTTGTTGTCCAAGGTTGTAAGTTTTCTTCTGACAGGGTGTTTATCTGATATGGCAATGCTTCTGTTATCTCCTGTATCACAGGAAACAGGCCATGGATATCACGGTATTGAAAAGACCAACAGACATGTACTAACATAAATATCATATATTTCAACTGATCCAAGGTAAGATGGTGTACCAGATTTTATATCCTCATGCTGTGATGTAGTAATAATGTCACGAGCATCCTCCTTAAAGGTATTCTGGCATACCAACCATGAAACATCATATTACAGGGAGCTCTATACTTAGCACTGGTAACAACCTGGACTCCATCCATCCTGCTGTAGCCAAGTTTATCTTTGAGGCTCATTGTAGGTTGACACAACAAAGTCTATAGAGATGCACACAGTGTCTCTAGAACTGGAAGCTACCATTCTGTGCCCTGTCTCAATGTCTTTTGATTCTCTCCATCACCATCTTCTATCTATCATCCTTGACCTTCCTCTGCTATCCTCAACTATCAGGAGTTCAACAATATTCCCTTGACATTTTTTTGTGTCAAACATGACTGAGTGTTGTCCATATGTTAACTTTTATAACGTATAACATAAATAATGGATTCTACATTGAGATTGATATCTTGAAGTTTATTAATAACACTATTTATATTGCTATACTATCACAACCTTAGACATAGCTTAGGTCTTTACTTACCAATGTTACTTTGTATTACATATGCATAACTGGCTGACTAAACACCCTGCAATGAATCCATTGCTCTGAGAGCCTGATTGAAGACCTTCATATTGGAATGTTACATGTCATAATGTCATGTAACTGTCTTAGACTGCCTGGCTGGTCTGGAAACTATGTAATTACACACACATATCTCCATTTTCCCTTTAAAGAATGGGAACCTTCAAACATTTACAAAGCGGTATATAGATACTTTGTCTCTACACATTTAAGTGACACCTTGATAGGTGTACAACATAATTAGGTGCAGTCCTTGTACAGTTATCACAACTTGGCTATATAGCATCACCCAGCAGTGTGCTGACTATCATTGCAAATTGATGTGTATCATTTGTCATAGATGCTGTTGTTTGGCATGATATCTTCAATATACGTGACTTCATCCTAGATGTTGAGTGTTGGTGATATGCAGTTATGACAGATATGTCATCTATTTCTTTGCAGGACTTGACCATTGCTCATTAGTATATCACCATGAACTAAGCTTGATACAACAATGTGGCATCTTTACGCAAATCTATGATTCCATATGAAAATCATGAACAGTTATGCTTTGTCCTGTGCAAGTTAGGATAACAGTTTTCATGCTTGCTGATCATGCTCTTGTACCATTCTATCCCTTTATCCAATAATATGTTATACATGTTTTGAGTGGTGAGAGTGTAGGAAGGAAGAACTATATGGATCTGTCTTCCAAACTTTTCAGATGCTGGTGAGGGGAAACAATTGCCTTGATTTAGCATAGCTATCTGAAAATTTTGGCATGCCACTTTTTATTTGACCATAATGGATTTTAATGTACAAATAGTGCATGCTGTGAGATTGTTTGACTGAAGGTAGTGAGGAGAAGAGGTAATACATTATTTCATATGAAAGGAGGCACTCTTGATTGTTGAAGTTGTTGGAATTGAAAAATTTCACACAACTTGATTATGTTTAATGCCCTCATTAATGCAGGGCTATAAAACAGATTCTTGTTTTTTTTTTCTATGCCAATGTAACATATATATAGGGTCTAGCATGTCTTGATGTAAACTTTGTGGAGTCACCAGTTGTTTGCCTTTGAAGATTACATTCCTAGAGACTACTAGTTTGTCTCCAAATGATTAAAAATAATATACTTACTTAGGGACCTTTTTGAACAGCTGCATCTGGCCATCGTTTTATTACCTCATAGATCATAATATTCTGCCTTTACAGCATGCAAAACAATTCTTTTTGCTGTAACTATGTACATGTGACAATAATAAATCAAATCAAATCAAATATTCAGTAGATTGGTACAAGCTGGTAGACCAATAATAGAAGATCCTGCTATATCAATGATGCAACCATTTTCAGGTACCCATCCCAATGAGCAACTTTGACATTGAAGATGGATAATGCCAATGCAAAGGACATTAGACCCACTGTAAGCAGTTTGCTTATTTTATGTGGACTGCGCTACACTGTGCCAGTTTCTGAGTACATCTTTTACAAAATTCGTAACGGAATGATATTTACACTTATACCAGTGTCAGTTTCGGTGTTTAGTGCACATTGTTCATTCCTTTTGGTATATATCACTTGGATGACTGCACCTATGTGGTATGTCAAGTTTGCCACAGATTGGGATCTGTAAATTGTGACATTGCAGGTACTTTTTGGACTTCATTAGCATGCTGGTAATTCCACAAAGGATTTAATGGGTGTAGAAATAATAACTAGTTCTGTAAGCCTTTCACATTCTGTATTTTCATGTCAAAATCTGCATTAGCTGATTAATGGTCATCTGGCTGTTGTCGGAATGACGTGAATTCAAGACTATGTTGACCTGAACTTTAAGTTAGTCTTCAAAACATTGAAAGTTTCTCAGGATTTTTGCAGTCATACCACAGGCTTACACATAGTCTAGGTTCTGTGCTTACTGAGGTTACTGTACATTACATACACATAGCTGACTGAATACACCACACTGACTCCGTTCCACTAAGCATCTTACTAAAGGCAAGTTAAGTGCCTTTATACTGAAATGTCTCATGTCACATCATTTCACTGTCTTAAAAGTGTACTGTCTGTAAAGTCTGTAACCTATGCAACAACATAACACTTTGTGAATGGTAACATACAAACTGCAGATAAATGAAGTGATATTAACTTGGGGTACTGATACATCTTCTCATTGGAATGTTGTGCCTGCAGATCCATGAGCAAATAGCGAATGGCTCCCTGCGCCATGGGAAATCCAACTATTCTGGTTAAACAGCATGCCCCTTGTGCTCCTCTTGGCTTATGAGGAAACAACGGGCGGTACGGTGGCTCAGTGGTTAGCACTGCTGCCTCACAGCACCAGTGTCCCAGGTTTGAGTCCAGCCTCAGGTGATGCCTGTGTGGAGTTTGTACCTTCTCCCCATGTATGAGTGTGTTTCCTCCAGGTGCTCTGGTTTCCTCCCACAATCCAAAGACGTGCAGGTTAGGTGGATTGGCCATGCTAAATTGCTCATAATGTGCAGGTTAATAGATTAGCCATGGGAAATGCAGGATTACAGGGTCTAAGGGGGCTGCTGTCTGGAAGGTCAATGTGGACTCAATGGGCTGAATAGCCTGCTTCCACACTGTAGGGATTCAATGAACTGAAGATTTTGTTTCTTGCATATGAGACCTTTGTTTCCACCTGACACAGCAATACATGTTAAACTGGAAGATGTTGGTAATCTTTGTGGTCCCAGCCTTCAAGGATCCTGAGGTACAGAAGTTAAGGAGCACAGTGATCTTGGCAGCCCCTGGCAACATCCTCTATGTTCTGTTGTATGGTTGTGAGTCTGGTTGAAGTGGGTGGTACAATTCAGTGATCATCTCATGGTGAAATGCAGCAACCATAAACACTACTGTGGCTTACATGGAAGTAGGAAAAATGCATTGTGAATATCCTGGGGTGAATTTGTATTTGCAGATACATTCTATTTTATTCAAAAAGCACACAATTTATAGACATTCAGTCAGTTTGGCGTTTTATAAATTCCTACTTGAGAAATAAAACCAGTCTGACTCCAAACCAAAATACGAACAGATTCTAAACAAGACCTCACACTTAACATGCATTGTCCAACCTAAAATGTCACCTCTTCTTTACACTGATAAAACCTTTGGTTCATTCAGGATAATGACTTGAAAGGAATTTGGGGATTTACATATATATATATTAATCAATTAAAAACTTCTAACTGATTAAAAATTTAACAGCATCTTAGGTTTGTTTAATGTATCCTCTTCAGTGGTGAAACCCTTTGATCTTTTACTTATAAATCCTGTGCCTGATACTACCTCTCTCACTAACACCTGAAGAATGAGTGAGGCTCTGAAACCTTGTGTTTTCAAATAAACCTGTTGGACTATAACTTGGTGTCATGTGTTTTCTGATTTTGTGAGCATAGTCCTAGAGATTTTTTTTATTCATTAACAGGATGAGGGCGTCGCTGGCTAGGCAGCATTTATTCTCCATCCCTACTTGCCCAGAAGGCAGTTAAGAGTTAACCACATTGCTGTGGTTCTGGAGTTGCCATGTAGGCCAGATCAGGTAAGGATGGCAGTCCCCTCCCAGGGAAATAATGTCCCTTAAGGATATTAGTGAACCAGATGGGTTTTTCCAACAATCAACAATGGATTCACAGTCATCATTAGACTCTTAATTCCAGATATTTATTGAATTCAAATTCCGCCATCTGCCATAGGTGGGATTCGAACCTGGGTCCTGATCGTTATCTGGGTCGCCGGATTAACAGTCCGGTGATAATACCACTAGGCCACAGGAAGGACTAGCGGGGGCCATGACAACATGGCCTGAGGTTGCCACCCTTATTGAAGCAGTCTAAGACACCTGGAGGAATGCCCAGCAGTGTCGGAAGTAAGTCAATGACTTTATCCAATATGTACAACTAGGGTGGCATGGTGGCTAAATGGTCAGCACTGTTGCCTCACAGTGCCAGGTTTGATTCCAGCCTCAGGTAACTGTCTGTGTGGTGTTTGCATTTCTTCCCACATCTGCACGGGTTTCTTCCAGGTGCTCCAGTTTCCTCCCACAGTCCAAACATGTCCAGGTTAGATGGATTGACCATGCTAAGTTGACCTGTGGTGTCCAGGGATGTACAGGTTAGGTGGATTAGCCATTGTGAATACAGGGATAGGGTAGGGGTCTGGGGGGTGGGGTGTGCTTTTCAGAGGGTTGGTGTAGACTGAATGGGCTGAATGGCCTCTTTCTGCACTGTAGGGGTTCTATGACTATTCCATCCGCTATCTCACATTCACTCCACCTGTGTTATTGCTCCCACTTCCCACTAAGTCTCATGCTCTACCACTCTCACTAATGCATGCAATATATTCCCCACTCACTTCAACCCTACCAAACTACAACACCACTAGCCCTGCGTGCCCTCTGCACTGCCAAATCACTTACTCAGGAGTGAATTTTGTGGATAGTACATCTTGTGTGTTGGTGACAAAGGGAATAAATATTGAAGGGTGCCAATCCGCTAGGCTACTTTATCCTGTATGGTGTCAAGATTCTTTAGTTTTATTGGAGCTGCACTTATTCAGGCAAGTGGAGAGAATTACATCACACTCCTGACTTGTTCCTCAAAGATGATTGATAGGCCACTGGGGAGACAGGAGGTGAGTTACTCATTGCAGGATTCCTGGCCTCTCACCTGCTCTTGTAGCCATCATATAGCTAAATATGGCTTTTCCAGTTCAATTTCTGGTCAATGGTAAGCCGAAGAATGTTGATAATACAGCATTCAGCAACAGTACTGCCATTGAACACCAAAGGGTAATTGTTAGATTCCGTTTTGTTAGAGAAGATTATTGCTGGGCACCTGTGTGGCGCACATTTACTTGCCACTTATCAGCTCAAACCCTCATTTTGGCAGATCTTGCTTACATGTGGACTTGGACTGTTTCAGTATCTGAGGAGTCACGAATGATGCTGAATATTGTGGAACTATCAGCGAACATGTCCACTCTTGACCTTATGATGAAGGGAATGTCATTGATGAAGCAGCTGTAGAAGGTTGGGCCTAGGACACTACGTTGAGGAACTCCTGCAGAGATGTCCTGGAACTGAGATGTTTGACCTCCAAAAACCACAACAAACTTTTGTTTTGTTTGATATGACTCCAACCTGTAGGGTGTTTTCCCACATTCCCTATTGATTCCAGATTTACTGGGGTACCTTGATGCTACACTAAGTCAAATGCTGCCTTGATGCCAAGGGTGTACTCTCACCTCATTTCTGGAATTCAGCTCTTTTGTCAAGGAAGCATGGGTGAAAAAAGAAGGGGAGCCAGTTTGTCCCTTTAATCTACGAGTTTAACAATTTGGGAAATCCTGTCTGGAACTGTAACAACTGTGGAGCACATCTAGATCTAGCTGTGCCACTTGTATCATTGCAGCTCTGACAACACTCAAGAAGCTCAACTTGTTTAATTGTCACCCCATCCACCAAATTCTATTATGACAGAAAAAGCAAGCCAAATCAAGTCAGCCTCGCTATCACCTGATTCACAACACAGTGAAATTAAAACATTCAGTGACACTCAAAAACTGCCCAATTGTTCCTAACCGGGTTTTATGAACAAGAGATCTTGGAGCCCAAGTTTGTAATTAAAAAGTGAACACATTATTATTAATAATGTAACTTCAGCAGAATGCAGACAAACAACAAAGGAATCTAATTAATATCGATGATCTAAAGCCCAACCTTCTCTTGATCATAAATCCCCACTCATATACAGACAGACAGATAAAGTTAATAGACAGATTTAAAAGAAAATTTTAAAAAAGTTGTAATCTGACAGCTCAACTAATTGTTTCAAATGATGGATATCAGGCCTTCATGAAATTCTTGGACAATTGGTTTGTTCACAGGCAAATAGAACTGAATGTCTTGCTTTTTAGATTGAAGAA
Organism: Rhincodon typus; assembly: GCF_021869965.1. Lineage (NCBI taxonomy): Eukaryota > Metazoa > Chordata > Chondrichthyes > Orectolobiformes > Rhincodontidae > Rhincodon > Rhincodon typus. The sequence goes on along the minus strand of NC_063333.1, from coordinate 112,876,081 downwards.
GTTGGCTAAAGGAGTTGTTTGAAGTAGGAATTTTATGATGAGTAACTCATCTCCTTTCTCCCCAAAGCCTGTTCACTGTTAATGCAAACAGTTTCAGTAGCCTTCTAGAAACATTTACTTATTTCTTGTAGGCTGGATTCTAGAGAGAAAGGAACTAGAGAGAACACAAAACAAAGCATCACAGTCTCTGGAATTTTCCAAAAATCACACTGCCTCTTTTTAAAACCCAGTCAGAACCAGCTCTCTCTTTTCAATCAGCAGTGGTTGGCTGGCTAGCTCTGGTCCTCTCTTGATTGACCAATTCAGCCGCCAGCTGCCAGCCCTGAGCATAGCAACATATCACTGCTGATACATCTACAGTGTTCTTAGATCAGCAATTATGTTGCATTATTTTCCAGGTCAGGTCCCAACAGAAAGCATCTGTCTTTGTTCTATTTTAAAATAAGTTACTGTTCAAAGTTCACTTCTTAACTTGAGCTCACAGTTACAAACTGAAGAAAATGAGAAAAATGGAAGAAAAATAGTGATAGCTTTATTCCCTGATACACAGAGGGAGCAGTAGGCCCCATCTACAAGATGTACTGTAGCAATTCACCACAGTTCCATTGACAGCATCTTCCAAACTTTTGACTAGTACCGCCTAGAAGGACAAGGGCAGCAGAACCATGGGAGCTAAATGAGTTGTAAACTTGCCACAAACCATTCTGGCTTGGAAATATATCTCGATTTCTTCATTGTTTCTAAGTCAAAGGCCTAGAACTTTCTTCCTAACAGCACTGTGGTTTTCCATACCCTCCATGGACTGCAGGGTTGGTCACCACCACCTTTTCAATGTCATTTAGGGAAGGTCAATAAATGCTAAAACAAAAACAGAGATTGCTGGAGAAAATCATTAGATCTGGCAGTATCTGTGAAGAGAAAGCAGAGTCAACATTTGGCACCCAATAACAGTTCTTCAGGACTAGGAATGTGTGATGCGTATGCTGAAGATGGGGGAAGGAGGAGAAGGAGTAAATGATAAGTGGAAATAGAGCCCAGAGAGAGAAAACAGCTGTTGGGCAGATGAACAAATAGATAATGGTAAGCTGGAGAGAAAGTCTGTCCATTTCTACCTACCATTTACTCCTTAGCGTCTGCCACCTTTTCCAAGCTGCAAACAATTCAGAAGATGGATCACAAGACCCAAAACATTAACTTTGCTTTCTCTCCACAGATGCTACCGGACCTGCCAAATTTCTCCAGTGATTATTGTTTTTGTTCCAATAAACTCTGGCTTTTTTAACAATAATCATATTCCATGAATGAATAAATAAAGTAAAAGTATTGCATGGAAATATTAAGGAGGCTTCAATGAAGGATAGGAAATAGTATTTGAGTTATGCCTTAATGGTCTTCAGAAATATTGAATAGGTCAGTTCAAAATCATAAGCTGTGACTTTTAATCTGTCTCAAGTTTCCAACTGGAAGATTTTCATTGTTTTAGTATTTTTCATAACAATTTTCCCCTTCAATTTTTCTTTGGCTCAGAAAATACTGATTTATTTTGAGTGAGAAAGAGATTGTGAAACATTTCAAGTGGATACAGACTTATTAGTGGAACCTTCAGACAAGCAGCAAGAATGACGTAAATTGGAAGACAAAACAAAACAAATTCAAACCCTGATACAAATTATTTCCAATATTTACTGACGTTATCAACACTGTTAACATTGCAAGAGAGAAAAAGGATTAGAGATAAGTGGTGTATGCTTGTTTAAACTTCCCACACGTTCCTCCTCAATTTACTACTTTATGCATGATTACAGTGTGCATCCTATAGTGAAATCTGCTGCTGACTGACTATACGTTCAATGGGGTGCCACCTGAATGATGTACATGATGTACAATTTGCCTGCACTTAAGGGCAGCCTGCCTGTTCTGAACACAACCGACAGCAGTCTCATCAGAATGAATTAATTTGCATTGCATCAGTAAGATGGCTGCCTGCAGTGTGTGCGCTTCAGACCAGGAAGGACATTTGTCCATGCTTGCATTCCAATCCAGTGCCCTTCTTAAAGGTGAAGCACACACAAGCTATAATAGTTGACAAAACAGTCTTTCTTTGGTGGAAGCCAGAAAAGCTGCTTCTGGGATCACGGGCCATAGAAACAGCTTCTGGGTATCTGAATGCAGCACTGGAGTCCTTTCTGATGGAGTTGGAAAGAAGGAATGAGGATTGGATTCCCTCAAAGCATATATTATGATTGGAATGGGGTCATACGGCCACGGAGGTGAATTTCCAGAGTCTGGCCCCGAGAACTGGTTGTAGTGCCAGAGAGCAACATCAGTGATCTTACACTAATGGTCAAGAGCAGCGAATGCATCTTTATGTACTGTTATTTACCCACCATATCATCAACCTCTGCACAATGCATGACAGTTCCAACATTTTAACCATTAGTAATCAGGACCCGTGCTTTCTATACCACTTCTATACTCTATCTCACCCTCACACACTTGACAATGCTTTTATCCTTACATCCATCTCTTGTACCTTCCAGCTGTTCAGTTATGGCAGGCACATCACCCAAACAGACTATGACACACTCACTACATTCTTCCCCCACTGCTGCAGGACAAGGTCACAAATTACTACAGGGAGCAGTAAGAATACAGGTAGTGGACAGACTCACCTTAATGCCCTGAGCCCTTTGAAGGAGGTGTCGCTGCTAATTATAGGGCTGGTAGTAACTGGGCTAGTTGGCATTTGCTATCACTGAGGATATTCACAGTGAGATAGTATTCTTGCCTTATGCATCTTCTGAAAACCCATTTCATCTTCATCGTGCTATCTCGCCTAACTGCAAGGTGCAGGTGGTGTGACCATGAATCACTTCCTTTCCCTTACGCAACATTCCCCTTTTGGATTTTGTTTTCTAATACTCGAGATTTACTGCTTGAACAGTGACTGATTCCTCATCCTGATGAATGGGGTAATGATAGGGCAATGTAATGAAGAATCATCACTACTTGGTCCTGACCAATCAATTACAAATATTCAGATACATGATAGGCCACATTTTCCACATGCCTGACACAGATTTTCAAAGCAAGCTATCTACTCCAAGCTTCATTATGACAAGTGGTTACCAGGAAGGCATTGGAAATGCTTCAAGAGTGTCCTTAAAGGCATCCTGAAAAACAAATTATCTTGTGCGCACCGCTCACCCAAAACCGCTCAATTTATAAAAGATTTCAAGCATCTCCAAAAGTCCTTGACAGAAACCAAGTAGAAATAACAGAAGGAGTATACAAAAGCCCAAGCATCCCATCTCCTGACTCTTCAAACACCATTTGCTTCACATACAGTAGGGTTTGTAATCCAGTATTGGACTATTTAGTCATCTCAGCAATGATGGCACTGGAGTGGAAAAACTCGTCCTTCATCTCAAGAGACTGTCTCAGAAGAACACCATAAATTTGTGACTACAATACTGCTACAAGCTCTAGCTGCAGCCAAATAGGATCTCTTTCAACATCATTGAGTTCACATGGCTTTACTGAGTTTGGATTTCTCTCATTATGATCCTCATCTCATCCACTTGTCCCAGTAAAAAGTAGGACCCATTGGAACTTGGGATGAGACGTCCACATTCGGGTCTCACTTGCCATTTTGGAAGCTCCATTGAGCATCTACAATTGCCTGAAAAGGTGAGTCTATATCACAATTCCATCTGCCCTAACTCTGAAACTGTTCATACTTACCTAACAAAAATCTATTAACTTCAATTTGAAATTTTCAATTCACTTTGCATCAACCTGATTTTCAAGGAGAGTTCCAGAATTTCACTACCCTTTTTGTCAAGGAATGCTTTCTGACATCACCCTTGTGCAGTCTAGCCCTAATTTTAAGCCTTGAACATTCATTCAATTCTACCAAAACTCCATGGATGAAAACATTCCATCAAGTACTGAAACTCATGACAAAGAGTGCAAAAAAGGCAGCAGATTAAAGTATGTCTTTTCATGAAGAAACTGCCACTGATATCATCAAAAATCCTGGAACAAAAACAGAAATTGCCTGAGAAACTCAGCAGGTCTGGTAGTATTTGTGGAGAGGAAGCAGAGTCAACATGTTGGTTCTGAAGAAGGGCCACTGGAACCAAAATGTTGACTCTACTTTCTCTCCACAGATGCTGCCAGGCCTGCTAAGCTCCTCCAACAGCTGAGGGTGGCACCATGGCTCAGGGGCTAGTACTGCTGTGTCACAGTGCTTAGGATCTGGGTTCGATTCCACACTCAGGCAACTGTAAGCGTGGAGGTTGCACATTCACCCCATGTCTGTGTGGGCCTCCTCCATGTGCTCTGGTTTCCTTCCACAGTCCAAAGATGTACAGGTTAGGTGGATTGGCCTTAGGAAATGCAGGTTTGTAGGGTGGGGGTGGGGTGGGTCAGTCTGATTGGGATGCTCTTCAGAGGGTTGATATGGGCTGAATAGTCTACTTCCACACTGTAGGGATGCTATTCTATGATTCTATGTTTTTGTCTCAGATTTCCAGCATCTACAGTTCTTTGTTTTTGTTTATCAAAAATCCTGGCATTGCTAAACATGCCATCCCAGGGCTTAGTTTCTTCACTGTAACATGATTAGATATTGCTCAGTCAATAATAAATGTAGATGCTAATAATCTCCAGGGACAAGATTATTCTCATTATTTGCATTCACGTCTTCATCATACATTCTGTTCTAATGACCATAGGTTCCTCAGTAAAGTCTGTAAACGGCTGAAGAAGGGTCTAGGCCCGAAACGTCAGCCTTCCTGCTCCTCTGATGCTGCTTGGCCTGCTGTGTTCATCCAGCTCTACACCTTGGCATCTGCAGTTAGTTAAGTTCAGTTTAATATTCTCCCAATAGTTCTTCAGTTATAGGAGTCAATTAAAGAGACAAAAGTCGTCACAAATCTGTCGCAAGTGGCTAGAGAGCCAAAACTGTAGAACTATAGGCAGACCTCATCGGCTGCTTTCATTCTTGATGGAGCTGTGAATGTTCTGTTGCTTTGGGCTGAGTCAGCTACCTCAGGGAATGCACTGATGATAGATGTCAAATGTAATGCAGATCACAAATGTAAGATACAGTTTGCAACAAGACTCTTCCATTCAAAGCAAGACCATAAATGTACTGGCAACGTGGTTAAATGCAGCCTATCGCTATCTACAACTTCGTAACCTAATACCATTCTACATTACTAATAATAAGCTCTGTTTTATGTTTGCTTGAATGATTTTCACAAATGCATAAATCATCATTTCATGGACAAACTTTTACGTCATCATTTGAATGATCTTCTTACTGTACATGTGTGAAATTATGAGTATCAATTCTACCTTTAAAAGTGAAATGAAGTTAAATATTTATTCATTAAAGTGTACACAAATTGAATATATACACATTATTAGGGCTAAACTTCTCCAATAAAAAATGGAATGTATCGTGAACATTTAGTAGTTTAGATTATTTTGTTAGCTATTGCATTGCAGGCATTTTCAAATCTAATTCTACTGCTACCTAAGACTCTCACCAAACTTTCTCTGTTCTTACTGGCAGGAAAGGTTGAAGTATTTTACCTAGTCTTCCAGCAATCAAAATGTAATTAGTGTGATAAGTCAAATTGTCGGATTTTTGATCTTACTCTGACTGGCCGTCTTCCAATCCCATTGTAGCAGAACTTGGTGTTGATTATTCTTCTCTCCTTTGAACCAATGTAATGGATTTGTAAACTGATCTGTTCGTCTGTCAAAACCACTGTGCCAGCTGTTCAAAATCATGAGGATTAGCTGATTAAGGCTAACCACCCATGTTTCTTCAGATCTTTCCTTTCACTGGAGATCAATATTAAATGAATGAATCCAACTCTTTAACAACTGACTGAATGGATATAGCCAACATCAAAGTCAACAGATTCATCAGAATTGCTTGGTTCTCATTTAGCTGAAGTTTGGTCTTTTCAGCTTTACAACCTCCACTCTGAATAGCACTGAAAACTTTGGAAATTCTAATAGGTTTCCAATTATTCATAGTTCTCTCTTTTTTAGGCAGATTTTATTTTTTATTAGCAATATTTCAATGAAAAAGCATAATTTCACTCAGAATTTGACTGATCAGTTTTCAGATTAAGATAGAGCTGTATCTTAGAGAGCAACAAACACATTTTCATCACTGGTGGGAGAGGAATGATAACATTACTCTCCCATCTGCAGTACAGTTTAGATCGGATAACCTTTCTCTGATATATTTGTGCTTTAAATCCTACGATGGAACTTTTGTCTAACGTAGAACTCAAGAATCTCACAGGTACAGAAGGAGACATTTGATGTTTATCTCTCTTTGAGAGACCTATCTAATTTGTTCCACTTGCCGACTCTTTCCCAATATAGAAACTTGCAATTTTTCCATTTCTAAGAGTATATCTAGTTCCCCTTTACGAGTTACTTCTGAATCCATATTCACCATTATTTTACATCATGGATTTCAAATTATAATGCATAAAGAAATTTCTTTTCTTTACTCCATTGGTTCTTTTGCCAATTATCTTACATTTCTGATGTTTGGTTATCAATGCCCGTACCACTAGGAACAGTTCCTCCCTCTTTACACTATTATTTCTATCTGCATGCTGCACAACTTTGAGAGCCTCAATTAATTCTTCTTATAATATTTTCTGTTTTAAAGAGAACAAACCTAGCTTTTACCAAAGCAAAGTCACTCATCCTTGATACTTTTCTAAGAAATCTCCTCTTCATCCTCTCCAAGGCCATACATTATTCCTATAACATAGTGGTCAAATTTGGGTATAAGAATGGAATCTTATGTGAGCCTGAAAGACATGGGTTATGGCAGGAAACGTGGCAAATTCATACGGAAGTCCAGCGAGGCCCACCTGAAAGTTGGGAACAAATGCATCTTTTAACTAAGTTCGTGGTGCAGAGGCAAGATTCTCACAAAGTAGGGGTGAGTTTCCTGTTAAGGGGAGGATTTACTGCTTGTTAACATCCTTATTACTTGCACATCTCACCTCAATGATGTGCAACTTTCTATCCTAGTGTCTGCTGTGAGCAAATTAGATTCTGAGAATTCTTGATGTGGAAGTCAGAGCAAGTACCTGGCAATGTTAACTCACTACTTGCTCCAAAGGACCTCTACGTTGGACACCAGTCACAAACATCTCAGGTGATGCTCCATAGGCACCGGGCATATGTCTCCACCTCCACGGACATTGGCATCTGACATGTGCTAGCCTCAAAGACTCCTCACAAGACATCTCCAGTACATTTACATTATGCTTCTGCATTTCAAGGTCATGCCTTGAGGGACTGTGCAATTATTATTGTAATTTTGCAGCAAGAATACCTTGTGCTCAGGGATACACGCCCAGGTCATGGACTGGACCAGGCTATATCTTTTCGAGTTCTGAGGATGGGTCACTGGACCCGAAACATTAACCCTGATTTCTCTCCATAGATGTTGCTAGACCTGTTGAGATTTTCCAGCACTTGTTGTTTTTGTTTCTTTGGGCTATTGGCTTCCCCCATTAGCATTAATTCACATTGAGCCTACCTGGATGCTTACAGCACCCTGTCTTGCCTTGCCTTTTTGCACCTGTGCTCCCTTAGCTAGAGATCCAAAGCTCGCAGTACCAAAGTATTGCCATGGCATTTAGTACAGATATAGGTTTAACATGGTTGAAAGGAAGTTTCAGTAAAGTATGAGGAAACAATGACCTAGTGGTTTTGTTGCTGCACTAGTAATCCAGAGACCAGCTATCCATGTTCGAATCCCTCTACAGCAAATCTGAAATTGAAAGTATAACTTTGGTCATGAAACCATTGTTGATTGTTTGAAAATCCATCTGGTTCACTAATGTCCTGGGTTTGTCTGTCAAAACCACTGTGCCAGCTGTTCAAAATCACGAGGATTAGCTGATTAATGCTAACCACCCATGTTTCTTCAGATCTTTCGTTTCACTGGAGATCAATATCAAATGAATGATGACAAATGACAAGTAAAATTTGTGTTACACAAGTGTCTGGCAATGGCTATCTACAATGAGAGAGAATATTGACATTGATCCTTGGCATTACCATCACTGAATCCCCACTTCAACATCCTGGCAGTTACCACTGAGCATAAACTAAACATGACTAGCTTATAAACACTTTGAATGCAAGGCAGAATGGAGGCTAGGAATACTTCAATAAATAACTCACTTCCAGACTCCCAAAGCCTGTCCACCATTTACAATGTGTAAGTGAGGAGTCCGATGGAATACTCCATACTTGCCTGGCTGAGTAAAGCTCCAACAACACTCATGAAGCTAGACACCATGTGGGACAAAACAACTTGCTTAATTCAGTCCCTCCACTGCTGACACTTAGTAATGGCAGTGTGTACTACCTACAAGATGCAGTGTAGAAATTTACCAAGGCTCATTAGACAACATCTTCTAAACCCTCGACCACTACCATCTAGAAGATACATTGGGACACCATCACTGCAATTCCCCTCCAAGCCACTCACCATTTTGATTTTATTCAGTGTTGTTGTGTTAAAGTCCTGGAACTCCCTCCGTAAAGGCATTATGGGTGTACCTACACAAATGAATTGTGGTAGTTCAAGAAGGCAGCTCACAACGACCTTCTCAAGAACAACCAGGGATGACAATAAATGCTGGCCCAACAAGTAGCTCCCACATTTTCATGAATTATTAAAGAACAGTTGAGGGTGATAGCCTTTGGCTAGGGAGCCCTGGCCCAGTAAATCAAGGGCAGCCCCTGATACCAGTCCAGTGCCTTGTACCACTTGGGCTGGTCAGGATTCCTCCCCTCATAGTAGATGAGGAGCTGAATGTCAGACAGCCCACCACCCTCTTGTTACTTACTGTCCTATGGTGGGCTTTTATCTTTTTGAATGAGAGATTGCAGGTATTAAGGAGATAAAAATGGGTGATACAGCTCTTACTTTTTGTGTAGGTGAGGAGGTATCTCGAGAGAGTGAGTAGGCAGCACAGAGGGCATTCAGAGTTAATGTTATCAGTGTTTAATGGGTGAGAGCGAGTGAGGGAAAATGCTGCAGGCAATCGTGAGAGTGGTAGAGCAAGAGCCTTAGTGGGAGGTGGATACAGTAGCAGAGATTAAATGAGTATGACGTAATAGAGAGTAGATGGTGGTCCTCACTCTGGTGGAGAGTGGGAGGTCATTGATCTACTTCCTACACACTGGACATTTTTCCAGATGTTGGAGATGCAATGACTTGGACCAAGCTGGTATGGCCTGGTGTCATGGTGGAAGACAGCATCCTGCCTCTGCACCACCTCATCCATCAAGACCTCCAGGTCCCTACCCACAGAGCAGGGTGTCAATTTTTCCTTCTCTGCCATGTCTGAAGAAACATCAAGATTTGTACAAGGCAAATCTGGACTAACTGTCATTGTCAGCTAAGCAACAGTCCTTTAAAGATGGCACTGGCACCAGGAATTCCAGTTTGTTCTGGATACCCCAGCAGCTCTGTGTTGGAATTGAGATGAGGCAGAATTTTTTTCAGCCAGAGAGTGGTGAATCTGTGAAACTCACTGCTACCAAAGGCTATGGAGGTAGATGCAGGGACGATACTCCCGATGGTGGGTGTGTCTAGAACCAGGGATCACAGTTTGAGGACGGAGATAAGGAGACATTTCTTCACTCAAAGAGTGGTGAGCCTGTGGAATGCATTACCACAGGAAGTAGTTGATGCCGAAACATTGAAGGTATTCAAGAGGTGGCTAGATATAGCACTTGGGGCGAATGGGATCAAAGATTATGGGGAGAAAGCAGGATTAGCTATTGAGTTGGATGATCAGCGATGATTGTGATGAATGGCAGAGAGGGCTCAAAGAGACGAAGGGCCTCCTCTTGCTCCTATCTTCTATGTTTCTGTGTAAGTCATTGAGTGCATTTAAGACAGAGTTAGATAGGTTCTTGAGTGGTAAGTGGATCAAAGGTTACAGGGAGAAAGCAGGAGAATGGAATTGAGAAACAATCAGCCATAGTTGAATGGTGGAACAGATTCGATGGTCCAAGTGGCATAATTCTGCTCCTATATTTTACGGGCTTCTGGATGCCACTATCCGTTCAGCCCCATGGAATTCAATTTTGCTAACAAATTCGTCCTTACGTGCCTTTATAAGTTTATTAACAGTACTATCTTCATTCATTCTCCCTATCATTTAAGTAAAAAACTCAATCAAATCTCTTCAGCCATCTTCCATTGCCTGACTCATCAAAGTCATTATCTGAGTCCTCTGCAGTAGAAATACCATGTGACTTTACCCTTGCTGGGCTGGCACTTGCACCATCCTTTCCCCTTGGCTGACTGCAAATTATATGTCCAGTGTCTCACCACAGGCAGGTCCTGTCTCTAATCCACTACTGATGGGGGTGTGGAAATTTGAGCAGTTGCTGAGGTTAGTGATGCCGATGAGAATTCTGCCATTTGAAGTACATTCGTGGGCCTTGATTCGTCATTGAGGTTTATATTGTTCAAATGTTCTGTGTTTGAGTATGTGAATTTGTTTATTATTGCTTATCATTATGATTGGTTAAGCCTGGATATGGACTCAGTGAAAAATAACCAAACCGGAGCCCTAGATGAGGCATGGAGTAGGCATTTTAAAGTACTATAAATAACATATATCACACACAAAAACATTATCGGTGCAAAGATCTGAGGTATGAAATAGGATCATTACAATTTCTGCAGCGCAGCATCCATATTCTTGGAACTAGCTGCACTCTTGGCATTAATCTTCCCCACAATGATTTTCTACAGGTTTTGAACTTCTGTGTTCGATCTGCAAATTGTCATTGCTGTCCTCTCTTTAGACACCGTTGACTATTGTAAAGCATGCTATTCCTAATTATCTCACTACTTCTCACAACCACAATGCACCTTCCTTCTTCTAATAGATGTAGATCAACTTTATGTAAGATGGCTTAATAGCTTCATTGTGCACTGTAACAATCCTTGGATTTTGTGAAGTAGAGCAGGCTAGCTTTAAGCAGCCCAAGGAAGTAACCATATTAATTACCTCTTGATGAGTAGAACCAAAGAACAATGTGGGCTGTTATTGGCTAAATGCAGAAATGATCATATTGTGCAAAGAGCATGACATTGCCTGCATTCATTTGAATGTGTGCAGGTTAATTGTGCATCACAATCTGACTCGTACCTTTAAAGTTAACCCACTTAACCTTAATTACATTTCAAGTCAAAGATCTAGTCCAGCTGCCATCCTTCCTTTTGAATGGGTGAAAATGACCAAAATAAAAATGAAGGGTAAATGAAAATTAGCTACCAGTAAAAATCGCTCCCTCTAATGGAGAAAATTATTTAAAATGCACAGGGGTTACCTGGCAAATATTTGAGGACTGGCTGGCATTCACATTCCAACCCATCATAAAGAAGAGTCATTGGAGATACTGGATACAAATTCCTTTGAAACAAGAAGGAGTTGATCATTTATAGAATGTACAATCGCAATGTGTTTGACCAGAACAGATTAATGTATTGCAATTAATTTTATGCTTCTAATTTGTATGGAGAACCCAAAAATTATAAAAGTAATTGAATACAGTGCCTTGAACTCCATCTTATTTATTTCCACTGAAGTAATAAGAGTTTAGGATTAGGATAGTGTAGAGTAAGTGCTTGTTTTTGAATGGTACAGACTTGTTGAGGTGAAGGGTCTTTTTTATTTCTGTAGACCTCTTTGACTCTATGCGATAAGCACTGCCAAAGGCCCATTTACCTTGACTCTCAACATCTGATAGCACAATAATTCCTCCCGTTCGCTCGTTCACCATAGTATGAACACTGATTGGCCCAGAGAGAGAAGTATACGGAACTTGGAAAATGTGGATGAGGAGTTGTTAATCCATTGAGTCACAGAATACAGCTAGAGGATAGGAATGGAGGAATCTGATGTTCTTAATTAGTAACTCAAGAAAAGTAAACACCTGGTCCTTGAACTTGGGATCATTATTTCAGGGTTCTATTAACAAGGAAAAATCATGGTAGAAGAGCAGCACATACATTGTGGAGGCTCTGTGTTCTGTTTTACTCAGTATGTGATATCTGGCTTGCAGCCATTGCTGAATGTCGTACCATCCTCTCAGCTGCCATCACAGAGGAATATTTATCCATATAACATATTTTAGATCAAGGGGCAGTTTCAAGGGCATCCATTTGCTTTCCCTGTAACTAGGAGATTGGAAGACTTGGAGTGCTGGGGCTACGGCTTCCAGCATCTGAAGTTCATCAGCATGAAAACTTTTACTAAAGGGTTTCAAGCTTTTAGCTTCCACATAAAGATATTAGTGAATATTAGAGATTGTAATTTCTCCAGAGCAGCAGTGTAGACAGTTTGGAGGTTAACTGGTACACCATAGACCATGGGATCTTCATGATTATATTAAGTCTGTACTGACACACCTATTGTTGCTAGTATCCTGACATAATTTCAAGGGGATAGTAACAGAGTGCTCTGAGCTCCTTATTGGTCTGTTGAATCATAGAGCGTTGAATCATAGAGCATTATTTGGGCTGTCTTTAAAGATACCATCACAAGAGAGGGCATAATTGTGCAGATAGAGTGAACTGAGGGACCAAGTCCAGAAATACAGCATGCCACAGTTCCACAACTCAGTAGCCTGAGAAAGACCACTACCATCAAGCTGGCTGCACTCCTAAACTGTTAACTTGTGCTCCTAGCAGGTGAAGCATGAACGTTAGTTCAGAAAAATTATTCCAACAACAAAAGCTACAATTGCCAAAGTGGATGAAAATTTAATCGAGACATCTGGATCTTGGCCCGCACCTTGTGGCTCACTTTAGTGATGTTGAGCCATTCTGAAAATAACCTTGTGTCATGTTACAGCTTATAAGTCAAGTGAACAATATTAGTGAGGAGCTCAATTGACTTGTAAACAGATATATCGATCAGAGAAGATAGTATCTCATCCTTTGTAATCTGCAATTGTAGCTGCCATGAGCTGTTATTTGATATTGCAGTTAATTTATCAGACATAATTTTTTCTTCTGATTAAAAGTGATGCATGTATCAAGCATGCAGCCACAGACTTTCCATGCTTATAGTTTCCCTAGGTGGATCCTTTGAGACCACTGGCCCCTCCCAAGATCACTAAAACACAATTATCGTCTGAAGTCTTTAAGATTTATTGGCACCAATTTGTAGTAAGTAAAAGGTACTGACTGAATAAATTGATGAGAAACAGTTTTTAATGTTTGGGGCTACTTTCTGACTATACTACATGGGATCACAGTAAGATTTTGCGATAGAAGCCTAATTGGATTTATGAGTTGCACTACCTGTAAGTATTGCTGTCGGTGGTGGTGCAAATTATGAATTCACAAATAAAGACATCTGCTCAAAAATCATTGCATTTTTCACTTCAGCAAACTACTTTTATTTGTAAGTGTAACTCCAAATGACACATCAGTTAATCTGTGCTAGAGCAACACACCTAAAGAGCCAGCTGGGAATTCCTGCAGAGATTCAATTGTGGACCAAACTAAAAGGTGAACACTCGATCTCATAGGTTCACACAAGTCTGCTTGATGTTGGCTTCAGGATTTCCTTTGGTCACAAAGTTTAATCCAACAGACCAAGTGGAATAAATATAATGAGAATCTTTCCAATGATGTTCAAAGCAGTCCTTCTAATTCTCCATTTTATTCCAGACCATATTGCAGGAGTGCCACATTTCAGGGCATTTTTTAATGGTTTTTATCAGTGTTACTGATCTTTTACAATTGCAGTAAAATGCACAGCAGTTTTTAAATGGATTTCATAGTGGAGAGACTTGGTCCCTATCAAGAAATAACAAGGTGTGGAGCTGGATGAACACAGCAGGCCAAGCAGCATCAGAGGAACAGGAAAGCTGACGTTTCGGGTCTGGACCCTTCTTCAGAAATGGGGGAGGGGAAGGGGGTTCTGAAATAATAGACAGAGAGGGGGAGGCGGATGGAAGATGGATAAGGGAGCAGATAGGTGGACAGGAGACAGACAGGTCAAGTAGGTGTGGATGGAGCCAGTAAAGATGAGTGTAGGTGAGGAGTTAGGGTGGGGGTTGGTCAGTCCAGGGAAGACGGACAGATCAAGGAGGCGGAGATGAGGCTGGTAGGTAGGAGGTGGCGATGGGGGTTGAGGTGGGAGGAGTGGATGGGTGGGAGAAAGGACGGAGAGGTTAGGGAGACGGGGACGAACTGGGCTGGTTTTGGGATGCAGTTAAGGCGTGGAGAGATTTTGAAGCTTGTGAAGTCCACTTTGATACCATCGGGCTGCAGGGATCCCAAGCGAAATATAAGGTGCTGTTCCTGCAACCTTCGAGCGGCATCATTGTGGCACTGGAGGAGGCCCAGGATGGACATGTCGTCTAAGGAGTGGGAGGGGGAGTCATCCCAGACCATCCACAACCTCATCACTTCAGGTGACCTCCCACCCACAGCCTCCAACCTCATCGTTCCCCAATCCCGCACTGCTGGTTTCTATCTCCTTCCCAAAATCCACAAACCTGACTGCCCTGGTTGACCCATTGTCTCCACCTGCTCCTGCCCCACCGAACTCATCTCCACTTATCTCGACTCCATTTTCTCCCCTTTGGTCCAGGAACTCCCCACCTACGTCTGTGACACCACCCACGCCCTCCACCTCCTCCAAAACTTCCGATTCCCTGGTCCCCAACACCTCATCTTTATCATGGACGTCCAGTCCCTATACACTTGCATTCCCCATGCAGATGGCCTAAAGGCCTTCTGCTTCTTCCCGTCCCGCAGGCCCGACCAGTCCCCCTCCACTGATTCCCTTTTCCGCTTAGCATAACTCGTCCTCACCCTTAACAACTTCTCCTTCAATTCCTCCCACTTCCTACAGACAAAGGGGGTAGCCATGGGTACCCGCATGGGCCCAAGCTATACCTGCCCATTTCTAGGATACGTGGAACAATCCCCCTTCCACAGCTACACTGACCCCATCCCCCACCTCTTCCTCCATTACATTGATGACTGTATCGGCACCGCCTCGTGCTCCCACTAGGAGCTCGAACAGTTCATCCACTTCTTCCACCCCAACCTTAAGTTCACCTGGACCATCTCCAATACCTCTCTCTCCTTCCTGGACCTCTCTGTTTCCATCTCTGGCAATCACCTGGAAACCGATATCCATTTCAAGCCTACCGACTCCCACAGCTACCTAGAATACACCTCCTCTCACCCACCTTCCTGCAAAAATGCCATCCCCTATTCCCAATTCCTTTGCCTCCACCGCATCTGCTCCCGAGATGAGGCATTCCACTCCCGGACATCCCAGATGTCCTCGTTTTTCAAGGACCGCAACTTCCCCTCCACAGTGGTCGAAAACGCCCTCGACTGCGTCTCTCGCATTTCCCGCAACTCATCCCTCACACCCCCTCCCCACAATAACAACCAAAACAGAATTCCCCTCGTCCTCAAATACCACCCCACCAACCTCTGGATCCAACGCATCATCCTCCGGCACTTCCGCCATCTGCAATCTGACCCCACTACCAAAGATGTTGTTCCGTCCCCACCCTTATCTGCCTTCTGGAGGGACCACTCTCTCCATGACTCCCTTGTCGGGTCCATACTCCCCACCAGCCCCACCACCCCCGGCACTTTTCCCTGCAACCCGAGCAAGTGCTACACCTGCCCCTACACCTTCCCCCTCACCCACATCCCAGACCCCAAGAAAACCTTCCACATCAAAGAGATGTTCACCTGCACATCTGCTAATGTGGTATATTGTATCTGCTGTTCCCGATGTGGCCTCCTCTACATCGGGGAAACCAAGAGGAGGCTTGGAGACCGCTTTGTGGAACACCTAAGCTCGGTTCGCGACAAACAACTGCACCTCCCAGTCGCGAACCACTTCAACTCCCCCTCCCACTCCTTGGACGACATGTCCATCCTGGGCCTTCTCCAGTGCTACAACTATGCCACCCAAAGGTTGCAGGAACAGCACCTCATATTTCGCTCGGGAACCCTGTAGCCCAATGGTCTCAATGTGGACTTCACAAGCTTCAAAATCTCCTCACCCCCGACCACATCCCAAAACCAGCCCAGCTCATCCCCGCCTCCTTAACCTGTCCGTCCTTTCTCCCACTTATCCAGTCCTCCCATCTCACCTCCCCCCCCCCCCCCACCTCCTACCTACCAACCTCATCTCCACCTCCTTGACCTGTCCATCTTTCCTGGACTGACCAACCCCCACCCTAACTCCGCACCTACACTCACCTTTACTGGCTCCAACCCCACCTCCTTGACCTGTCCGTCTCCTCTCCACCTATCTGCTCCTTTATCTACCTTCCATCCGCCTCCCCTGCTCTTTCTATTCATTTCAGAATCCCCTTCCCCCGCTCCATTTCTGAAGAAGGGTCCAGACTCAAAATGTCAGCTTTCCTGCTCCTCTGATGCTGCTTGGCCTGCTGTGTTCATCCAGCTCTACACCTTGTTATCTCGGATTCTCCAGCATTGGCAGTTCCTACTATCTCTTGGTCCCTATCAATTTTTTTTAAAAATACTGGCTATTCTATGGATATGATGTAATTGGGATCACAGAGATCTGCCTCCAGGGTGACCAAGGATGCAAACTCAGTGTCCAGGGTTATTCAATTTTCAGGAAAGATGGATGGGTAGGAAAGGGTGGTGGGGTAGTGTTGGTGGCTAAGGAAGAGATTAACACAATAGTAAGGGAGGATATTAGCCTGGAAGATGTGGAATCTGTATGTGTGGAGCTGCAGAACACAAAAGGGAAAAAGATGTCAGTATGAGTTGTCATCAGATCACCAAACAGTAGTTGTGATGTTGGGGATTGTATCAAATAGAAATTAGAAATACATACAGTAAAGGTACAGCAGTTATTATGGGTGATTTAAATTTACATATTGATTGGACTAACCAAACAGGTAGCAATGCGATAGAGGAGGATTTCCTGGAATGTATGAAGGATGGTTTCCCTGACAAGTATGTTGAGGAACCAACTGGAGTGCAAGCCATCCTGGACTGGGTATTGTGTAATGAGAGAAGATTAATTAGCAATATTGTGGTGCGAGATCCTTTGGGGAAGAGTGACCATAATATGGTAGAAATCTTTATTAAGATGTGAGTGACACTATTAAATCTGAAACTAGGATCCGGAACTTAAAGAAAGCTAACTTTGATGGTATGAATCATGCATTGGCTAGGAGAAGCTGATCAATGATACTTAAGGGGTTGACGATGGATTGGCAATTGCAGACATTTAAGGAACACATGAATGAACTTCAAATTGTAAATCCCTATCTGGCATAAGAGTAAAACAGGGAAGGAGGTTCAACCACAGCTAACAAGAGAACTCAGGGATCATATTAAAGCAAAAGAGGACGCATATAAATTGGCCAGACAAAGCAGCAAACCTGAGGACTGGGTAAAATTTAAAGCTCAGCAGAGGAGGACAAAGGTTTTAATGCGGAAAGGAAAAATAGAATATTAAAGTAGCCTTGCAGAAAACATAAAAACTGACTGCAAAACTTCTACAGATATGTGAAGAGAAAAAGACTGGTGAAGACAAATGTTAGAATCAGGTAAATTCATTATGGACAACAAAGAGACGGCAGAACAGTTGAGCAAATACTTTGGATCTGTCTTCACTAAGGAGGACACAGATAACCTTCAGGAAATGCTAGGGGACAGAGGGTGAAGCATGAGAAGGAACTGAAGGAAATCTCTAATCGTCAGAAAATGGTATTGGGGATATTGATGGGATTAAAACCAGGTAAGTCCCCAGATCCTGATGCTCTGCATCCCAGAGTACTTAAGGCAGTGGCCCTAGAAATAGCGGACGCATTGGCAATCATTTTCCAGTATTCTGTAGACTGTGGAAGACTTCCAATGGACTAGAAGATAGCTAAGGTAACCCCACTCTTTAAAAAAGGAGGGAGAGAGAAAATGGGGATTTATAGGCCAGTTAGCCTGATGTCAGTGTTGAGGAAATGCTGCAGTCAAGTATGAAGGATGTAATAACTCAGCATTGGAAAGCAGTGATAGAAATGGTCCTAGTCAGCAAGGATTCACTGAAGGGAAATCATGCTTGACAAATCTTCTAGAATTTTTTGAGGATGTGGGCCAGTAGAGTGGACAAGGGTGAATCAGTAGATGTTGCGTATCTGGTCTTTCAAAAACCTTTTGACAAGGTTCCACACAAGAGATATACAAGGAAAATTAAAGCTCGTGGTATCGAAGGTAATGCATTGACATGGATAGAGAGCTGGTTGGCAGACAGGAAGTGAGAGTTGGAATAAATGGATCCTTTTCGGAGTGGCAGGCAGTGATGAATGGGTTGCTGCAGGGTTCAGTGCTGGGACCCCAACTGCTTACAATATACATTAACAATTTGGATGAAGGAATTGAATGCAATATCTCCAAATTTGCAGACAATACTAAACTGGGTAGCAGTGTGTGCTGTAAGGATGATGCTAAAAGGCTGCAGGGTGACTTGGACAGACTGGCTGAGTGGGCAAATACTTGGTAAATGCAATATAATGTGGATAAATGTGAGATTATCCACTTTGGTCACAAAAACAGGAAGACAGATTACTCACTGAATGGTGGCAGTTTAGGAAAAGTGAGGTGTAACGTGGCCTTGGTGTCATGGTGGAACAATTGCTGAAGGTTGGCATGTATGTGCAGCAGGGAGTAAGGAAAGCTATTGGCATGCTGGCCTTCATTCCAAGAGGATTTAAGTATCAGAGTAAGGATGTCTTGCTGCGGTTATATGGGGCCTTGGTGAGGCCATACCTTGAGTATTGTGTGCAGTTTTGGTCTCCCAATCTGAGGAAAGACTTTCTTGCTATTGAGGGAGTCCAGTGAAGGTTCATCAAACTGATTCCCGGGATGACAGAACCGACATATGAGGAATGTCTGGATCAACTGGGCCTATATTCGCTGGAATTTAGAAGATTGAGGAGGGATCTTATAGAAATGTATAAAATCCTGATGGGACTGGACAGGCTAGATGTGGGAAGAATGTTCCCAATGTTGGGGACGTCCAGAACTAGGGGTCATAATCCAAGAATAAGGGATAAACCATTCAGGACTGAGATGAGGAATACTTTCTTCACTCAGAAAGTTGTGAACCTGTGGAATTCTGTCCCACAGCAAGCTTTTAGGGCTAGTTCATTAGATATATTCAAGTGGGAGCTGGACGTGGTCCTTGCAACTAAAGGGATCAAGGGGTATAGGGAGCGGGTGAGGATGTGATACTGAGATAGCATGATCAGTCATGGTCACATTGAATGGTGATGCAGGCTCAAAGGGCTGAATGGCTTACTCCTGCACCATTTTCTATGTTTCTATGATTTTATCCATAGTTGATTGAGAATCTCTATGGCTGAGACTCAAAAGCATGGAGAAATCAAGGCACATACCTGACCGTGTTCATGTTTATTCAATAATTCCACTGTTTTGAAAGACTATTACTACAATGCATTCAAAGTGAACAATCAACCTGACCTTAGCAGTTTTATCAGTAACCCAGAGGGTACCTGGGAGATATGCGTTTATATATGTGAGAAACAAGATTATCTTAGCGAAAATGACAGCTAATAAATGATTGTTATTGGTTCCATAGATTCATTTAAGAGCTATTTTAGTGTTTAACTGTGACAGGCAGTACAAGTTGAAGATGAGGGTATACTGGAGTTGGGAGTTTGTGGCTATCTACACTGTGTAATACATGGGGTCACAAAAAGGTTTTGTCATGAAAGCATGTCTCTGTTTCTATAGCTCAACCCTTCAGAATCAGGATTGGCTAAACACAGAACATTGTGGATTACAGAGCTAGGGTACTGTGTCACTCCCTTGTGCTAATGCATCATTGTTGGATATAATGAATTATGTAAGGTCACATCTAGGTTACTCCATTGTTTCTCACAACTATTACCAATCTGAAATGTTGCAACATTTGAAGAATGATTTTAGACAGCAGTAATAAGCATGCAGCAGTTATTCCTTCCAAACAATGCAAGTTTGAACTAAGGCGAAAGAATTCAGTTTGGATAGGGGGAAATAGTTGCTCGTGTTACAGGAATATTTTATTGTATCTCTTGCTGTGCAGTTTTATTTTGTACTGGGCAGTTACTAAGCTCAAGTCAGAATTAAAGAACATACAAACTTCGCATTACTGCAACCCGACAGAGAGACTTTATTCTGAAGCTGCCACTCTGTAAGAACCCAAAACAAGTTTGAACAAGCCTATGAACACTGACTGAATGTTCGCCAGTGTCACATGACTCAAATATTAAAGGGGCACTGTCTCAACATGACATACACCAACTATAATACATAACAGGTTTATGCATGGTTTATTTTACACTTTTGATCTTAAAGTTAGAATTAAGAAATCAAGCAGCAGATCACATTTAGTCAAACCACAAAGGATTTAAAACTTAACAAAAAACACATTCAATCTTTCTGAAGAAGGGTCCAGACCCGAAACGTCAGCTTTCCTGCTCCTCTGATGCTGCTTGGCCTGCTGTGTTCATCCAGCTCCACACCTTGTTATCTCACATTCAATCTGATCTCATTTTATGACTAACAGATCAAAATAAACAAAGTACAATAATGAAAACAGTGCATTTGTTAATTCAAAAATTTCTTTCCATTAATGAAGACTTTTCCACAGAATCTTAGAACCTTAAAGCACAGGTGAAGGCCATTTGGACCATTATGTCTGTGCTCGTTTTTGAAAGAAAATGATTTGCATTCTCCTTCTATATAGTCCTGCTAACTTCCTTTGCAAATATATACCTAATTCAATTTGAAAGTTCTTGGTAAACATGCTTCCATCATCCTTTTCCACCATTCATTTCAGATAGTGACAATTCTGATTTAATTTTTGAAGCAGGTCATTGTGAATAGAATTTATTCAATAATTATTTAAATAAAGAACTATAAAATTTTGAGTAACTGTCAGTGGTAAGACCTTCAAGTGTGGGATTTGTGATGGAAAAGGTATTGCTGATGAAACCTTATCAGTGTGATATACTGACTCTCTGAGTGCGAATAATGCTGTCCCTGTAGTTTATGAATAAGTCCTATTGCACCTTTCTTCCAATCATAGAATGGCTATAGGTAGTTCAGATCTATAGGCAGTATTTAATGGAAACGAACAAAAACAAAGTTGCTGGAAAAGCTCAGCAGGTCTGGCAGCATCTGTGAAGGAGAAAACAGAGTTAATGTTTCGGATCCGGTGACCCTTCCTCGGAACCCGAAATGTTAACTCTGTTTTCTCCTTCACAGATGCTGCCAGA
>NC_063333.1:112802502-112834685 GCF_021869965.1 Rhincodon typus | reverse complement strand
AGTCCCTGCCTCCCTAACCTGTTCTTCCTCCCACCTATCCCCTCCTCCCACCTCAAGCCGCACCTCCATCTCCTACCGACCAACCTCATCCCGCCCCTTTGACCTGTCCATCCTCCCTGGATTGACCTATCCCCTTCCTAACTCCCCACCTACACTCACCTTTACTGGCTCCATCCCCGCCTCTTCGACCTGTTTGTTTCCTCTCCACCTATCCTCTCCTCTACCCATCTTCTATCCGCCTCCCACTCTCTCCCTATTTATTTCAGAACCCCCTTCTCTGATGAAGGGTCTAGGCCCGAAACGTCAGCCTCTCTGCTCCTATGATGCTGCTTGGCCTGCCGTGTTCATCCAGCCCTGCACCTTGTTGTCTCAAAGCTACTGACCCTGAAAATGTACTCATCCAGCACCAGAGCCTTATTATAACTTTGGTGAGAGAACATGGGAAACCAAAGAGAAATGTGCAAGTGTTTTTTGTTAGCTATTCATAACATTTTTATGGGGGCTTCATGATTTTCCTGCTGGAGTTACAAGGGGATATGAGAGGTTGAACCACATAATAACATTACACCTTAACCACCCCACCCCAACTTAGTCTATAGGCAGTGTTTGTTGTATTTAAATAGGTGAACTTCATTAGTTTCATTACAAAATGTGAGGTTATCAGTGATTAGCAGACAGATTGGTACTAACTTCTGAGCACAACTGGAAAGAAGGACGTGTGAAAGGATTTGTACTTTCTCTGTGCTTGTTAATGTGGAATCAGGCTCCCCCTTCTGGAATCACATTGATGGAAGACTTGAAAATGATCCATCCATGGAATAAGGGGACAAGATAGAAGTGTAGAATCTTGCTAACTGCTGGAATTCCTAGCGTACTGGTGGAAAATGAAACTAGAAGCCATTATATTAGACACCCACCTACTTTATAGCCCATCTTCAGATCTGTAATATTCAGGTGCCAGCCTGGGATCAGTGATAACACTCTCAACTTTTGGTTAGAAGGTTTTTGATTAGCTCATACTTCAGAATCTTTTGTATAATGGTATCTCTCTGGGCATTGATGGTCTCTCTTTTGTGAGGAATAGTCTCCTCTATTGAGGTGTATAGCGTTTCGATGGTAAGTGATGATCTTTGTCTCTCTTGCACTGTCTTTGTAAATAATGATGCCTCTCAGAGTGGATAAAGGTCTCCCTTGTGCTCTCACAGCAAGTGATAGACTCTCTCTCAGCGAATGATGGTCTCTCTCTCAATGCATGATGCTATCTCTCAGAGTGAGTGAGTCTCTCTCGGAGTGAATGATGGTCTCTTTCTACCTAAGTGAGTGATTGTGTCAGATTAGCAGGCCCTTCTGCTATATATATTTGAGACAACAAGGTGCAGAGCTGGATGAACACAGCAGGCCAAGCAGCATCATAGGAGCAGAAAGGCTGACGTTTCGGGCCTAGACCCTTTCTGCTCCTATGATGCTGCTTGGCCTGCTGTGTTCATCCAGCTCTGCACCTTGTTGTCTCGGATTCTCCAGCATCTGCAGTTCCTACTATCTCTGCTATATATATTTGTTTGTTTTTGCTGTCAGTCAGTGTGGTCTGTTGACAGACAAGTAATGTTGAGAAATCTCAAGTTAGAATCCTGTATACTGTGACTCCATGCTCCCAGCTGCATTTCACTGTGTATTTTTAATGACCAGGTATCATATAAGTTGCAATAGAGAGGAACTGTTTTATTTTTACAACTTTTGGATGATAATTAAAAGCTTCCAGATATTAAGATCCTTTGGCTTGTGCAACAGTACAGATGCAACACCAGCATGCATGCTATTCCAAGAAACTAGGGACCATGCATAACTAGGATATCTTATCTTTGAGGTTTACTTCAAAATTGGGAATTTCTTACTTTTTTAATTCAGGCTTTGAAGGTCCTGGCCACTGAATTAACTCTTTTGGTGATCTCCCTCTGGGCATTGCATGCTGCTGTTCTCTGGGAGATAACCACTGGAGTTCAAACAGAGGAGACCTTCTGACACAGATCTCAACTGGACAACCTCAACTGCTGTCTCACTCAAACCTCACTGTTCTTCCACTGTGGTAATATTTGACACTTGGGCTGCATTGCATCAATCATGTAGTTTAGTTATACTTGAATTTAACAGATTGTGGCAAAACTCCTAAAGTGCACCACACATAAGTCAGCTCAATATTATGAGGGGGAGTTCAGCATGAATTCAAAAAATTGTTGTTATTTGTTAATTGTTCACAGGGTTTTGGCATCATTGGCAAGACTGGTATTTTTTGTACATTTTCAGTTGTTCCTCAGAAGGTAGTGATCATCTGTCTTCCTCACCTCTGCAGCTTGTGTGATGAAGGTACTTCTACAGGTAAGGAGTTACAGGACTTCTGGCCAAGTAATGGTGAAGGAACAGTTTTACTTGTTCATTGATGCTCTGTGATTTGGAGATGGTAGTGTTCCCATAAACATTCAGCCCAAGCTTCTAGATACTAGAGGCCATGGACTTGGGAGGAGGTATCAAAGTAATCTTGGTGAGTTGCTATAGTGCATCCAATAAATTATACATATAGACTCTTGCCACCTTAATCTGGTGGTGGAGGAGTGAATATTTGAGGTAATGAATGCAATTCTGATCAAGCAGACTTCTTTGTCCTCAATATATCAAGCTTCTTTCATATTATTGGCATTGTAACCATCCTGGTAAATGGGGAGTATTCTACCATATTGCTGACTTATGTCTTATGGATGGTGGCAAGGTATTGGGAGTCCGGAGGTGACATACTCAACAGGGAATACAAAACATCTGACATTCTTTTGGAGCCATAGTATTTCTATGATTTTCCCAGTTTAGTTTCTGGTCAATGTTGACTCCCAGGATAATGATAATTGGGGAATTGTTTATGGTAATGCTGTAGAATAACAATAGAAGTATTTGGGATCCTTTGTCTTCTTAATTGGCACCTGTATGGCGAGAATGTTATTTGCCATTTATCAGTCTAAGTTTAAATGTTGTTCACCACTTGTTACATGTAGTGCACCTGTTCCATTATTTGAGAAGTTGCCAATGGCACTGAACACTGACCAAGTAAACATCCCTAATTTGTGACATTATGATGGAGGAAAGATTATTCATAAAACAGTTAAAAATAATTATACCTACTGCCCTGATTAATTCCTGTTGTTGTGTCCTGAGCCTAAGATAATTGGCCTCCAACAATCATAGCTGCCTTCATTTAAGCTAGGTGTGATTCCAGCCAGTGGAGAGTTTCCCTCCAATATACTCTCCCACCTATCATTAACAGTTCCCAGATCTCTATTAACCTCAGTTTTACTACAGCTCTTTTGGACTAAGCAGTGTCAAGTACTCCGAGTCAAGACTATCGCCCTCATTTCATCTCTAGAGTTCAACTCTTATATCAATATTAAGACTTAAACTTTATTAGATATGAATAGATAGATCCGAAGCTGAGTGGCCCTCGCTGGTGCCAATGAGCAGATTATTGCTGAGTAAGTGCTGCTTGATAGCATTGCTGATACTTCATCTTTCTGATGAGTGTGGATAAACTGGTAGATCTGGTATTTAGCCAGATTAGGCTAAATTAGGCTTTTTCTGAAACACAAGCCTAAACAAGGATGTTGTCAAAGCTGTGGTCAAAGCCCATAATTAACGCTGAATCCAGTGAACTTTTCCTGATATCATGTTGAGTCAATAGATTTGAATGAAGACTCTCATCTGTAAATGGTAAAGTCCGCAAGAGTAGGATGATATATATTATCCACTTTGGATTTTTCACTGAAAATGTTTGCAAAAGCTTCTCCCTTATCAAGATGTGCTGAGCCCTGTGACCTTTATCGATTACAATATTCATTAGTTTAACTATTCACTGCTATTCATGACAGAATGTGACAGGGCTACAGAGGCTTAAGAGGTCTGATATCATGTGTGGTCAGTTAGGCTATTTCAGAGGGCAGGTAAGTATCAACAACATTGCTATGAGGCTGTAGTTACTAAAGTACAAACTAGGTAAGGACTGTGGTAGTCCTTCCCAAAAAGGACAGTAATGGACTTGGTTTTTGTACAATCCAATTGCTTCATGGCTATGGTTACTGAGACTAACTCCTTTTCCACTTTTTTTTGAAACTGAATTCAAGTGCACAAACTACTGAGGTTGGATTTCAACTCACATCTTCAGATTATTAGCCCAGGCCTCTGGCCTCTTAATGAATTAGCATAACCATTCCATCACATTACTGTATCTGATATTTGAGCTTAAATGGGTGCTCAGCGGGAAATGAGTGTTCCTCAATAGCTGTGCAGAGATGCCATTATGATTTATTACTGTCCCATTAATGCTCCCATTATAATTTTTAATCTTCAACGTTAAAACCTCTTCTCACACATGAGAAACAAGTGTGTGATGTGATGTAGGAAACCCACTCCCAGCTCAATGACACTCATATCAATGATAATCCATTCCTGATGCAGATAATTGAACAGTTAAAGCAGCATGAAAATTGACTTGGTGGGAATCTATGCACCTCATGAAAACAGTATTTCAAAGCTCTTTGCTGGTGGCAGGTTGGTAATAGCAGTGTAATGAGGGATTCTTTTGTTTCTCTCAGTGTTAGTTCTCACACAAGAAACAAGTGCAGCCAAGCAATTAGCCACAAGGCCTCTTTCTACCTGACAAGTATCAGTTTCTTGTCATGATCACATTGCCTGAGTCAGCTGTAACAGAATATTCTCCAGCTGCTTCAAATAGTGCTATGAAACTGGAGCATGCAGAATAGGAATCACAGTGAGGAACTATTCTCTTAATACTGGGACAAAACCTTTGAAACTTGGCTCAAATGGTTTGCTGTACAGTGGGCAGATTTAATGTGGGTGTCATTTAATGGTGCTTAGACTAAATACACAGACAACACACTGAAAGAACAAAATCATTATTGTATTTAAGTGGTATGTAGCCCACTAGGAGGCTGATTGCATAGAGTTATCGAATGGTGATGTGTGGTTTCGAGGCTGCAGGTTTACCACAGGACAAGAGACAAGGAAAAACTAGGTCACAAAATCTTTAGATCTAGAATTTAAACACAGAAACCATTTGCTTTTATGCAATATGATTATCTCATGGTCACTGTTACTGAGACTATCTTTTTACCCAAAATTTAGTAATCTGTCCTAAATTATTGACATTGTCATGATAGTTTATACTCTCTATTAGCAACAAGGCTAAGAATGAAAGAGCTTGTAATTTTTTTTGTATATGCTTTGGTATTGCAAGTCATATCTAAATACTTATTAAATGCTTTAGGATTTCTGCTTCTACTATCCTTGCAGGCAGCGAGTTCTAGATTACCACCACCCTCTAGGTAAAGCAATTTTTCCTTGCATTCCCTCTAACCTCCTACCCCTCATCTTAAATCCATGCCCCCTTGTCATTGATTCCTCCACCAAAGGGACAAGTTCCTTCCTGTCTACCCTATTTATGCCTCTCTAATTTTATGTACCATGCCCCCCTCAGTCTCCTCTGCTCAAAGGAAAATAACCCCACCCTATCCAATCTCTCTTCATAACTAAAACTCTCCAGCCCAGGCAACATCCTGCCAAGTCTCTTCTGCACCATCTCCTGTGCAATCATATCTCTCCTCTAATGTTTGTACACAATACTTAGAACTGTACACAATACACTAGCTGTGACTTAACCAATATTTATACAGTTCTGGCATAACCTCCCTGCTCCTAAATTCTGTGCCTGAACTAATGAAGACAAGTGCCCCAAATGCCTTCTTAACCACTTTATTTATCAGTCCCACTATCTTAAGCGACCAGTGAGCATGCATACCTAGATCCCTCTGATCCTCGGTGCTTCCCAGGCTCCTACTGTCATCATATATTCTTTTGCCTTGTTTGTCTTGCTCAGGTGCAACACCTCACACTTATCAGAGTTGAATTCCATTTGCTGCTGATCATCCCATTTGACCAACCTGTCTTTATGCTCTGATAATCTAAGACTATTCTCCTCACTATTTACCACTCCACCAATTTTCATATAGTCCATACATTTATTGATTAACCCTCCTACATTCACATCTAAATTGTTTACATGTATCTCACAAACATCAAGAGCCCCAACATGAACCCTGGGGAACCTCACTGAACACGGGGTTCTAGTCACAAAAACACCCTTTGACCAACATCTTCTGCTTCCTGTCACACAGCCAATTGTGGATCCAATTTTCCAAGTTTCCTTGGATTCCATGGCTGTTACCTTTGCTATCAGTCACCCATGTTGGACCTTATTAAAAGCCTTGTTTGAAGACCTTGTAGACTTTGCCAAATGCATTGCACCCTCTGGTCACTACTCTGAAAAAATTAAACAAATTGGTCAGAAATGATCTCTCTTTAACAAAACCACGCCTCCTGTTTTTGATTAATCCCTGCCTCTCCAAATGCAGATTAATTCTGTCCATCAGAATTGCTTCCAATAGTTTCCTCACTACTGAGGTTAGACCAACTGACCTGTAGTTAAGCATGCAGGTGCAGCAGGCGGTAAAGAAGGCAAATGGTATGTTAGCCTTCATTGCAAGAGGTTTCGAGTACAGGAGCAGGGATGTGTTGTTGCAGTTGTGCAGGGCCTTGATGAGACCACACCTGGAATATTGTGTGCAATTTTGGTATCCTTTTCTGAGGAAGGGTGCTCTTGCTCTCGCTCTCGAGGGAGTGCAGTGAAGGTTTACCAGGCTGATTCCAGGGATGGCGGGTCTGACATATGAGGATAGATTGACTGGGTTGGGATTAATTTTGTTAGGGTTCAGATGAATGAGAGGGGATCTCAAAGAGACTTATAAAATTCTAACAGGACTGGACAGGGTAGATGCAGGGAGAATGTTCCCGATGGTGGGTCTGTCCAGAACCAGGGGTCACAGTATGAGAATTCAGACGATTTAGAACGAAGATGAGTAGACATTTCTTCACTCAAAGAGTGGTGAGCCCTACCACCGGAAGTAGTTGATGCCAGAACATTGAATGTATTCAAGAAGCGACTAGATATAGCACCTGGGGGGAATGGGATCAAAGGTTATGGGGAGAAAGCAGGATTAGGCTATTGAGTTGGACAATCAGCCATGATCATGAAGAATGGAAGAGCAGGCTCGAAGGGCCGAATGGCTTCCTCCTGCTGCTATCTTCTATGTTTCTATGTTTAGATTCCTGGTCTATCCCTTGCTCCTTTCTTGAATAACAGTGCCACATTGGCTATCCTCCAGTCCTCTGGAACCTTTCCTGTAGCCAAAGAGGAGTTGATAATAATTTCCAATGACCGTGCAGATTCTTCCCTTTCCTCACTCAACAGCCTGGGATATATTTTATCCAGTTCAGCAGATTTATCTACTTTTAAGTCTGCCAGACCACTCAGAACCTCCTCCTTGTCTCTGTCAATTTCTTTAATTATATCACAATCCTTCTCCCTAATTTCCTTACCCACACTATTTCTCTTTTTAATGAACATTGACACAAAGTATTCATTTCGAACCCAGTCACTCCCCCATTTCCCACGCTTCTGCCCTCAAACCCTCTCCCTGCAACAACAATAAGGATAAGAGTCACCTTCATCATAGAATCATAGAATCCCTACAGTGTGGAAACAGGTCCTTTGGCCCAACAAGTCCACACCAACCATCAGAGCATCCTGCCCAGACCCATCCCCCTATAACCCACTGAATCTACACATCCCTGAATACTACGGGCAATGTAGTGTGGCTAATCCACTTAGCCTGCATATCTTTGGACTGTGGGAGGAAACCTGAGCACCTGGAGGCAACCCACGCAGACACGGGGAGAATGGGCAAACTCCACACAGAAACTTACCTGAGAGTGGAATTGAACACAGGTCCCTGGCGCTGTGAGGCAGCAGTGCTAACCACTGAGCCACCGTGCCGCCCCACATACCACCCCGCCTACCCCGAATACAACGCATCATCCTCCAACTTTTCCACCATCTACAATTGGACCCCACCACCAAAATGATATTTGCCTCCCTACCCCGTCTGCTTTCTGCAGGGCCTTCCACTCGCAATTCCCTTGTTAGCTCCACACTCCCCACCAACCCCTCCACCACACCTGGTGCCTTTCCCTGCAACCGCAGGAGGTGCTACAACTGCCTCCACATTTTCCCTCTCACCTCTGTCCAAGGCCCCAAACAATCCTTCCAAATCTAGTAGAGATTCATCTGCTCTTCACTTAGCCTCATCTACAGTATCTGTTGCTCCTGATGTGGTCTCCTCTATATCAGGGAGACCAAATGCAGACTCAGGAACCGCATCTCCACTCTGCATGTGCCAACAAGCCCGACCTTCCGGTTGCCATCCACTTCAACTCCCCCTCCCACTCCCCAGGTGACATGTCCATCCTTGGCCTCCTCCACTCTCAGAGTGAGGCCAGGTGCAAATTAGGGGAACAGCACTTCATATTTCACCTTGTGAACTTACAGCCCAATGGCCTGAGTATTGACTTCACCAGCTTAAAAATCTCTCCTCTCCCAACCTGTCCATCTTTCCACTCACCTATCTGTTCCACCCTTCCCACTGACCAATCACAATAATCCCCTAACTGCATCCACCTATCTCCATCTCACCTACCCTCTCCCTAGCCCCAACCCCGTCTCTATTTATTTCTGGGCTTCCCTCCCCCTCCCCAGACCTGATGAAGGGTTCTGACCTGAAACGTTGACTTTCCTGCTCCTTGGATGCTGTCTGACCTGCTGTGCTTTTCCAGCTCCACATTTTTTGACAATGGACTGTCCAATTGGTGGGATTCCCCTCCACAGCGGTTCCCTGGCATGCTATGGCTATAGTGTATTTTTAAAAATGGAAGTCTTCAGAGAGAGCCTCAAGATACAGATGCCGTCATAGTTCCCATCCTACGATGGCGCATACCTCTCCAGGTGAGGCAGCCTTCCCTTCAAGACGGTACAATTTCTGCTTGAGAGATAGCAAGAACTGCAGATGCTGGAGTCAGAGCTAACAAAGTGTGGAGCTGGAAGGGTCCCGACCCGAAACGTCACATTTGCTGCTCCTCTGATGCTGCCTAGCCTGCTGTGTTCCTCCAGCTCCACACTTTATTAACACTTTCTGCTTGAGCTTCCTGCCTGAGGAAGAGGCCAATCTACCATTCTTCATTTGACGGCAGAGACAGGGGTGGACAATTTAGGAGACCATCTGGTGTAAAAGTTTAAACAGGTACAGAGATTAAATAGCAGACTCCAAGTTTGGTGCTGTTTTAAGGAGAGTTCCTCAGATAGGAAAATCCTTAACTGCTTGCTGTCCTTTCAAGAGGTCAGGTCAAGGTTAAAGTACTATTGACAGGACAAGGAAGAATAATTTATTTGGTAACAGCTCACAGCAACCGAAGAAGCCTGTAAAAAGCATTTTTCACTGTTTACTTTCGTTTTTCAATCTACCAGCCATTGAGTTGCAATGGAGACCCAAAAGAGACTTTGTTGGTAATTCATCTGCATCTAGGCAGAGTATCTTCTGTCTATTATCACCCATTAGTTATTATCATTTACACAACTTTAAAACCTGAAAATCACTCTTCAATTAGCTTTACTTCTTTAAAAGTTCTCCAAACCCTTGTGATAAAGTGCCCTTTACTTCAGGTTTGAAGGAACCCACACACAGAGTAGCTCATATGGAATCTACAGTGATGCTTGGATATAGGGAAATGCTGCATCATTAGATATTTTGCCTTTCAGCTAAGGGGTCAAACTGTAGCCTTGCCTACTTAGTTGAATGTAAATAATCCCAGGATGTTTCTATACTCAACATTCTGTTTTCAATCAGTACTTCTGTAAACATTAATGAGTAAATTATTGTCATTTTTGCCCACAGAACAGCCACTTCAGAAACTATTAAATAGCTGCGATGGGCTTTGAGATTGTGATAGAGTGATATATGAATGCAAATTCTTTTTTCTTGTTAAAACAAATAAATAATATCAGCTAGGCATGGGGTATTTCTATTACTATTACTATCCCTTCTTAACATATCTCAGTGTATTTTTAAATATGATCCATGAGGTTTAAAAGCATTTTCATGAAATTTAATCCTTAAGTACTTTGTATTTCCCTGATTCATTTTTTGGACACTAAGATTAATGTTAGTTACTCATCAAATGCAAAACCATTTAATTCTAATGCTCTTGTAGGTATAGATTTTCTCTGGGGATTTGTATCCTTTCTTGACCATGCAAAGCAGGATGGAAAACAATACTTACTGATTATGAAATCAAAACCAGCCTCTTAAGCAGAGTAGTTAGCATGAAATGTGTAAGTGTACATTGGTGTACTACATATACTGAATCCCCTGTTATGTGCCTCTGCTGGGTTTGCTGAGCTACTCTGTGTGTGGGTTCCTTCAAACCTGAAGTGCTCTAGTATGGATAAGTTTACCTACCTTTCTGGTCTAACTAAAAGAGTCTTATTGAATAACCAACATGAAGTTTAATGCATTATTGCAACTATTTACAGATTACATGAGTATGATTTCAGGAGACTACTAGGAACATACTAGATCTATTAAAAACTCCTTGTATACTCCAGACAAGATCCAGTGTCATCATACATTCTCAAGAATGTCATACCAGACTCAAAACATTAACTCTATTTTATTCCACAGATGCTGCCAGACCCTGCATAGGTACTCTAACATTCTTTGCTTGTCGGATGGCATCATCACAGTTGGTGGTACAGACTGTACTCAATCAAATATTAATCCTTACAGACTCATATACAACCATAACCATCCAATATGACTTGCCCAATAAACAAGAATTCCTTTGAACTTTGTCAGAATAAATAGACAGATATCTATAAATGTTTCATATTAGTGATCAAAATAGAACTTGATGAGAAAATTAGTCTAATCTTTCCGTACATAATTTTCTTTGGGTAAGGTGGAGCTCAAAGGTGATCTGTATTAGGCTCAATTCTGAAGCATATTAATTTTAGGTTTGAAATTGATTTTGATTTATCATTGTCAAATGTACCAAGATGCAGTGAAAAGTACTGTTTTGCATGCTAAACAGACAAATCATATCTTACATAGGTACATCAGGGTAATAGAACAGAATGCAGAATATAGTGTTACAGCTA
This sequence comes from Rhincodon typus, assembly GCF_021869965.1. Taxonomy (NCBI): domain Eukaryota; kingdom Metazoa; phylum Chordata; class Chondrichthyes; order Orectolobiformes; family Rhincodontidae; genus Rhincodon; species Rhincodon typus. The sequence goes on along the minus strand of NC_063333.1, from coordinate 112,823,527 downwards.
CAGAGAAGGTGCAGAGAAAGATTAACTCTACAATGAGAAGAAGAAGCTGTTCTTAAATCTGATAATACTAGATTTGTGAGTAATCTATTGGCACAAGACTAAGTTGACTTACATAAGGACTATAATGTTCACTGAGTGAAGTTTACACATACTAAACACTTGATGACTGGCATCCTGAAGATCAGGAACAAAATCAGAAGTTGCTGGAAAAGCTCAGTTCTAAGGAAGGGTCACCTGACCCGAAATGTTAACTCTGATTTTCTCTTCACAGATGCTGCCAGACCTGCTGAGCTTTTCCTGCATCTTCTGTTTTTGTACCTGATTTACAGCATCCGCAGTTCTTTGGTTTTTATCCTGAAAATCAGGACAGGCGGTTTCTGGGTACATGAAAGGAAATAATTATCTAAGATTACAAAGGGACCTTGATCAATTGGGCCAATGGACCAAGGAATGGCAGATAGAGTTTAGTCTGGATAAATGTGAGGCATTGCATTTTGGTAAAACAAACAAGGGTAGGAGTTATACATTTAATGGTAGGGCCCTGCATATTGTTGTCGAACTGACAGACCTAGAGTTTCAGGTACATAGTTTTTTAAAAGTTGCATCACAGGTAGGCAGGGTGGTTAAAAATGTGTTTAGCACGCTTGCCTTCATTGCTCAGACCTTTGAGTATAGGAGTTGGGATGTCATGTTGAGGTTGTACAGGATGTTGGTGCGGCCACTTTTGGAGTACTACGTACAGTTCCAGGTGCCCTGCTATAGGAAGAATATTATTAAATTGGAGAGGGTTCAGAAAAGATTTACCAAAATGGGACTGGAGGGTTTGTGTTATAAGGATGGGCTGGCTTGGCTGGGACTTTTTTCACTGGAGCACAAGAAGTTGCGGGGTGATGTTATGGAAGTTCATAAAATCATGAGTGGCATAGATAAGGTGAATAGCAAAGTTTTATTTCCCCAGGGTGGGCAAATTCAAAACTAGGGGACGTATTTTCAAGGTGAGAGGAGAAAGATTTAAGTGGGACCTGAGGAGCAACTTTTTCCCACAGAGTGTGGTTTGTGTGTGGAATGAACTTATGCAGGTACAGTTACAACATTTAAAAGACATTTGGATACGTGCATAAATAGGAAATGTTTAGAGGGATATAGGCCAAATGCTGGCAAGTGGACTAGTTTAGTTTGGGATACTTGGTCGGCTTGGATGAGTTGGACTGACGGGTCTGGTTTGATGCTGTATGACTCTATGGCTCCGGAAGCTTATTAGATGATGTGTGATTTGGTGGCTATTGTGATATTTGGTAATTGTCGCTGGCAGGTTGATTAGAAAATAACTATAAAATAGCAAAGACAAGCATTGATACAAACTTAATGTTAAAGATCATGGAGTGCTCAGATAAGACAGAGTGCATAGAAAAACAGGCATAGCAATCTTGTATATCAGAGACACCTGAGAGGTAAACGTGGACACCAACAATTGTAAAATGAAGCTCTAATCAGACATCTTGAATGTTCAGGATAAACTACAGGTGAAAAGTTCAAGTCTTGATAAGAATGATGTCAATTGGCTCTATAGATAGGAAGCTTATGGGGTTAGAATGGGAAAGGTAGACTAAGGGGAGATTTTATGAAAGCATATGTAAATGAGGAAAATCTGAGTGGTTTAAAATCTGAGTTGCTAAAGACCATTAGACCATCAGAGAATACAGGAGCAGAATTCGGCCATTTGGCTCATCGAGTTGCTCCACCATTCGATCATGGTTAATATGTTTCTCAATCCCATTCTCCTACCTTCTCCCCATAACCTTTGATTCCCTTACTATTCAAGAACCTGTCTATTTTCTTCTTAATACAGTCAGGGACTTTGCCTCCACAGCTTTCTATGACAATGAGTTCCACAGATTCACGACTCTCTAGCTCAAGAAATTCCTCTTCATCTCATTTCCAAAGGGTTGTTTTTTCTCTCTGAGGCTGTTCCCTCAAGTCCTATGTTCTCCTAGTAGTGCAAACATCTTTTCCACATCTACTCTATCCAGGCCTTTCGATATTTTGTAAGTTTCAATTTTATCCTTGCTCATCTTTCTAAGCTTCATCAAGTTCAAACCCAGAGTCCTCAACCTCTCCTAATATGGCAAACTCTTAATATGGCTTTAATGGAGAGGAATTTGTTAAGTATGTACAAGAAAATTTTCTGATTCAGCATGTGAATGCAGCTATGAGAGAAGGAGCAAAAATTGACCTTCTGCTGGGAAATAAGGCAGAGCAAGTGAGTAAGGTTTCAGTGGGGGAGCACTTTGGGCCAGTGATCATAATTCTATTAGTTTTAAAATAGTGATGGAAAAGGATAAACGGGATCTAAAAATTAAAATTCTAAATTAGAGGAAGGCTGATTTGATGGTATTAGGCAAGAGTTTTCAAAAGTTGATGTGGAGGGGGGGGTCGCAGATACTTGCAGGTAAAGGGGCAGCTAGAAAATGGGAAGCCTTCAAAAATGAGATAACGAGAGTCCAGAGACAGTATGTTCCTGTTAGGGTGAAGGGCAAGGCTAGTAGGTGTGGGGAATGCTGAATGACTAGAGAAATTGATGTTTTGGTCAAGAAAAAGAAGGAAGTGTAAGTCTGGCAAAGACAGCAGGGATCAAGTGAAGATTTCTGAAGAAGGGTCTAGGCCCAAAACGTCAGCCTTCCTGCTCCTCTGATGCTGCTTGGCCTGCTGTGTTCATCCAGCTCTACACCTTGTTATCTCAGATTCTCCAGCATCTGCAGTTCCTACTATCTCTCAAGGGATCAAGTGAATCCAGAGATGAGTACAAGGACTGAAGAAGTATGCTTAAGAGGGAAACTAGGAGGGCAAAAACAGGACATGAGATAGCTTTGGCAAATAAGGTTAAAGAGAATCAAAGGAATTCTACAAATACATTAAGGACAAAAGAGTAACTAGGGAGAGAATACGATCCCTTAAAGATCAGTGGCACTGCAGGAGATGGGGGAAGATACTAAACAAGTATTTTGCATCAGTGTTTACAGTGGAGAACGATATGGAAGCTAGAGAACTTGGGAAATAAACAGCCATGTCTTGAAAAATGTCCACATTACAGAGGAGGAGGTGCTGGTCATCTTAAAATGCACAGTGGTGGATAAATTCCCGGAACCAAATCAGGTGCACCCTAGATCTTTGTGGGAGGCTAGGGAAGTGATTGCTGGGCACCTTGCTGAGATATTTGTATCATTGATAGCCACAGATGAGGTGCTAGAAGACTGGAGGTTGGCTAATGTGGTGCCACTATTTAAGAAAGATGGTAAGGAAAAGCCAGGGAAATACAGATTGGTAAGCCTGACATCAGTAGTGGGCAAGTTGTTGGAGGGGATCCTGAGGGATAGGATTTACATGTATTTGAAAAGGCAAGGACTGATTAGGGATAGACAACATGGCTTTGTGCATGGGAAATTGTGTCTCACTAACTTGATTGAATCTTTTGAAGAAGTAACAAAAAGGATTGATTAAAAACAGAGCAATAGACATGATCTATATGGATTTCAGTAAGGTGTTTGACAAGGTTCTGCATGGTAGACTGGTTAGCAAGGTTAGATCACATGGATACAGGGAGAACTAGCCATTTGGATACAGAATTAACTTGGAGGTAGGAGACAGAGGGTGGTGGTGGAAGGTTGCTGTTCAGACTGGAGGCCTGTGACCTGCGGTGTGCCACAAGGATCAGTGCAGGGTCCACTGCTTTTTGTCATTTGTATAAATGATCTGGATGTAAACATTGGAGGTATGGTTAGTAAGGTTGCAGATAACACCAAAATTAGTAGTTTAGCGGACAGTGAAGAAGGTTACCTCGGAGTATAACGGGACTTAGATCAGATGGGCCAATGGGCTGAGAAGTGCCAGATGGAGTTTAATTTAGATAAATGTGAGGTGCTGCATTTTAGAATGGCAAATCAAGGCAGGACTTATACACTTAATGGAAAGGTCTTGGAAAATGTTGCTGAACAATGAGACCTTGAAGTGCAGGTTCATATTTCCTTGAAAGTGGAGTCCCAGGTAAGTCAGGATGGTGAAGAAGGCATTTAGTATGCTTGCCTTTGTTGGTCAGTGCATTGAGTATAGGAGTTGGGAGGTCATGTTGCAGCTGTACAGGACACTGGTTAGGCCACTTTTGGAGTACTGCATTCAATTCTGCTCTGCCTGCTATGGGAAGAATGTTGTGAAACTTGAAAGTGTTTGGAAAAGATTTACAAGGATGTTGCCAGGCTGGGAGGGTTTGAGCTATAGGAAGAGGTTGAATAGGTTGGGCTATTTTCTCTGGAGTATCAGAGGCTGAGGGGTAATCTTGTAGAAATTTATAAAATCATGAGGGGCATGGATTGGGTGAATACTCAAGATCTTTTTGCCAGTGTAGGGGAGTTTAAAACTAGAGGGTGTGGGTTTAAGATGAGAGGGGAAATATTCAAAAGGGACCTAACAGGCAACTTTTTTACATAGAGGGTGGTTTGTGCATGGAATGAGCTGCCAGAGGAAGTGGTGGAGGCTGGTACAATTACAATATTTAAGGGCATAAGGATGGGTATATGAATAGGAAGGATTTAGAGGGATATGTGCCAAATGCTGGTAAATGGGACTAGAACAATGGATAAGTTGGACCGAAGGATCTGTTTCCATGCTGTACAGTCCTATGACTCTCTGACTCTATCATTCTTGTTAAGCTCTTCTGGACCCTCTCCAAGGCCAGCATATCTTTCCTCACATACAGGGCCCAAAACTGCTCACAATATCCCAAATGCAATGTGACCAGACCCTTATACAGCCTCAGCATTACATCCCTGCTCTTGTATTCTTGCCCTCTTGTACTGTGTGCAAACTTTGAAATTGTGTCATATGCACCAAAGTCTAGGTCATTTATATCAGAAAAAATAAGGGTCTCAATGTTGACCACGGACAGACTCCACTGGAAATTTTTCTCCAGGCTGAAAAATGTCTATTCACCACTCCACTTTGTTCCCAATCACTCACTCATCCATGTTGCTACTGTCCCTTTAATCCATGAGATCTAAGTTTTTCACAAGTCTGCCGTGTGGCATTGAATCAAATAGATTTTAGAAGACCATGTCCATATGAACAGCACTGCCCTCATTAACTCTCCCTGTTTCTTAGAAACATAAGAACATAGAACTTAGTTGCAGGAACGTACATTTGGCTCTTTGAGTTTGCTTCACTATTCAATAAAATCATGGCTGATCTGGCTTTGATCTCACTTCCACTTTCCTATTGTACCCCATAACTATTGTCTCACTCGTATATAAAGATTTATCCCCATACGAGCAAACATCCTCTGGGCATCCACACTAGCTGTTTCCCTCAATTTTGAATATGTTTCATAAAGATCACCTTTCATTCTTCTAAACTCCCATGGATATATACCTAACCTGTTCAATTTTTACTTGTAAGATAAGCTCTTCAGCCCTGGAATGAATTTAGTGAACCTTGTCTGGACTGCTTCTAAAATATCTTTTTTATCAAATATAGTACTCCAGATATGATCTCAGTCATCTCTATTTTTATGTTGAATTCCCTTTGTAATAAATGATAACATTTTATCGATAGTTGCCCTGGCCTACTATCAATAATCCTCTTGTCTGCCTACTCCATCTATTTACTCAGCTTACACCAATCCCCTCCCAACCTTGTCTTCAGCATAAATACTTTTTCCTAGTTGCTATGAGTTCTGATGAAGAGTCACTGGAATCAAAACATTAAATCTGTTTTCTCCCCACAAGTGCCGTCATGCCTGCTGAGTTGCATCAGCGAATTGCTTATTTAACTGAGATCTCCAGTATTTGCAGCTCTGTGTTTTATGTTAACAATTAATTTGTCTTCCTGAGCAGTTCTTGTAACAGAATACTGACTTTATGTGATTCATGTACCAGGACACGGGGGTACGGCCAAGTTGTGCAATGTCTCTTTAAAAGACTCAAGCAAATTAATAAAACATGATTTTCCCTTAAAAAAAATCGATACTGATTCACCTTAATTAAATGGCATTTGTCCTTGTGTCTATTATTTTTGTCCCAAATTATTTATTGAAGTTTCACCACCTCCAAACTTAAGCTGGTTGGCCTGTCATTGTTAGGCCATAAGACCATAAGAAATAGGAACAGGAGTAGGTCATTCAGCCCCTTGAGCTTCCTCTGTAATCAAAAGGATCTTGGCTGATGTGACATTCCTCACATCTACTTTTCTGCATTTTCCCCATTACCCTTGATTCCCCTACTGATCAAGAATCAATCTATCCCAAGCCTTAAAAGTAAACAAGGAATGCCCCAGAGCTCTCTGGACAAAGGAGTTCCACAACTCTTTGAGAAAAGAAATTCCTCCTCATCTTAATCTTAAATTGGCACCTCTTTATTCTGAGACTATGCCCTCTGGTCCTAGACTGTCGCATGAGGGGAACATCCTCTCAGAGTTTACCATATCAAGCACCTTAAGAATCCGACCTGTTTCAGTGTCAACACAGATTATTCTTCTAAACTCCAATGAGTAGAGTCCAAACTTGTTTAGCCTTTTCTTATAATACAAAGCTTCCATACCAGGGATCATCCTCGTGGACCTTTTCTGAATTGCCCCTGATGAAATAATGTTGTTTCTTAAATGAGGGGATCAAAATTGTTCACAGTACTTCAGATGTGATCTCAGCAGCACCTTGTACAGTTGCAGTAAGGTTTCTCTACTCTAAACTCCAACTCCCTTGAAATAAGAGTCAACATTCCATTAGCCTTCCTGATTACCTGCTGCACCAGTGTGCTAGCTGCCTGTTTTCAAGTACAATTTTCAGGCGGGGCTTGTCTTTATTTTCAGAGCAAGGGTGTAATATTTGCAATTCTCCACTCTTTGAGAATTACCTGTGAGTCCAAGAATGGCTGAAACATTACAGCCAATTCTTCTGAAAGTTCCACTCTCCCCTTAATATCCTTGGGTCCATCTCATTGAATCTCAGTGTCATAACAACTGTAAGTCCACATAACCTATACATTTTCTCTTTCTTCTCAACTTTAAACCCTACCAGTGCCTGATTTGTCTTTTTTTTTGCTGTGATCTGGATAGCATCTCTTTCCTTAGTAGAGACAGATACTGAATTAATTTATTACCTTAACTATAGCTTCCGTCTCCACAAATAAATCCATTTTTCTGTCTCATTACCTCTTGCACTCTTTTATTATTTTTACGTCAATAGAAACTTTTGGATTCCTTTTTATGTTGGCAACCAACCTTTTTCATACCCTGTCTTTGCTTCTTTTATTTTCTTCTCTTATTTGCTTCTTCACCTCCCTTTTGAACTTTCAACTTCGCTTTAAATTACATTTCCTACCTGACAACTATCGTAAGCACACTTTTTTTCATAAGTTCTATCTTCTCTTATCATCAAGGGAGCTCTAAATTTGTTTGCCCTATCCTTCTCTTTCATGTGAATATACCCTGACAGTGCTTGAATTACCTCTTTTAAAGTAGTCCATTAATCAGCTACCATCTTTCCTGACAACTTTTGACTCCAATTTATTTGCCCAATCTGTTCTTGCTCAACAGGAGTTGACTTCCTCTCAATTATTCTTATTTGGGATTGTTCCTTGTCCTTTTCCATAGTCAAGTTAGGTCTTACAATACAATGATCACTGTTCTCTAAATGGTCCCCTACTGAGGTTTGATTTGCTTAATGTAATCTGCATGAAACTACCTTTGTTGAATCCCTCACTGTTAACATCGTAGGTGTTACAATTGACCAGAAATTGAACTAGATCAGTGTTATGATGATTGATCAGAACCCCAAAGTGCCATGGACAGTGTTTTAATGGACATTTTAATTCAATTTTTAAAAAATAAGTCTGCTACAATAAAACAAAAATACTGCAGTTGTAAATTTGTCATTGTCTGGCAAGTTTCTGTGTGGGGCCCATGGAATATCATACCTATAGAGACTTAGGGAAACTTCAAAGAGAGAGGGACAAATACAACAAGAGATATCAAAGAGACTGCTACCTCCCTGTCCTCAACAGAAAACCAACTCTTGCAGAATTTTTATGTTTTGGCTTTTCAGGAACTTACAAGCAAAGGGGTTGAGAATATAACACTAGTCTGTCTAAGAATATTTAAATACCCTTACAATATGAGTAATGAAAAGGGAAAAGGCATTCCCTCACTTTGAGTGATGGAAGCCAACTAATCAACAATCCTGTCAAAAGAAAACATGATAACATAAGACTGTCTCACTTTGAATGCTAAAAGCAAGCTAGCCAGAAGACAATGTTGGAAGCAAGTCAAGAATCTTGAAATCAACTATTCAACTATTAGTGCCAGTGCTATCGGTAGCATCTACTACAAAGGCTGCGAATAATCAACTCTTTATTCTTAACAAACAACTTAAAGGTTGGTCCCATCTTCTAAAAACTTCTTTCTTTTTGGACTCATCTCTTATTTTGAATGTGTGTGTATTGTGTTATGTTTTTTTTCTTCCACCAAATAATTAATAAACTGACTGTTGTTATTTTGAGGAAGCTCGGTTAAATTGGTTCCTTTTAAAACATAAATTAATTTGGATCTGGGGAAAAGTATCCACAAGTGAAGAAATCCTTTGTAAATTCCTCTTATTGCAAACAACTAAGGGGTAGATAAATAACTCAGAGAAGCCAGTTCACTCTTTCTCATTTGGAAATTTAAGGGTTTCAGGCTTCCCACCTGGAACATGCAATGACCAAGGGTCAATGACCAAGAGGAAGGGTCCCCGGACCTGAAACGTTAACTCTGTTTTTTCCTTCACAGATGCTGCCAGACCTGCTGAGCTTTTTCAGTAACTTTGTTTTTGTTCCTGATTTACAGCATGCGCAGTTCTTTTGGTTTATTGGAACTGCAATGAATTGAGAAACCTCACCTACGAACTGGTCATATTACCAGCCATATAAATACTGTCTTAAAAGCAGGTCAAGGCACAAGTCAGGACTGTGATGAAATACCCTAAATTTACTGGATGAGTGCAGCTCCAGAACACTCAAGAATATCAACATTTTCTGGGACAAAATAATCCACTTGCTCAACTTCTAAAGCACAATCTTAAATACTCCTTCACTCATGTGAGACCACCCATAAGAAGTAATGCAACAACTCACCAGTGTTTAAAAACTGAAAGAACTGTGGATGCTGTAAATCAGAAACAAAAACAAAAATTGCTGGAAAGGCTCAGCAGGTCTGGCAGCATCTGTGGAGGGGAATCAGAGTTAACATTTCGAGTCGAGTGACTCTTCCTCAGAACATGCCAGTGTTTCTTCGATTGCATTTACAAGAGCCTGTGATCTTTGTCATTTAGAAAGACAACAGCAGCAGATGCATGGGAACATCACCGCCTATAATTTATGTTCCTGGACTCACATATTCCTGCCTTGAAATTATATCACTGATTCTTCGTCACCAGTGTCAAAATCCTAGAATTCCTGACCTAACAACGCTCTGGGTGCATATTTCTCACATGGACTACATGAAGGCAGCACACCACCACCTTCCCAACTGTAATTGTGAATGGAAAATATATGCTGGCCGGGGCAACAATATCAAATCTGGTGCATGTATAATAAAAAAGATTATTACCAGTGCATCACTTTATGACATATAGTCACTGCTATAATGAAGAAAATGTGACAGCCAAATGGCAACAGGAAAGCCCCGCAAACAATAATGTCCAAACAATCTGTTTTTATAGTTGAGGAACAAATTGGCCAGGATGCCAACAGCAGAACATTCCCCCTCTTCTCAAAATAATGCTTTGCAAGGTGCCTCTCTATGCATCCACTTGGAAGTTATCACACAGGTGGTACAAAAGTCAATCTCTTTGAAATACAGTGGCATATTCATGCAATAAAATGTAAGGACCCAGACATTCAAATAAGTAGGTAATGGAAAACCAAAAACAGTTTAGAGAGGTAGTCACACCACAAGACATTCTGTGCCCACTTGTCAGTTTAATGACACATTCAATTTTGGGTTTTCTGCTAAACATCTATTGAAGTTATGACAGTGAAGCAAAAGAAGATATGAGGAAATTCACCCCATTGGTTTACTTTGACTGAAGCTCTTCATTTCAATTTTAGACTGAGGGGGAAAACATGGGCATGATAAGGCGCACGGGAGGTCCAGAAACTAAATTGTATCTACTTTAATGTAAGCCACTTGAATGACAAACTGGATGAACCGAGAGCATTGTTCAGCATATGGGATTATGATATTGTTGCAATCACTGAGACATGGTTGAAGAAAGGACAGACTGCCAGCTCAACAATCCAGGTAAAGAAGTTTCAAGTGTGATAGGAGGTGGATGTAAAAGAGGTGGGGCCTTTGCATTATCGATAGAGGAAACCATCACTGCAGAAAAGAGTGAGGATGTTTTACAAGGGTCTTCAAATGGGTAGAGTTTAGAAGTAAAAATCGGTGATTACTTTGCTTGGATTATACTGTAGGCCCCCCAACAGAGGATTATAGAGGAGCAGATATGTAGGCAAATCACAGAAATGTCTGAGCGAAACAGGGTTATAGTTGAAAGGGATTTCAACTTTGCTAAAATAAACTGGGATTACCTTAGTATGAAAGGATTTGATGTGTTGAGGTTTTTAAAGTGCATCCAGGAGAGCTTTTTGTTGCAGCACATAGATAATCTGACTAGAGATGAGACAGAGCTAGACCTAATTCTAGGGAATAAAGCCAGTTTTATAGTTCATAGAATCCCTACAGTGTGGAAACAGGACCTTCGGCCCAACAAGCCCACACTGACCCTCAGAGCATCCCACCCAGACTCATCCTCCTATAACTTACCTAATCTACACATCCGTGAACACTACGGGCAATTTAGCATGGCCAATCCACCTAGCCTGCATATCTTTGGACTGTGGGAGGAAACCCATGCAGACAACATGCAAAGTCCACACAGACAGCTGCCTGAGGGTGGAATTGAACCCAGGTCCCTGGTGCTGTGAGGCAGCAGTGCTAACCATTGAGCCACCATACAATCACCATACAATCATAGAGGTATACAACATGGAAACAGATTCATGTTCATCAGGTTTCCTGAACTGAACTAATCCCTCTAACCTTTTCTATCCACGTACCTGTCCAAACGTCTTTTAAATGTCATAATTGTACCCGCCTGTTCATTTCCTCTGACAAAAAGTGGTTGAAGTTTCAGTAGGTGAGCAATTTGTGGATAGAGACCATAACTCTGTAAGTTTTAAAGTTGTTATGAAAAGGGATAAGGATAGTGCAGAAAGTAAGTGTCTAAACTGGGGGAAGGCCAATTTCAATATCATTAGACAGGATCGGGCAAAAATAGACTGGGGGCAACAACTTGCAGATAAGTCTACATTGGAAAGTGGGAGCCTTTCAGAAGTAATATAGTGAGAATTCAGGGCCAGCCCATTCCTCTAAGAGTGAAGGGCAAGGCCAGCAAGTCCAGGAGTCCCTAGATGTTGAGGAAGTATATCAGGTAAATTGGCTGGATTTTGGGAGGTCTAATAGAGGAAAGAAGTACACAATGATTGGTAGTTTTCTGGTGGGTACTGAGGAACAAAGGGATCTTGGTGTACACGTCCAGGGATCCCTGAGGGTGTCAGCATAGATAGACAGGCTGGTGAAGGAGGCACACAGGATATTTGCCTTCATTAGCCATTAGGAGCATAGAATATAGGAGCAAGTAAGTCTTGTTACAACTTTATTAAATATTGGTTTGGTCACAGATGGAATAGTATGCGTAATTCTAGTTGCCGCATGATCGGAAGTACTTGATTGCACTGGAGAAGCTGCAGAGGAGATTCACCAGGATATTGCCTGGAATGAAAAGTCTCAATTATGAGGAGAGACTGGATGGGCTGGGTTTGTTTTCCTTGGAGCACAGGATGCTGGAGAGTGATCTGATTGAAGTTTACAAAATTATGAGAGGTACAGACACAGCTGATTGTGAGAATCATAGAGTCATAGAACTGTACAGCATGGAAACAGACCCTTTGATCCAACTTGTCCATGCCAACCAGATATCCTAAATAAATCTAGTCTTATTTTCCAGCATTTGGCCCATATCCTGTCAACTCTTCCTATTTAAATACCCATCCAAATGCCTTTTAAATATTGTAATTGTACCAGCCTCCAACACTTCCTCTGGCAGCTCATTCCACACACGCACCACCCTCTTTGTGGAAAAGTTGCCCCTTAGGACCCTTTTAAATTTTGCCCCTTGCATCTTAAACCTATGCCCTTAGTTTTGGACTCCCTAACCACAGGAAAAGACCTTGCCTATTTACCCTATCCATGCCCATCACGATTTTATAAACATCTATAACGTCACCACCAAACCCTCCCACCACACCCCCCCCCCCCCCCCGCCCCCCCCTCCCCGCCCCCCACTCCCAGTCTCTGAAGCTCCAGGGAAAATAGCCCCAGTCTAGTCAGCGTCTCCCTATAAGCCAAACCCTCTAACCCTGGCAACATCATTGTAAATCTTTTCTGAACACTTTCACTTTCACAGCGTCCTCTCTATAGCCGGAAGACCGGAATTGAATGCAGTACTCCAAAAGGGGCCTAACCAATGTCCTGAGATAACAAGGTGTAGAGCTGGATGAACACAGCAGGCCAAGCAACATCAGAGGAGCAGGAAAGCTGACGTTTTGGATCTGGACCCTTCTTCAAAACCAATGTCCTGTTCAGCCACAACTTGACCTCCCAACTCCAATACTCAGTTCTCTGAACAATGAAAGCAAGCATACAAAATGCCTTCTTCACTATCCTGTCTTGCTGGGACTCCACTTTCAAGGAACTATGAACCTGCACTCCAAGGTCTGTTTGTTCAGGAATACTCCCCAGGACATTACCAGTAACTGTATAAGTCTTACCCTGCAATTCCCCATGGCAGACGTGTCTAAAACCCCAGTATATAAGTTTAAGGTGAGGAACAAATGATTTAGGAGATCTGAGAAAGAATTTTTTCACCCAGAAGCTGATAGAAATATGGAAGTGCTACCCGACAGGGTGGTGGAGGCAGATAGTCTTGCAACATTTAAGAAGCATCTGAATGAGTACTTATATGCTAGGATACAATAGGCAAGAGACCAAGTGTAGGAAAATTGGATTTGTGTAGTTTGGTGTTGGTTGGCATAGACATGGTTGACTGAAGGGACTGTTTCTATGCTGTTTATCTCTCTGACTCTGAACAATGCACGGTGCTGCACTTCATTGGCAGTAACACCACAGCACCATCTACTGGATTGTACAGCTATTAAATTGGGAGCTGATCTATCAATGCATATAACATAAAAACTGAGATGGCAAGACTTGTTTGGTCAATATTTACACCACTGTTTGCTACATGTTTTTATGCTGAACATGGAAAAATGTTACAGATATTAGGAATTTGAATTTTAAAAATAGACAGATCAATTGCAAAAAAAAACTGGACAAATTCTGTTTGCCCAGCGGCCTCTGTGGAAAGAGAAAAAGGAGATTGTTAATCTTTTTATCAGTATCTTCTGAATTTGTTGCCTCTTAAAAGGCCAAACACACTGGATGCAGCAGAGACTCTAGGCCCTGACAACATCCCGGCTCTAATATTTGTGAAGTCTTGTACTCCAGAACTAGTCAACTGTTCCAGTACAACAACAACACTGGCAAATCCAATCCACTAATTTCCAGCCCATCACTACATGCTCAAACATTATCAATTGACCATGCTATCAAGTGGCACTACTCACCATCAACCTGTTCACTGATATTCAATTTGGGTTTCTCCAGAACCACTAGGCTCTATACATCATTTTAGACTTTGACAAATATGAGCAAAAGGGCTGAGTTCAAGATGTGATGTGAGAGTGACTACCTTTGACAACAAAACAGCATTTGACTAAACGTGGTATCAGGGAACCCCAGATAAACTGAAGTCAGTGGGAATCAGGAGGAACCCCACCTCTGTTTGCTGTTATCTTGCACGATGAAAGATGGTTGTGGTTGTTGCAGGCCCACCATTCAGTCCCAAAACATTACTGAATTTTTCACAGTGATGTCCTATGGACAGTCATCTTCAGTGCTTCATTAACAAATCTTTCTTCCTCATGAAGTCAGAATTGAGAATGTTTGCTGATGATTATACAATATTCAGCACAATTTTCAATCTGAATCTGGCTAGTCCCACATTGAGCAAGAACTAGACAACATTCAGGCTTGACTTTCTAGTTGCAAGAAACAGTTGTGCTCAATAGGTGCCAGGTAATGAATTTCTCCAATAAAAGAGAAAAACTATCTCCACTTGACATTGAAAGGCATTACCATCACTATATTCCTCAGCATTAACCATTATTTTGAGTTGGAACTATATCACAGTTTCTTCAGGGTCATGGCATCAAAATCCTGGAAAAACTTCCCTATCAGTATGATAGTAATGTCTACACCATACAGGCTGAAGCAGTATGCAAAGGCAGCTAACGTCCACCTTCTTAAGAATAATTATGATGTTTTTAAATATTCATTTTTACAGGATGAGGGTATCACTGGCTAGAACAGCATTTATTGCCCATCCCTAATTGCCCAGAGGGCAGTTAAGAGTCAACCACATTGCTGGTGTCTGGAGTCACATGTAGGCCAGACCAGGTAACAAATGACAGATTTCCTTCCCTAAAGGACATTAATGAGACAGACAGCTATTTCTATCAACCAGCAATCGTTTCTTGGTCATCATTAGACTATTAATTTCAGATTTCTTTTGAATTCAAATTCCATGATCTTCAATGGCAGGATTTAAAAGGGACCTAAGGGTCAACTTTTTCACGTAGAAGGTGGTGTGTGTATGGAATGAGCTGCCAGAGGAAGTGGTGGAGGCTGGTACAATTACAATATTTATAAAGCATCTGGATGGGTATATGAACAGAAAGCGTTTAGAGGGATATGGGCCAAATGCTGGCAAATGGGACTAGATTTAGCTAAGATATCTGGTCAGCATGGGCGAGTTGGACCAAAGGTTCTGTTTCTGTGCTGTATATCTCTATAACTCTATTTGAACCCAGGTCCCCAAGTATTCGTCCAGCATAATACCACTAGAACATTGCCTTCCCTCAAAAGGGCAAAAAGCTAAGCGGTCGCACCCACATCCCACGAATGAATTAAAAAAACATAACTCCCATAAATCCTGGTAAACCTAGAACTGACACCACAAGTCAGCAGATAGGATATGGTAAACAGATTTAATAGTACATTACATCATCCTTAAACTAAAGCTTCTCAATATGATTTTATTAAGATTAATAAAATTGTTTAATATTTCACTTCACTTTATTGTTTATGTATATTTTCCTCTGATATTTATCTATAAACAAATATCTTCTGGGGTTTCAATTCTCATTCATGGATCAAAAAGTTATCCAGGCAATGTTTGGGCAATTCAGGCAGTTTGTCTGGATCCTTTACGATTGAAATATATCCCTCTGTATTACTTTTTGTGATCTGCGGTCCTGTGATTTACTCATGTTGCTGAGATTAATAAAATGGTGAGATTTGATGCTCCATTTCTGGAATTATTTTTATTTGGAAAACACCCAGAATGTTGCTTTAACAAAGAAGTTTGAATTTATCTGCAACTGTACAACACTGTGCTGTTCAAAGTACTGTTGGAAAGGTAATAATATGAAAAATGGGCACATAACTGAAATTATTCAATTTATTTTGAGAATGAAGGATTCATACCACCACATCCTTAAACATCGATTACCATAAAGTTGTTATGACAGATTTAAACTTGCATGGACTGGACTTTCTACGGGGTGGGTCTTGCTGTTTTGAAAATCTAGCTGTCTGACCTCCTCTTCTATTTGGGCAGTGACAGTACTTGAAGCAATTTATGCTATTTGATCAGGCATGAGATTAAATCAGGCAAGCAAATCAGTTTAGAAACTGGCAATGAGCCATCTGATCTCTCTCAACAATTTTGCCTTTGTTTCCACTTGCAATTAAAATACAGAAACCATGAATAAAAGACCAGAAATAAAACACATATTGTCAAGAGTTAAAATGAGCTCTGCTTGTCTTAGTCCTGATAGGAAATTGAGATGAAGGGATGATTTTATACAATTGTACTCCCAGCATGGAGTCTGTCCTGTTGTGAGTGGGCATTGGGAATTAGGGCACAAGCTGCACATATCTTTCTCACTGTTGGATGCTGAAATTTTCAATATGCACTCTTAGTGGTTGAAGTTCCCTGCTGTCTTTGACTGCAGTCTGCATGACCCAACAGATTCCACTGAACAGATTGTTAGGCACCAGGTTTGTAAATAATTCATTATATGTAATGCATGTTGACATATTTCTGACAGACTTGACACTATCCATGTAAATTCAAACCTTTATTTTCGCTTCTTCACATGTAGTATATTCTTTCTCACAATCATAAAGCTGAGGAGATGGAATCAGTCCATCATCTCTATATTGCTTTTTGAAGATGTTTAATTAGTCCAATCTGCTGCTCTTTTCCCAGGGTCCTTCTAACTTTTCCTTTTCAAACACATATACACAATTTCTGTTTCAAAGTTACCATTAGCTCAGCCTTCACGAGGTTTTCAGGTTGTCCACTCGGAATATAATAATGCACCTTCCTCTGTTGTATAAATCAGAAGTGTAGATTGGATTGGAAATTAAAATTTTAATTAAATTAAAATTAAAATTGCTGTGACCACACCCAGATTGGGAAGTATAAGTGTTGCTTTCTGTGAATGCATGGTGGATTCTGCAATTTATAGCTTTGTGGAGCCCTTCAAAGGGAAGACCTTTTAGACACACTCCAGTGTAGTGGAGGTGAAATACACTTGTGAGCTTAACATTTCTTGTGACCCTTCGGCATTCGCCTACTGTGTGCAGTCTAACTCCTTGATCCAAGCACTCCTCAACATTTCAACCAGACTAACAGCTGAACTCTAGTGATGCCTGTGATGCAATAGCAATGTCTGTGCACCTGAAAAGATGGAGTCAAGTTATCACAGTTGCAGGCCCCCTGTGATTCACACATTGCCTGCTCATGGTACAGTAGCTGCTCACTTCACACCTTGCTCCACTAAACATTGTGCAAGTGAAAGGGAAAATTTTTAACCCTGTGATCCCCAAAGGCCATATCAGATTAGGTTTCCTTGTCTAAGATTTTATTCATGCAGGAGTGGGAGATAAACACGTTAACGATGGTGCACAACTTCCGATTTGCAACAAAACAATGGTTTTATATTACCTCTGTTCATAAAGGGTTTCCAATAAAAGGTTAAGCATCCATACACTTTTATCTCTAACCATTGGTGTTCATTCTATTCTACACCCATATTCCAATCTATACACATGTTAATAATATTAATCAAATCATTACATGTTCATGTGAGTATATTATCCAACCAAATCATTAAATATTCACAGCTACTACAGTGGATACATACTTTGTAATTATAAAAACTCTTTACTGTTCTTTTAACCTCTTTAAGTCACCCTTTTGGTCCTTGGCAAATGCCTAAGTCAGCTAAATATAAGTGTTGAAAATTCCTCCGTGATCTTTTGGATGGCCAGTCATCCAGATTCTAGGTGGAACCCTAAGCTACTGAACTGTTAATATTCTTTTCAACCCAGTTCTCTTCCATCAAATTTGGATGGTGACTTCCCTTCCTTTTGTCTTCTTTATGATTCTCCAATTTGGTCTAATTTCTGTTGCTTGTAATATTGCCCACTTCCATTTATCTGATCTCAAATTCCCATTTTTATTTACCTCTTTCAGACATGCACCATCCCTAGCCTATGCTGACATTTTATCCCAAGTTCCTCAGTCCACCTTTGCTCTTACCAATCTCTGGGAGTTAGGATATAGGCTTCCCTTAACTCACCTAATGTTTACCAAAAATCTGCACTTCTGCAATTTTTCTTGAGAGTGGGCAGTTCTTTCAACAACATGTGTTTTTCTGTAATAGTAAACGGTATTGCTGACACATTCTTCTTCCCATATGCTTATCAAATGTTTGTTATAGACCGTTAGCACTGGACTTGGGATGATCCATCCCCATGTCCCAATTCTCTCCCCCTGTCCATAGTATTTAGTTGCCTCAACAGCCTAGCCCCATGAGTCACTAGTCTTTCCTAGAAGAAATCAATCTGTGGCAACTGTTGGGACATATATTTTGATGGTTTCAATTTGTTATGGTTACAGACGATGTATAATGACTGTAGCCTTATCAGCTTTGTCACCTGTCTGCCTTTGCCGCCATTCCTTATTGTGCTATGGTGGATCATTAGTCTGCCAACCTAGATTTTTCATTTTATCAATCAGTTTTCTATGCTTTTGCACAAGGTAGAGGGACATTGTTCCTTCATCCCTCCTCCATTTCACAGCAAATTCAAGTTCTGCCTTATCAACTGGTGCTATTTTGATGCATACCATTTCATTTGGAAACCATACTCCAGCAAATCTCCCAATTAGAGATGCTCATGTCCTGAACTTACCATATTCATTTGTCTATGTCAAATTGTACCTCAAATAATACTTTCCTCCTCTGGAGTTCATTTCAACTTAGTCCCTGAATTCTAATCTACTGCATATATGTGCCCTTGAGTCTTTCCAATCCGACTCGGACTTCTTTATTCCTTTAAAATCTACAGCTGATTTCTGTGACCTCAGCTTTACTTTGCACCACTGAGCCCTGGGTCTACATGACCGGGCTTTTGTCTCGCCTCCAAAATTGATCTGTGTCTTGGATCCAAGATTCAGGCCCACCCGATTGGAACTCCATTTTTACAGGTAACAGGTTCGCAATAAAAGGGTCACACGTTTACACACTTTAATCTCTAATCAAAGATGTTCATTATATGTTACATCCCAAGTGGGTACGCATGACTATATTCAATTATTTTCAAATCTGTACACGTTATTATAATATCCAATCAAATTGTAACCTGTTCACATCTACTGCTGAGAGTAGATACTTTGTGATTATCAAAATTCTTTGCTGTCCTTTTTCCCCTTTCAGTAAGGATAAAGATGGATGGTTCAGCACCCTCAAGGTTGCTTTTGCAGCTACAAACAGACTCACATAAACAGATCATAGTTGAAACTGAAAATTAAAACTTATAAATGTGAGAACTTATTTACAATGAAGCATTACCCATGCAGACTCAGAATGTCTTCTTTTTCTCTCTACCACTACATCTCAATGCAGCTTCTGGGTCACTGTTGGTGTGGAGACAGCCTGCTGTTAAATGGAGTCTACTGGCCTTGGAGCTTTTTGTGGCTAATCCCAGGGGTACTTTGTGCCTAGAGGAACCAGATATGATCAGTGTGTTCTTGACAGAGGCAAATGCAATCAGCACATCTTGGACTCCCACATGTCTGAGGGTGGCAGCGTGTGTGTCTGTCTGCTGTGGTTCCTCCTCTGGCTGTGAACCTGTCTCCTTGTGAGGAACAAGCACCTAGAACATGGTCAAGGTCCCTTGCCCCATGTTGGCCTGCCATTGGTGCTGAGGACCAATAGCTAAGACAATGGCATGCAGGTCTGTTTGCATATATAGCAGACTCTGTGATTGTTGGACCTGGCTCTCCATAGCAGCCATCAACCTCTCCATGGAGCAGACAGATGATCACATACCTGAGGTAGCAAGGTCCCCAGGGAGATGCTACATTCCTGCACCTGTTATGAAATGGTCCCAGGTCCCACATAAACTGCCTGTTCCTCCTACAGTCATAGAGGTCTACAGCACAGAAAAAAGGATGCTCTGCCCTTCAAGCCTGCACTGATCCAAAACAAGCACCTAACTATTCTAATCACATTTTCCAGCATTTGGCCCATAGCTTTGTATGTTTTGGCATCACAGGATGCACATCTAAATACTTACAGTCACAGAGTCATAACATTATATAGAACAGAAACCGACCCTTCAGTTCAATTTGTCCATGCCAACCAGATATCCTAAACTGATCTAGTCCCATTTGCAAGCATTTGGCCCATAACCCTCTCCATCCTTTCTATTCATGTACCCATCCAGATACCTTTTAAATGTTGCAATTGTATAAGCCTCCACCACCTCATTTAGCAGCTCGTTCCATTCATGCACCACCCACTATGTGAAAAGGGTCCCTTTTAAATCTTTCCACTCTCACCTAAATCCATGCCCTCCAATTTTGGATTCCCCTACCCTGTGAGAAAGGCCTTGGCTATTCACCTTCATAATTTTATAAACGTCTATAAGGTCACCCCTCAGCCTCTGACACTACGAGGGAAAAAGCCGCAGCCTATTCAGCCTCTTCCTATAGCGCAAATCATCCAATCCCAGCAACATACTTATAAATCTTTTCTGAAACTATTCAAGTTTAACAGCATATAGTCAGGGAACCAGAATTAAACAAAATATTCTAAAAGTGGCCTAACCATTGTCCTGTACAGCTGCAATATGACATACTAACTCTTATATTCAATGCATTGACCAATAAAGCAAAGCATGCCAAACGCCTTCGTTATCACCCTGTCTAATTGTGACTTCCACTTTCAAGGAACTATGCATGTGCATTCCAAAGTATCTTTGTTTGGCATCACTCCCCAGGGCCCTAGCATTAAGTGTATAAGTCCTGCCCTGGTTGGTCTTACCAAAATGCAACACCTCACATTTTTCTAAATTAAACTCTATCTGTTACACATCGGCCCACTGGCCCATCTGACCAAAGTCCCGCTGTACTCTGAGAAACTACTTCACTATCTACTACAACACCAACTTTGCTGTCATCTGCAAACTTACTAGTCAAACTTCCTATATTCACATCTAAATCATTTATACAAATGACGAAAAGCAATGGAACAAGCACTGAGATAGTAGGAACTGCAGATGCTGGAGAATCTGAGACAACAAGGTGCAGAGCTGGATGAACACAGCAGGCCAAGCAGCATCATAGGAGCAGAAAGGCTGACGTTTCGGGCCTAGACCCTTCATCATTTTTCTGATGAAGGGTCTAGGC
>NC_063333.1:112784434-112802102 GCF_021869965.1 Rhincodon typus | reverse complement strand
AAATGCCGCCAGACCTGCTGAGCTTTTCCAGCAGCTTTGTTTTTGTTCCTGATTTACAGCATCCGCAATTCTTTCGGTTTTTATGCACCCAGACAGTATGCTTTCAGTGGTGCATTTGTAGAAGTTGATGAGGGACCTTATGGACATGCCAAATTTCCTGAGCTGCCTGAGGAAGAAGAGGCGTTGTTGTGCCTTCTTGACTGTCGCATTTACGTGGGAAGTCCAAGACAGGTTGTTGGTTATTGTCACTCCAAGGAACTTGATGCTCCCCACCCTCTCAAACTCAGTTCCGTTGATATAAAAAATGAAAGAACTGTGGATGCTGTAGATCAGGAAACAAAACAGAAATTGCTGGAAAAGCTCAGCAGGTCTGGCAGCATCTGTGAAGGAAAAAACAGAGTTAATGTTTCAGGTCTGGTGACCCTTCCTCAGAACCGTTGATATAGATGGGGGTGTGTATTCCTCTTTTCTTTCTGAAGTCAATGATCAGTTCTTTAGTTTTGCCTACATTGAGAAGCAGATTGTTTTCATTGCACCACATCACCAAGCCCTCTATCTCCCTTCCGTATTTTGACTCGTTGTGGCTGCCTGCTTACTGCACATGCAAAATGTTTGTCATGTAAGCTGCTATCACAGGGTGCAAGTGTAAGACTGACATAGCACTGACAAACAGCTACATGTCTACCCCTTGACTGAGGACTGCTGAACAGCAGGGCAAGCTGCCTGGTTGTATGACTGCCAAATAACATGGCAGGACAAAGATTGTAAAAGCATTTAGATAGGCGTTAAATGACCAAGTGGTTAGAGAGCAAGTAACCAACCCTGGGATCCAGCAGGTCCTACCAGCTGGATGCCTGCCCATGCATGCAAAATGTCCTTACAGCAGCCTTTTGATACTAGTTGTTTGTGCACCATGCAATGCTATGCCTCTTGCACATAAATTGGAAAGGTGCCATGATGGTCATGAGGGATTGATGAATGGCAACTGCCAATGTCTGTGGGCGAGGAGTGCTTGCAGTTGGCACCCATAGATTGTGCCCTGAGGTGTTGTTTGG
Organism: Rhincodon typus; assembly: GCF_021869965.1. Lineage (NCBI taxonomy): Eukaryota > Metazoa > Chordata > Chondrichthyes > Orectolobiformes > Rhincodontidae > Rhincodon > Rhincodon typus. Next base: position 112,801,047 of record NC_063333.1, on the reverse strand, counting down.
TCTTGAGAAAAATGGAACTGAATTCACCAGTTAGCCGCTCTGATATCCGCATCAAGACCTCTCAATGTCAAGCCTATCTGGTGCATTTCACAAAATGGGAAATTTAATATTAAGCAGGTGAGTTGCCCAAAGGTGTTTAACAAGTTATAATACCTCTTAAATGGAAACTCAGTGCTCCTCTTGAGAAACTCACCATGTTGACTGGCAAAAGCATAAAAGGTGAAGTAAGATGCTCCCAACTTTGAGATTGGTCTGGCCAGAGTTCTCGTCTGATTCTGCCACAAATCCTACAATAGCCCATGTCACTCAGACCCGTCTAAGATTCAGCCCCATATTTTTCACCTATCACAACTTTTAACCCTCAGTTGCATACTTTCTCTTGTACGTTGTTGGTACCAGCAAATGCCAACATTGACCGTGATCATGAAGGCCACCCCACAAGGGAGCCCCTCCATCACCTCTGAGGAAGAGAGCATGGACGCTCCAGAGGATGCACTGGCACACCACTCAGTTACTGGCACCTGGGGAAGGGCATTTTAACTAGATCAAATTTGGGTCAGGTGCTTGCTGATGACACTCAGGTAGGTAGCACTCAGGGCTGCCAGGGACCAGGCACCTGCTCAGTCCTAGGTGGAGGTGACACATGGTGTTGGCAATCAGGGACATCCTACAAATGCATAAAATAGAAGTCACATGACACCAGGTTATAGTTCAACAGGTTTATTTGAAAACACAAGCTTTCGGAGTCTCAGTCCTTCTTCAGGTGTTAGTGAGATAGGTAGTATCGGACAAGGAATTTATAAGTAAAGAATCGAAGGTTTACACTATTGATAAGGATGTACTAAATAAACCTAAGATGCTGTTAAATCTTCAATCAGTGTGAAGGCTTTAATTGATTGATATGTATATGTAAATCCCCGAATTCCTTTCAAGTCACGGTCCTGAGAGAACTAAAGTTTTATCACTGTAAAGAAGAGGTGGCATGCTAGGCGTGAGACCTTGTTTAGAATCAGTTTGTGTTTTAGTTTGGAGTCAGACTGGTTTTATTTCTAAAGTAGGAATTTAAGAAACACTATATTGATTGTCAGTCTATAAGTTGTGTTTTTGAACAAAATAAAATGTATCTGCAAATATAAATTCACCCCACAGATTCGTGTGTGTGTGTGTGTATATGCGTGTGTGAGAGTGTATAGTGTGGTGGGGTCACCTGTAGTATGACATGAACCCAAGATCCTGGTTGAGGCTGTCTTCATGAGTACTGAACTTGGCTATCAGCCTTTGATCGGTGACTCTGCATTGTTGTGTATCCCGAAGGACGTTTACTTGAAGATTCGAGGCCAAATGTCCTTGACCACTGAGTGTCCCCCAAGATCTTCTCCATGCCTCCACTTCTCACCTTCAAACAACTGCCAAACCTTAAACAGACTGTAGTTTGCAGCAAACTACCCAGCCTTCACGACGACAACAACCATAACACTATACAACCCTGTCATGGCAATCTCTGCAAGACATGTCAGATCTTCGAGATGAACACTACCATCACAGTGGGAACACCATCCAACACATGCACGGCAGATACTCATGTGACTCGGCCAACATTGTCTACTTCATTTGCTGCAGGCAAGGATGCCCCGAGGCATGGTATATTGGCAAAACCATGCAGACGCTACAACAACAGATGAATGGACACCATGCAACAATCGCCAGACAGGAATGTTCTCTCCTGGTGGGGGAACGCGTCAGTGGTCAAGGACATTCGGCCTCGGATCTTTGAGTAAACATCCTCCAAGACAGACTTCGGGATACACAACAACGCAGAGTCGCCAAGCAGAGGCTGATAGCCAAGTTCGGTACCCATGAGGAGTGCCTCAACTGAGATCTTAGGTTCATGTCGCACTACAGATGACTGTACCACCCCCACAGCCTTGCACCACCCCCCACCCCCCTCACTCTCTCTCACACACACAGGAATCTATGGGGTGAATTTATATTTTCATAGAATCATAGAAGCCCTACAGTGTGGAAACAGGCCCTTCAGCCCAACAAGTCCACACCGACCCTTGGAGCATCCCACCCAGACCCATCCCCCTATAACCCACCTAAGCTACACATCCCTGAACAGTACGGGCAATTTAGCATGGCCAATCCACCCAACCTGCACATCTTTGGACTGTGAGAGGTAACCGGAGTACCCGGAGCAAACTCAGACAGACACGGGGAGAATGTGCAAACTCCACACAGACAGTTGAGGGTGGAATCGAACCTGGGTCCCTGGCACTGTGAGGCAGCAATGCTAACCACTGAGCCGCCGTGCCACCCCATGTAAAATTCTCTCATATTATGGTCACTCATCCTTAAATGTTCTTTTACACACAATTAATTTTAAACAACCACATATCCACTAAGAAAGGAGTTAATACAGCACATGATTTGCGACTTTGAAAACACTAACTTTCCCAACGATATTGCAAGGCTGGGATATGGTAAATGAATAATGGGAGGGGTCATGTGTGGTTTTAGAGGCAAGAGTGAGAGGGGTCATCCATGGTTGTGAGATCCTGGCTTCCGGTGGATGACAGTGTATGGCCATATGGTGACTTCATATGCCAGCAGCTGACGGAGTAAAGGTAGCAGGTATAGGTTCGTGTAGTTGGGTTGGGGAGCACATCATTGCTCCACATCACCTGGAGAGGTGCAAAGCCCATGGGATTTATTGAAGTGCTACCAGAAATGAGAACTGGATGTTTATGGCTAACCCTCATGTACAGATGGAGACTGGAAGCCATGGCTGAAGAGCATTAATTGTCACCTTCCATCATGCTAGGAATCAAAGCTGTGCAATGGGGTAGAAAGTGGCTGCAACCACACTAGGTGATGTGACTTGTAAGGGGAAGCAACATTACACACAGATCCATTCACTGTACAGGACACAGACTTGTGGGTTCCTAATCCAAAGCCATCATATTGAATTGGCCTTCGTTTTGCTATGCACTTCTTCACCTTAGATATCAGTGACCAACTTATTCATACTAAAAACTTTGGACACGGAGGCCAGGGAATGAATAGGAAAGATTACACACAAGGGGCGACAGTATCAGCACAACCTATTGGCCTGCAAACGCCTTGACACAAACATAGGTAGAGGGACAGGTAGTGTTGAGGAAGCTGGGAGGCTGCAGAAGGACTTGGACAGGCTAGGAGAGTGGGGAAAGAAGAGGCATATGGAATACAATGCGGGAAGGTATGAGGTTATGCACTTTGGTAGAAGAATAGATGTACAGACTATTTTTTAAATAGGGAAAGGTTTTGGAAATCTGAAGCACAAAGGGGCTGAAGAGTCCTTGTTTGGAATTCTCTTTAAGGTTAACATGCAGGTTCAGTTAGCAATTAGGAAGGCACATGAAATATTAGTATTTGTTTCAAGAGGTCTAGAATACAAGCGCAGAGATGTACTGCTGAGCCTGAATAAGCCTCTGATCAGACCACAACTGGAATATGGTGACCTGGTTTGGGCTCCATATGGAAGAGAGGATATGCTGGCTTTGGAGACAGTCTAGAGGAGGTTTACGAGAATTATGCAGTTGCTCGTTTGCTCACTAAGCCAGTTGTTCTGTGGTGTGCAGAAATTTCATTACCATTCTAGGCAACATCATCAGTGCAGTCTCTCATCAAAGCTTTGGCTCCACTCCAACTTTATATGATCTTCTGGCGTGGTGGGTCTTGTCACTTCTGGTTTTGTTTTTTAACAGTGATCTGTATATGGGATCTATTTCTATGTGTTTGTTAATGGAATCCCGTGTTGAGAATTAGGCCTCCAGAAATTCCCTTACATGTCTGTTGTTCACTTGTCCCAATACATGAGGCCAATCAAACTGATGGCCCTCATTGTCTGTGTGCATCGAGACATGTGAATATTGCTTGTGTCTTTTTGCTGCCAACTGGTGCTTGTGTATCCTGGTTGTATATTTCTTCCACAAGTGTCCTATGTAATGTTTATTGCACTCACTGCATGGGATGCTGTATATCACATTAGTCCTGTTTACTGTCGGTATGGGGTCTTTAGTCTTTGATAGCACTTGATGGCAGTGTTAATGTAGGTTTGTGTGCAATCATAATCTTAGGTGGTCTAAGGAGTCTGGTTGTCACTTGTAATGTATTTTTGATGCAGGGTAGCATTACTAGCCTGTTGTACTGTGTCCTCTGACTGTCGTTTGTTTTGTAGGCATCGGTGGATGAAACTTCTTGGGTATCTGTTGTAGGTTAATACTTCGTGCAGGTGTTCCTCTTCCATTCTCCAGAGTCCTGGCGTATTGTAGTGTGGTATGGCTCATTTAAATAGTGTCTTAATGCAGCTCTGTTTGTATATGGATGAGGTGGTTGCTATTGAAGTTCAGGATTTGGTCCGTGTGTACGGCCTTCCTGTATACTCGGGTCTGGAATTCGCCTTTAGTCAGTCTCTACCATTCCGTCCAAGAACGGGAGCTGTTGTTGTTTTCTTCCTCTCTGGTGAATTTTATGCTTGTAAAGATGGTGCTAACAAGTTGGAGGGTTTCTTCGACTTTTGTGTGTTTGATTATTACGAATGTGTCGTCCATGTATCTTACCCACAGTTTTGGTTGGATTATAGAAAGGACTACTTCCGCAATGAAACCTGAGATGGGTGATTCCATCAGTGTACCGTTGATCTGTTTGTATATCTGGCCGTTGAACACGAAGTGCATTGTGAGACATAAATCCAGTGGTTTCAGTAAGCTGTTGTTGTTGATGGTATGCAGGGTCAGTGCTTTTGGTCCTTCTGGTAGTGTAGTTATGTCTTTCTGGCTAATGGGGTGTCAATGGACATAAATAGGGCTGTAACGTCGAAGGAGATCATGATTTTGTCCTCGTCAATTTTTGTGTCCCCGAGCTGTGTGAGAAATCCTTGGTCCAAATGGATTGAGTGTGGGAATCTGCTAATCAGGTGTTTAAGTCTCCATTGTAATTCCCTCACTAAGCTAAATTGCTGAGGATGAAATCACAATCTCCTTCGATGTTGGTATTTACATCCATTGACATACCGGTAGCCAGAGAGACACTAGTCACACTACTTGAAGGACCAGGAGCACTGACCCTGAACACCAGCAACAACATCTGCAAGGACAGCTTACTGAAACTACTAGATTTGTGCCTCACAACGCACTTCACGTTCAACAGCCAGATATACAAACAAATCAACAGCACACTGATGGAATCACCCATCTCAGGTCTCATTGTGGAAGCAGTGATGCGGAGACTGGAACACACAGCCTAAGATCATGATCATGATTGCACACAAACCTACATCAACACTGCATCAAATACCATCAAAGAGTAAAAACCCCATGCTGACAGTAGACAGGACTAACATGATACACACGTTAGTGAGTGCAATAAACATTACATTGGAAAAATGGAGAGGAAACTGGCGACCAGTATACACGAACACCAGCTGGCTGTAAAAAGACATGACCAATATTCACTTGTCTTGACACACATAGACAATGAGGGCCATCAGTTTGATTGGCCTCATGTATTGGGACAAGTGAACAACAGACATGTAAGGGAATCTCTGGAGGCCTGATTCTCAACATGGTACTCCATTAACAAACACGTAGAAATAGGCCCCGTATACAGACCACTGAAAAAACAGAACCGGAAGTGACAAGACCCACCACACCAGAAGATCATATAAATTCAGAATGGAGCAGAACACCAAAAGTTCGATTAGTGGTCACACTGGCGATGTTGCCTAGAATGGTAACAAAATGTCTGCACATCACGGAACAACCAGCTCAGCGAGCAAACGAACAACTGCAACTATAACCCAAGCTACAAATTTTCACTAAAACCTTAAAAATTACAAGAATTATCCCCAGGATGAAGGGCTTGTCATATGAGGTGTGGATCATGTCTCTGGGTCTGTAGCAACGGAGTTTAGAAGGATGAGGAGGAATCTCATTGAAACTTACAGAACACTAAGAGGTCTGGAATGCATGGACACGGGAATGTTTCCACTAATAGGAGAAACTAAGACCTGAGGGCACAGCCTCAGAGTGAAGGGATGAGCCTTTTGAACTGAGATGAGGTGGGATTTCTTCAACCAGAAGGTGGTCAGTTTGTGGAACTCATTGCCGTAGAAGGTTGTGGATGTCACATCATTGACTGTATTTCAGACAACAATAGATGGGTTCTTGATTAGTCAGGGATCAAGCTTACAGGGATAAGGCAGGAGAATGGGATTACGAAACATATCAGCCATGATCAAATGATGGAGCAAACTTGATGGGCCAAATGACCAAATCCTGCTCGTTTATCTTATGGCCCTGTTCTTGTTGCTTCCATATGCTGCAGCAGGCTCTTGAAACAGACACTGATCCTTGGTATGTCTTGTGTGGCCATGAATTTAGCCATCATCCTGGCATTGTTACATTAAGGACTAAACCAAGAGACAAGAACCAGATGTAAGGTCAACACAGTGACATTTATAGAAATGCTCTAAATAATGTACAGTCCATCATTACTCATGACACTACAGTGCTTTCAATATGTTTTCTTTTTCCTTGCCTCTCATTTTAGTTTACAGTTTAGTGTACTGCCTAGTTTGCAGCTGGGGTGAAGGGACACTGGAGCCTTTTGGCCCTGGAGGTATGTTCGCCTTTGTGCTGGTGATCTTGAAAGATGCAAGTGGATCCTCTTTGGTGTGAACTTTCAAGGGTTGAAGAGGCGCATGCGAGGTGCAAATGAAGGGCCCAGTCACATCTAGAGTGTTTTTCAAGTGGTGATTTTCTGATGGACCTGTGTGTCATTCCTTCTGTGGCTAGATGCCTCCTGGTACTGCTGTGACTCCTTGTGGGAAGAGACAACTGGAGTGCTTTTTCATCACCATGTTCCCCACCCTCTGTCACCATCCTTCGGTCCTGAAGGCTGGGGAGATGCAGTGCAGGTGTGAGCAGCCATCAAGCTTTCTATGGAAACAGACAGATGGTCAAATGATTTGTGGCACTGCTGCAGCTTTTGGGCAGTGACAACATTTGCCTTTCACATACCTGTCTGCTGCTCCTGTTCCTCCCTGTATATGTGGGTAAAATCCCTGCTGTCACTATCGAGTCCTCTTCAGCCTGGAACTCAGTAGGCACCTGATTCCTGGCAGTCCTCAGAATGGCTACACCCTGGGGTATTTCTTCCTTAGCCAGCTGGACAGCTATTGCAGTGAGGTGCTTACCAGATTGTGCTTCCATACTCTCTAGGGCTAACATTCCCACTGAGCGGTCAGTGTCTGAGCTGGTGAGGGGTCAGGAGGCAGTCTTGCTGATGTTTCCCCTTGGTATTTGTGTCCTCAGAAGTCAAAGGATGGATTGTGGGTGAGCCAGCATTTCACTGTGGAGGTGGTGGACATGCTGGTGATACATGCAAGATGAAAAAAGAGAGAGAAGGCATCACAGCTATTGGTTAGAAGTAGTGTCTAATGATGACAGGGTTTCTGTGAGAGTTGTAGTAGAATACAGTGGTACTTAATCTGTTGAAGAGACATGGATGTCTAGGCATCCTCTCAGGAGTGGTCCCAGTTTACTTCTGCAAGGCCTAATGCTCTGTCCTTATAAAGTGCAAGGAGCCTAGTATCAGGAATCCCTCCACCCATTCTAAGTCTTTCCGTCTTGTTATAATCTATTTTCTCTTGTAATGAGAGAAAGAGACAGTTTGAGTGAGATGAAAGTGGATGTCATGGCTGTTAATGCCATTGGCAAAAGGTGTTCAGAGGGAGCGAGTTATAAGTACAGAGGGCATGCAGGTCAGTGGAGGGGTTGTGTGTGTGATGAAAGCGAGTGAGAGAAAATGCTGCAGGGAACAGTGAGAGTGATAGAGCATGATCCTCATGGGAAGTCAGTACACTATCAAAAACTAGAGTGAGTGTGAGGCAGAAGAGAGGTGACTGTGGCACTTACCCTGACACCGTGGAGAGGTAATTGACCTTCTTTTACTGTACTGTTTCTCCATACTATCAAGATGGCACTGATCCAGGTGGTAACCTCAGATCAAGCTGCCAGGGTCCGATGGTGTGGCCTCCTCTGCCAGTTTTGTGACATAATTGAAGCCTGATGGTGACAGCTTTCTTGTACTCAGCAGGGAGAGTATGGGGAAGAGGGTGACTTGCAATTAAAGGTAAAACTAAACAAAGTTAGTGCCAAAGAGCCATCAAGGCATTTGACAACACCTCCTAACATTAGTAAACAAAAACATCTCAAGACTTTTCTGTATTTTCAATTCAAAAATGAGAGATAAAACTAACCTAAGTCAGGATCATCTTCAGGACAACTACATTTGATGACATCGTTTTGAAACCCAAAAGTAACATCTGCATTTTTAACTCAAAAAGTAGGATTTTAAATTTCAGGAACTAATAAATATGTACAGGCAAAATACATCAAATCATTAAATTTTTCCTTATATTCATACACCATACTCACTACTATTTAAGCTCACAACTTCCTTGCAGGTTAAAGAGAAGACTTTTCTGTACAGTTTCACTTTACTACCTCCTAGGATACAGATATGCCTTCCATCCACTGCACAGACAGAAATATTAAATTCGTCATCTGCAAAATTCTGACTTTTTTTCCTATTAGGGTATGCTTGACTGACATTCTCTGCTTGCAAACCATGATTACATTTCAGTAGGCTACACTTCGAAATTTTTTATTTTTGTTCACAGGATGTGGGAGTTGCTGGCTAATCCAGCATTTTTCCTGTGTAAGGTGGTGATGTTAAACCTCCTTAGTCCACTGCAGTCATTGGGAGTAGGGACATCTACAGTGCTGTTATGAAAGGAATTCTAGGATTTTGATCCAGTGATAGGGAAAAACATGATACAATTCTGAATAAGGGTAGTGTGTAGCTTGGAAGAGAATTTGCCAGTGGTAGCATTCCCATGCATTTGCTGCCCTTGTGGTAGAGACCATGGGTTTGGAAGGTGCTGTCAAAGAAGTCTTGGTGAGTAACTGCAGTACTTTTTTGTAGATTGTACACAATACTGTGGTGAAAGAAGTAAATGCTGAAAGTGGAGAATGGGGAGCCAATCAAATGGCCTGTTTCCTCTTGATAGTGCCATCCTTTATGAGTATCATTTGGAGCTTCAGTCATCCAGGCAAGTAGGGAGTATTCTATCAACTCTTTACTTGTGTCTTTTAGATGGTAGATAGGAATTGGTGAGACAGGAGATGAGTTACTGGCTGCAAAACTCCTAGCCTCTGGGCTGCTCTTATAGCCATAACATTCATATGGCTGGTTCAGCCAGTTTCTAATCAATGGTCAATGGTAACCACCAAGATATTGACAGTGGGGTAATGCCATTGAACATCAAGGGGTGATTGTCAGATTCTCACTCATTCGAGATGGTCATTGCCTGGCATTTGTGTGGTACAAATGTCAGCCTGAACCTAGATACTGTTCAGGTCTTGCTACGTATAGATGTGGATTGCTTCAATGTCTCAGAACTCCCAAATGGGACTGAACATTGTGCAATTATCAGTAAATATCATGCTTCTGACCTTATGATGTAGAGAAGATCATTGATGAAGCAGCTGAAGATGGTTGGGCTGAGGACACTACCCTGAGGAACTCCTGCAGAGATGTCCTGGGCTGTGATGACTAACCTCCAATCACCACAACCATCTGCCTTTTCACTTAATTTGGTTCAAACAGCAGAGAGCTTTCCTCTGATTCCATATTCAGTTGAATGCTAACTCGATATCAAGGGCAGTCAATCTCACCTCACCTCTAGAGTTCAGTTCCTTTGTCCATTTTTGGACCAAGTCTGTAATGAGGTCAGGAGCCCAGAGGCCCTAGTAGAACCCATACTATGTGTCAATGAGCAGGTTATTCCTCTGCAAGGACTGCTTGATAGTATTGTTGATGACCCCTTCTACCACTTTACAATGATCGAGAGTAGATGGTGTACTGAGTCTGCTGTCACATGTAGGCCAGATCAGATAAGGATGGCAGATTTCCTTCCCTAAGGGACATTAGTGAACTAGATAGGTTTTTAAAAGGATCAGCAGTGGTGGCATGGGAACCATTAGGTTAGATTTCAATTCCTGATTTATTTTATTGTGTTAAATATTTGGAAGAAAATTTCAATGAAGTTAGTGTAATTTCTCATACGCTGGCGAAGTTATATAATTTCTCTCACTCTTTTCAATCTCAAGCTGATGCATTTAGTGGACATTCCTAGCTCTTCCAGTATAGCGGCATCTCCTCTTCTGCTTTGAGAAGGAGACCCTCTCAGTTTGCTGTGACAAAGTCTTTGGGAAGCCAGAACCAGAGCACAAGGACGTGACCAGGCAAGTGTCTACTTTTCTGTGTGATCAATGTCGGCCACAAATCTTCCAGTGCTGTTCGGGAGATTTGGATGAGCCAAACACAGAACAGAAAACTATAGATAGCAACTCACCCTTAGAGGGGTATCTGCAGGGGATTTTATCTGGGGTTTTATTTAGGATAATTTATTTTTGGGAGTGCAGGACAACACTGCAATCTGATTACAATCTCTCCTTCAGTCTCTCCTTGGAGTTGTTAGAGAGAGGCCTTTAGAACAGAATGAAGCAGTACATCCTGAGAAAGGCTACTGGGAGAGTATGGGTCTGCCTGTGAGAGGCTGCTGGTACAGTGTGGGACTATTGGAAGAGGTCAGTGGGACAGAATGAGGTATCACTGTGATAGTAGCCTGGAAATGACTCTGCCATTTTTGCACAGGAAATTCAGTGTTATAATACTGACATCACTAACCTGAGTAGGACAGTTTGGGCAGGGGAGAGCTATCTCAAAGGACAATGTTGTGGATTGGTTTGATCCCAGCTGACAGTACTACTGGACAAGTCAGATCCCAGAAAAACATCTGACCAGATAAATATGTTTTTTTTTGCCACTTTTATTAACAAGGTAGTCAGTCACTGAAACATAACTATATGAGGCTGTAGAGATAACAGGAGTTTATTACATAAAGAAAAAAACAAGTTATCTAAATATAGAATATGATTTGAAAGGTCTTAAAGCACACAATAAAACCAAGTTTCACTCCATTTCCCAACACTATCTGTTAGACAGACTCACATGCAGAGAAGTTACCCTTGTATATCGTATCTGGAGAAATTACCACTCAATATCAAATCTTTAAGTTGACTTAATTGATTCTCCCAGATTTTTCATTTGAACTGTGAAAACTTTTTACATAAATACTCACAAAAGTGAGAGCTTAGACTTTCTCAGTTTTTAACAGCCTACTGTTTTCAAACCAAATAGTTCTGGTTTGTAAATTTCACAAACTGAACTTTTATTCTGAGGTAATTGTGTTTTGACTGAATGCTTATATATTCCTTTCTAGGGCAGAAATTATATTTGTTTCTGACTCTAGTCATGTCTTCTTTGAACTTCTCCAAAAACTGAGAATCTCTGGGTCTCCTAAACTAAAATGAATTCTTGATTGTCCTGAACCAGAAACAAGCTAATAGTCTTCAATGTTTTTTCATAGATTCATAGATTCCTTACAGTGTGGAATCAGGCCCTTTGGCCCAACAAGTCCACATCGACCCTCAGAGCTTCATACCCAGACCCATTCCCCCTGAGACCCACCTAATCTACACATCCCTGAACACTATGGGCAATTTAGCATGGCCAATCCACCTAGCCTGCACATCTTTGGACTGTGGGAGGAAACCGTGCACCCGAATGAAACCCACGCAGACACAGGGAGAATGTGCAAACTCCACACAGACAGTCGCCCAAGGGTGGAATCGAATCCGGGTTCCTGGCACTGTGAACCTGCAGTGCTAACCACTGTGCCACTGTGCTCCACCCATCGTAAACCATCAGGGTAAAAACAACTTTCCATTAACACTCTGGGGGTCCTTCGTCTTTGGCATAAATTTTAATAGGCCATTGTTCTAGAAAGACTATCTGACCCAGATTTTTTAAGCCCTTCAGAAAATGTAACCAACCTAGTATGTCATTATTTTAAAATCCAAACTCTATATCTTCTGGGAAGGTAGATCACATGAAGAATGATGTCTGCATTGGATTGGCTTAGCCATATAAACTATAACCATTTAACCAACTCAGTAAGCCCTCTGTGAGATAAATGAATGTCTCATGGCACTTTGGTTCAGCCAAACACAGAAACAGTGGAGCAGAGTCATTAGCTCATACAAGCTCAAAAGGTATGAATTATATTATAAATGGCAGAACCCTTAGGAACACTGACATTCAGACGGATCTGGGTGTGCAGGTCCACAGTTCGTTGAAAGTGGCAACACAGATAGCCAAGGTGATTAAGAAGGCATATGGCATGCTTGCCTTCATCGCCCGGCATGGAGTACAAGAGTTGGCAAAACATGTTGCAGCTATATAAAACCCTTGTTAGGCTGCATTTGGAGTATTGTGTGTAGTTTTGGTCACCACATTACTAGAAGGATGTGCAAGTTTTGGAAAGAAGACAGAGAAGGTTCACCAGGATATTGCCTGGTCTCCAGGGCATTGACTATGCGGAAAGGTTAAAAAGACTAGAATTGTTTTCACTGGAAAGACGGCAGCTGAGAGGAGACCTGATAGAGGTCTACAAAATTATAGAGGCATAGATAGGGTGGATAGTCAGAGGCTTTTTCCCAAGGTTGAATTTTCAATTACAAGGGAACACAGGTTCAAGGTCAAAGGGAGATGTGCGAGGGAAATTTTTCTCACAGAGAGTGGTAACGTCTGGAATGCACTACCAGAAGAGGTGGTGGAAACGGGCACATTGAAGACATTTACGACGCACCTAGATGGGTACATGAATAGGGAGGGAATAGAGAGATACGGGTTGAAAAATGTCAGGTTTTTTTTGGATTAATTAGGGCATGATGGTCAGCACAGGCTTGGAGGGCCAAAGGGCCTGTTCCTGCGCTGTACTTTTTCATTTGTTCATTTGTACATTTGTTCAAATCAACTTTAGGAACAATATAAACGTGACCAAAGAGGAATTTTACACATTGATCACTCACTGTCCTGTGTCCCAAAGGAAGAGCTGATGATTTCAGTGCAGAAGTTAGGAGGAGCACAAACTATCAGAAAGGAGTGATTGGCAAGGAAGGTACGGGAACATAAATACCAGTGGAGTCCTCCTTCTGATGAAATACCTGGAAAATGGACTGATCATATAAATACCCTATTTCATCACAATGACAAATCCAAGACATCATGGCAATACCCTTACTCAAACATTGGTATTTCCTGGACTATGTCATCTTCTGAGCATCTGAGTAGAAATGCTGCCACAGGAAATTTAATATTGATGGACTCAAGGACTCTGTGAAGAAAGACCTGCTCAGTCAGTACCTCAAACCCAATGTGGGGATTCTGAATGAACAGGAACCATAGAAAGGACCAGTGACTGGCGTGTCCTTAAATTCTTCATAGAGTCATGGAGTCATACAGCACAGAAATAGACCCTTCAGTCCAACCAATCCATGCCAACCATAATCCCAGACTAAACTAGTCCCACCTGCCTGCACTTCGCCCATATCACTCCAAACATTTCTTATTGGTGTACTTATCTAAATGTCTCTTAAATACTGTAACTGTACCTGTACCACCACTTCCTCTGGAAGTTCATTCCACACACAAACTACTCTCCATTTAAAAAAAATCGCCCCTCATGTTTTTTTCAAAATCTTTCTCCTCTCACCTTAAAAATATGCCCCCTAGTCTTGAAATCCCCCACCCTAGGGAAAAGACACTTGCCATTCACCTTATCTATACCCCTCACTATTTTATAAACCTGTATAAGGACACTTCTCAAACTCCTACCCTCCAATGAAAAAAGTCCCTGTCTGTCCAGCCTCTCCTTGTAATTCAAACCCTTAATTCCAAGCAACATGCTGGTAAATCTCTTCCAAACTTTCTCCAGCTTAATAATATACTTCCTATTACAGGGAGACAAGAACTAGACACAGTACTCCAGAAGAGGGCTCATCAACATCCTGTACAACCTCAACATAATGTCCCAACTCCTATATTCAAAGCTCTGAGCAATGAAGGCGAGCATGCTTAACGCCTTCTTAACCACCCTACCTATATGTGGTGCAAACTTCAAAGAATTATGTACCTGAACCCCTAGGTCTCTCTGTTCTACAACACCGCCCAAGGCCCTACTTCTAATTGTATAAGTCTTGTCTTTGTTTGTTTTACCAAAATGCAATACCTCTCATTTATCCAAATTAAACTCCATCTGCCACTCTTCAGTCCATTAATCCAACAGATTAAGATCTCTTTGTAATCTTAGATAACCTTCTTCACTGTCCACTGTATCAAAAATCTTGGTGTCACCCGCAAACATACTAACCATGACTTCTACATTCTCATCTAAATCATTTATATAAATGACAAACAAAAGTGCACCAGCACCAATCCCTGTCAAACACCTCTGGTCACAGGCCTCCATTCTGAAAAGCAACTCTCCATCATCATTCTCTTGTCTGTTGCTGTCCAGCCAGTTTTGTATTAAATTGGCAACTCACACCGAATCCCATGTGATCTAACTCTATCAATTGGTCTACCATGTGGAACTTGTCAAAGGCTTTACTAAACTTCATGTAGACAACACCTACCACTCTGCCTTCATCTATGTTCTTTGTCAGCTCTTCAAAGAACTCAATCAAGTTTGTAGACATGATTTCCCATGCATAAAGCCATGCTGACTATCCCTCATAATTCCTCGCTTCTCCAAATGCATATAAATCCTATCTTTCAGAATCACTTCCAACAACTTACCCACCATCAAAGTCAGACTCACAGATCTACAGTTCCCAGGCTTCTCCTTACATCCCTTCTTAAACAAAAGCACAACATTGGCCATTTTCCAGTCATTCGGCACCTCACCTGTATTTATAGATGAAACAACTATTTCTGCAAGGGGCCTTGCAATTTCCTCCCTAACTCCCCACAAAGTCCTGGGATACACTAGAACAGGTCCTAGAGATTTATCTACCTTTATATTTTCTATGGCCTCCAGCATCTCCTGTTCTGTAATGTGAATTTTTTTCAAAATATCAATATTTATTTCCCTAAGTTCTCTAGTCTCCATTTCTTTCTCCATAATAAAAACTGATGCAAAATATATCTCCCATCTTCTGAGTTTCAACACAAAGATGACCTTGTTGATCTTTAATGGGCCCTACTCTCTCTCTAGTTGCTCTCTTGCTCTTAATGTACTTGTAGAATCTCTTTGGATTATCCTTAACCTTATTAGCTGAGTCTATCTCATATCCTCTCTTTGCCTTCCTGATCGCCCTCTTAAGAATGTCCCTACACTCTTCATTTGAATCCAGTTGTTTACGTCTAATACATGATTCTTTTTTATTCTTGACTTAGAAACTCAATATCTAAAAAGCACTTGAGAGGAAACTCCAGGTTTTTTTTTACCAGAAGATATCAAAACTGGTTTGATGAGAATGATGAGGAGATCTAGGAGCTGCTAAATCACAAGAGCAAATCATTTCTGAACTAGGTTGGGGGGAGGCAGTAAGGAGTAAACAATAAGTGGGGATAGGGCCCAAAGAGAGAGAAGAACAGTTGGACAAAGGAGAGGATAATGATCTGGCTAGGAGAGTGAATAGCTATTAATGGGGACTGTTAGTGGCTAACAGTTGTATGTAATAGCAGACCATGTGATAACAAGGCCTGGTATGTGGGTGTTGGGATAGGGACAAATGAGAGCTCAAGCTCCAAAGTTATTGAACTCGATATTGAGTCCAGAAGGCTGCAGGGTCCCCAAGTGGAAAATTAGGTGCTATTTTTCTAGTTTGCATTGACCTTTGCTGGAGCACTGCAGCAAGCCTGAGACAGAAATGTTGTCCAGGGAACAGAGTGGTGTATTGAAGTGGCAGGCAACTGGAAGTTTGAGGGATAGTAGGAACTGCAGATGCTGGAGAATCTAAGATAACAAAGTGTACAGCTGGATGAACACAGCAGGCCAAGCAGCATCAGAGGAGCAGGAAGGCTGACGTTTTGGGCCTAGACCCTTCTGGGGGGCTCTTTTTTTGTGGACAGAATGTAAGTGTTCTGTGAAGTGGTCACCCAGTCTACGCTTCATTTCCGCAATGTAGAGGTCTGTTTCTGTGCTGTATGACTCTTTGACTCTATGACTCTGAGTGCTTTGGTACAATGATTGCAATGAGATGCCTTTGTGCAAGATTATAGAGGCTATTGTCTTTTTACCAAGCCAAAAATTGTGTCCGAGTTTAGACATGGTTCATTATGAAGAAGGATGTGAAATGGGGGTGGTCTAAAGCATAACAAGACACTTATGATGCATGTAAAAGAAGCTTGCGAGTGATGCACTACTTGTTCATTATATAGATTACAACCTGAAACCAGCGTCTGCTGCTTCAAACTAAGGATTGGGGCCATGATTAGTCTTTCCATTGGATAATAGTCAACACATGTGCATAGAATCCATGATAGTAGGGACTGCAGATGCTGGAGAATCCGAGACAACAAGGTGCAGAGCTGGATGAACACAGCAGGCCAAGCAGCATCATAGGAGCCTTTCTGCTCCTATGATGCTGCTT
>NC_063333.1:112648475-112784034 GCF_021869965.1 Rhincodon typus | reverse complement strand
CAAGCAGCATCATAGGAGCCTTTCTGCTCCTATGATGCTGCTTGGCCTGCTGTGTTCATCCAGCTCTGCACCTTGTTGTCTTGCACAGAATCCATGTTGCGTACAACGATTGAAAGAGGTCTGTATCATTCATATCTTGGACATTTACCAAGCCACAAGCCCTTTATCCCAGAAATAGACCTAGTGAAACTTCTCTGAACAGCCTCAAATGCAGGTATGTCCTTCCTTAAATAGTTACATCAAATTGTACATAGTATTCCAGCTGTCAGTCATACAAACAGTCTTCTATTACTACCCTCCATCTCCTACAACCACAACAATTTTGGATCAATCTTGCCTGGTTACCCTGAATCCCGTGTGCTTTTACCTTCTTTATCAGTCTTGCACTTGGGACCAGTCAAGGTCATTATAACTACCCTCACCTACATACTTGGTCACCTCCTCAAAAAATTCAAACAAATTTATTAGGCATGACCTCCTTCTGACAAAGCTGTGCCTACTATCTCTGATTCAACTTTCCTCTCCAAATGGAGATTAATTCTCTCCAGAGTTTTCTCCAATAGCATCCCTACCACTGATGAGAAATTCACTGGTCTATAATCCCATGGTTTATCCCTACAACCTTTTTGAAAAATGAAACAACATTTGCTGTCCTCAGTCCTCAGACACCTCCTTTGTGGCCGGAGAGGAATTAAAAAGTTGAGTCAGAGCCTCCACAATTTCCTCCCTTGCTTTCCATAACAGCCTGGGATACAACTCATCCAGACCTGGGGATTTGCGCATTTTTTTAAGCCTGCCAAAATCTCTAACAACTCCTCACTCCCTAGTCCTTCTTCTTCCTGTTACTTCCAGTTTTCCTGCTGCTGAAGAACTCAAATTGCTCTAGGATGATCACAGCAATAATGACAGAAGAAAGAGACATGGTTACCCCCCAGTGCAGCAATTTTTCCCTGCAAGTTCTTTTGCTGGCTGCAAGGTTGAAGTGGAAAGTCCTCTTCAAAAGGAAGAGAGGGTCCCTCCAGACCAAGCAAAGCTGAAAAAGTCTGCAGATGAAGTCAGCACCAACAACAGCACACCTCAAGCAATGTTGAAAGCATATGAATGGTCTCTTTCATTCCACCAAGATGAATACTCTGAATTACTTTTGCCTTTACAGCTTGTATATGGCACAATGAGAAGCTTTGCGTGGTGGAGAGCGGAGGAGGTACCGTGTAGCAAAGTATCCTGTAGCAAAGAAGTAGTATATTCTCTCACCGGCATGGCTACATCTCAGCGAGTATTGTCTGACTGCCTTCACTGACCATCTAGAGGTCTTCTAAGACAGATATTTACATACTTCTATTATGGGCCTCTAGCTCCTCTTCATCATCGGTATTGTATTTGTTTCCATGAACAAACCATGTTTTCCCTTTTTATATTTGCAGGAAAAGATAGTACACAATGCTAATGATGGAGCTATATTTGGTGGATGGACCACATAGTTCATACTGTCAGCACATGGAGGAGAAGGCAATGAACTTGGCAAGCCACCAGGGTGGTTCTGGAATTGCTGATGGTGAGACAGGAGCACTCCCCAAAGGGAATGAGTTTTAGAGTGTGAGTACCCATGGCAAGCAAGGCATGGTACTGAAGTGATCAATGTTGGACACTTAGTTTATTTTAGATGAAATTTTCAGAGAATTTCCAGAATAAATGCTGCTGGAATGTTTATGTAGTTTTAACAAGGTGTCCCGGAAAGTCTCCTGATGTGTTTGAGAGGTTCCTTTCACAGCTCCAACAATAATTAAATGGTCAATATCCCAAGTCATACTTGAAATCAGCACCATTTTTAATTCCATCAGCTGACTGTTATTTAGGAAGGACGTAAGTTGAAAATCTATTCATTAAAATGTTGTTCAATTTCTTTGATAAGCACTAGCGAGCATTTTAAATAGCAATCAGCTATTCAACAAGCCTCCAAGTGGTTATTTAGTGCTGACTTCAACTCCTTAGCAATTTGGCATCGTGTTCTTAAAATGAACTAAACAGTATTTTCGCTTAGAACCCCATCTTAGCCATCTCCTTATTTCTTTAACAAACACAGAGAATGCTAGAGAAAGTCAACAGGTTTGATTACAGCTGTGGAGAGAGAAACACAGTTAACATTTCATGTCATATTGGATTTCCAGCATCTGTAGTGTTTTGCTTTTATTTGCATCTTTATTTCTTTAGTGTTTAAACCAGGAACCTTCAACCTGTGCTTGCACCTCAATTGTAGCTTCCAACATTTTCCAATTGGATCACATTAGCATGGAATAAAGCATGTAAAAGAAATTAATTAAGAAATTAGTTGAGAAAAATAAGAATTGTTCCTTTATTGTGATGTTAATAAGCTAATTATAATGCTGATCTTGTGATTTCAAAATTTTATTTTAACAAAGAAAACATTATCATGCTTTAACTAAACCTGTTTGAGCGGTATACTATACCACATGCATTTAGAGGAGTGGGTTTTATCATTGAGACCAAATTTTTTTAATATAGGTAAGATGATAAATTATTCTGAAACCTTTTAATAGTGCCTTTGCTCATACTTGTGCATGGGATGTGGGCATCACTGGTTGGGACAGCATTTAATTCCCATCCCTTTTGTCGATGACAATTTGGCTGAATTAATTTTACCCGGCTGTCTTGGTGCTACACACACCCCTGCACTGCACTCCTTCTTCTTAGGTAGTCCCTTAGGACTCAGAATGACTTTCTTTATGGGTCCTGAGGTAACAAAATAGTCCAGTACTGAATGTACACATGCTGCCACAGATAGGTTTGAAGAGATGGGTGAGTGCGATGCTCAGGTTTATTAATGCTCTTTACCCTGTTTGTGTTAGGCCTCCATCTGAGCCAGTTGCATGTACTCAAAATGGTTGGTACCTTAGTGAATGCCACTTCCCTAGTTTGGACATTCTCAGGGAAGACATTTTCATTGGAGATATTGCATTTTTTTTTTCAGTGAGGCTTTGAGGACATCCCTGAAGTGTTTCCTCTACCCTCTTGGTAACCACATGCCGTGATGAAGCACAGAGTGAAAAACTTATTTCGGAGTCTTATGTCAAGCAAGCAGGTGATGAGGCCTGCCCAACACAACTAGTTTACCAGAGCTGGTGCTGCAATACTGGGTATATTGGCCTGAGAAAGATACGCTTCCCCTGCCACTGGTCTTGCAGGATTTGTGGAGGCATCTTTGGTGATATTTTTCAAGGAGATGAGGTACCTACTGTGCATTGTGCATGCCTCCAATAAATACAGGAGGATAGGTAACAAACTGGACCATGTGTTTATGCCTGGTTTGAAGTCTTTGTCATCAAACATGCTATTCTTCAGACAGCCAAAGGCTTGTTAAAGTTTATCATCAATGTCTGCCCTCGCTGAAAGGAGTCTCCCAAACTATGAGAATTGAGCCATGTTCTCTAAGTCCTTACCATGGATCTTGATGGTTGGGGGCAGTGTTGAGTAATGAGAACAGAATGGCGGAGGACCTTTGTATTCCAGATGTTCAGCCTCGGGCTCATTCTTTCAAATGCCTCGGTGAAAAGTCAATGATGGTTTGGAGCTCAACCTCTGAGTCCACACACACACACACATGTCATCTGCACACTGCAGCTCAATCTCTGAGGCTGAGGCGGTCTTGGTTCTAGAATGGAGGTAAAACAGGTTGAACAATACAGAACAGGATAAGGTCCTTTGGCCCACTATGCCTTTGCAGGCTATGATGCTATTCTAAACTAATCCCATTATCCTGCACATGGTGCGTTTCCCTCTTGTCTTTGCCTGTTCAGTTGTCTGTATAAATGCCTCCTAAACTTTGCTATCGTATCTACTTCTACCACCTCTCCGGTAGTTCATTCCCAGCACCTACTGCTGTCCGTGTAAAATATCTTTCCTCACACATCTCCTTTAAAGTCTCCCCCCTCACTTTAAACCTATACTCCCTATTATTTGACATTTCCACCACAGGAAAGAGACCCTGACCATGCACCTGTCCATGTCCCTC
This sequence comes from Rhincodon typus, assembly GCF_021869965.1. Taxonomy (NCBI): domain Eukaryota; kingdom Metazoa; phylum Chordata; class Chondrichthyes; order Orectolobiformes; family Rhincodontidae; genus Rhincodon; species Rhincodon typus. The sequence goes on along the minus strand of NC_063333.1, from coordinate 112,780,004 downwards.
TTAATTTTATATGCTTCTATCAGGTCATCCCTCAACCTCTGATGCTCTGGTGAAAAAACAATCCAAGTTTGTCTAACTTCCCATTATAGCTAATACATTCCAGTCCAGGCGGCATTCTGGAAAATTCTTCTGCACCCTTTCCACGTCCTTACTATAAAGTGGCAACCAGAACTCTGCACAGTCCTCCAAATATGGTTTGACCAAAGACTTTTACAGTTGTAACATGACTTGCCAATTTTATACTCAATGCCCCAACCAATGAAGGCAAACATGCCGTTTGTCTTCTTTACTACCTTATCTACTTGTGTTGCCAGTTTCAGGGAGCTATGGACTTGGACCCCAAGATCCCTCTGCGTATCAATGCTCCTAAGGGTCAGGCCATTTGAAGTATACTTTCCTCCTGCACTTGACCTCCCAAAATGTATCACCTCACACTTGTCCGGATTAAACTCCACCTGCTACTTCTCCACCAAACTTTCCAGCTGATCTATATCCTGCTGCATCCTTTGGTATCCTTTCTCACTATCCACAACTCTACCAATTTTTGTGTCATCTGCAAATTAATTAACCAGACCACCAACATTATCGTCCAAGTCATTTATGTGTGTATATATAAATTACAAACAACAGAGGTCCCAACACTGATCCTTGTAGAACACCACTGGCCATAGACCTCCAGTCAGTAAAACACCCCTCCACAACTATCCTCTGTCCCAATTGGGTTCTTCATGAATTTGTAGTGGAGCATTGTGGTGAGGAAGATGGAGAAGAGCATTGGTGTGATGATGCAGTCTTGATTAGCCCCAGTTTTCACACATACTTGGTTGGTAGTGGATCTGTTGGTGGTGGATCATAGCTTGAATACCATCATGCAATAGGCAAAGGATAGTGGTGAATTTCTGGGGGCAGCCAAATTTGAGGAGGATGCTCCATAATCCCACCTGATTGACAAAATCGAAGACTTTTGTGAGGTCAGAATAGGTCATTCATAGTGGTCACTGGTCTTTGCATTTCCTTTGGACTTGTCTTGCTGTGAAGATTATGTCCAATGCATCTCACAATGGATGGAATCCGCACTGTGACTCCAGTCACAGTACTTCATCCACTAAGAGGAGGCAAATGATTGGGATATTCAAAATTACCTTCTCCTCTTTAGTTATCATAATTAGACTCATTTTCTCTCTTGGCAATGATCACAGTTCCAGCAAGAAGGTGGCAACAGTGATATTATTACTGGACTGCTAATCCAGAGACTCAGGCAATGTTCTGGGGACCTGGGTTCAAATCTCGCCATGGCAGGTGGTGGAATTTGAATACAATAAACATCTGGAATTAAGAATTTAATGATGACCATGAATCTATACTCATTGTTGGAAAAACCCATCTGTTTCACTAATGTCCTTCAGAGAAGGAAATTGCCATCATTACCTGGTCTGGCCTACACGTAACTCTAGACCCACAGCAATGTGGTTGACTGTTAACTGCTCTCTGGACAATGAATGCTGGCCAAGACAGCAATATCCTAAACCTGTGAATGAATTTAAAAAAAAGCTCAGAGATCCAGTGGATTGCTGTACTACCTCCTGTTGGGGAGATGAGATCCTGATATTTATGGTCAACAGAGCTACTCTGTTACATTTCAGCAGGAGTTCCATTTTTGTCAGTGGCCTTGCTGGTTCTTAATTGGGGTTGTGCTGAGATAGTGGTGGATGGCATGCTGGGTGATTTGGTCAAATGCTCTCATTGTCAAGGACGGAGCGCATTTGAGAAGATCCTTGCAGTGGTGCTTCCAATGAGCTCTGACTGCCTTTCTGCCTTTGATGTGCACCATTCCATTCTTAGCCCTCAGTTGGGTCAGTCCTTGGATGTTTGGGCCATGAGTGGGCTGAGGAATCCGTAGTGGTAAGTTACTCGATTTTACATGCACTTTCTACCTGCCTTTAGGTTATAGATTTTTTTGTTGGACCTCAGCTTTCATTTGTCTGTAGACCCGCTTTCTTTCCTTCAAAGGTCACTGGACCCAAAATGTTAACTCTGTTTTTCTCCACAGATGCTGCTAGACCTGCTGATTTTTTCCAGCAATTTCTGCTTTTGTTTGTGAATTCTCAAGTGGTGAATGAAGTGAGAGGGGAAAAATTTAAAAAGGACCGGAGGGATAGCTTTTTCACACAGAGGGTGGTGTGTGCATGGAATGAGCCACCAGAGGAAGTGATGGAGACCAATACAATTAGAACTTTTAAAAGGCATCTGGATGTATATATGAATAGAAGGGGTTCAGAGGGACATGGGCCAAATGCTGGCAAATGGGACTAGTTCAGTTTGGGATGACTGTTTGGCACAGACAAGTGGACTGGCCTGTTTCTGTAACAAAAACAGAAATTGCTGGAAAAGCTCAGCAGGTCTGGCAGCATCTGTGGACAGAAATCAGAGTTAACTTTTCGGATTGAGTGACCCTTCCTTAGAACTGGTGGTAACTAGGAAAATGTTGGTTTATGTGCAGAAGATAGGGTGGAGCAACAAACAGCAACAACTTCCGATCGCAAACCATTTTAATTCTCCCTGGGTGACATGTTCATCCTGGGTCTCCTCCAGTGTCACAATGACACCACCCGCAAACTGGAGGAGCAGCACCCCATATTTCCACCTTGGGAGCCTACAACCCAATGGCCTAAACATGGATTTCACCAGTTTTAAAATCTCTCGACCGTCCCCCCGCATCCCCTATCCAACCCTCCCTCTCATCCCCACCTCCTTGACCTGACGCAACCTGTCAATCTTCTCTCCCACCTATCCGCCCCTCCCATCTCATTGACCAATCCCCACCGCTCTCTGTCTGCACTCACCTATCACCATCCCACCCCTCCTCTCTCTATTTGCTTCTGAGCTCCCCTCCCCCTCCCGTTTCTGAAGAAGGGTCCCAACGCGAAATGTCAACTTTCCTGCTCCTTTGATGCTACCTGCCTCTCTGTGTTCCTCCAGCTCCATACTGTTATCTCTGACTCCAGCATCTGCAGTTCTTGCTATCTTAGGCCTGAATAGGACATGTTTCAAAATAGTCCTCAAAAATGTTGGGGAAATCTTGGCATGGGAAGTGGCTGGCAATTGGCAAGCAACCCCTGAACTTCCAATTGCTTGTCTTGCTTCCGTGCTAACATTTCCATTCTGTGCCTGTTGCAGTGTTCCAATGAAGCTCAACACAAGCTTTCATTTTCCCCTGAGGTATAGAACAGGCTCGAGGACTCATCATTGAGATTAACAGCTTCAGAGCATGACCTCTGCCATGCATTTTGATTACAGCTCAAACCCCAATCCTGTCCTCAGCTGTGTCTTGTTCACTTTGCACTTAGCAAAACGGACTTATTTTCTCCTTTTCGTAGTCATCATTTACATCTTATTTACATCTCCTTCTTGTTTAGCACTCCTTGAGCACTCCTTTTGTCTTTCGCCACTGGCATCTTCATCAACTGTTCCACTCACCCCCTCTCTCCCATCTGTCAACAGTATAAAAACGAACATTTTCCAGACCCGTTCCAATCTGAAGAAAAGTCAAATTGGATTCAAAATGTTAACTCGGTTTTTCATTCCACAGCTGATGAATTTCACCTGCATTCTCTGTTTTTATTTCAGGTTTCCAGCATCCACAGTATTTTTATTACTAATTCATTAACATTAACATTGTCGTAGTGAGATATGTCAATGGGTAACTTGATGGACTTGCCCTTATTTTGAAAAAAAATACTCTACATTACTAACACCTCACCAGAACGGATTTTCTAGTAAACTGAGTTCTCAGTTAGCGATACATTACTGAATTTAATTTAGTGTGTCTTAATTGATGGTGGAACAAACTGTTGCCATTTCAATTGCATGCCGATGTGCTGTTACTTTACTAACACCTTGGCACAAAATTATCATCTGAATGACTGCAAAAAGCGTAAATGCTCCATTTCAATTATGTGTTCGGGAATCACTTCAACATTGTGAAGTTCAATGTTGTTTTGTACTGCTACTGGAGAGAGTTTTCTTGTTTCATCTTTGCTCAGCAAGCAGTTGCAATGTGGTCTTTGACAACTAAAGCATTTTTACATTTCTGTACTGACATAGCTGTGCTGTGTGGTTTCCATTAAAGTGATGACAGCTCACTATCACCAGTACTCTTCTGACAAGGTCACCCTACTACAGGATTGACACTGTGAAATGAGGTTTCACCAGTGACTTGCACAGGATAAAATTCTCTATAAATCTTTGATGCCATTACCATGATAAAAGTTATTTCACAAGCCAGCTCAAAATTAAGATTTTGTTATGTTTACCGTCCTCCTGCAGCTACCCACTGTACTGAATACAGCTGCACAAAATCAGAAACAGTGAGGCTCAGCACAATCTGTAGTATATGGGAAGCAGTTATCATCAAGGTAGCTGGTGACATCACTGGCAATGACATCACGGCACATGATAGGTTGTGTCTAGAAAGCCTTACTGTAAGATGATCATACAGGGATCTCTTCCAATTCTGTAAATATTATACATAGTTTAATGAAAGGTTCCGGTTGCAAAGACCTGCTCCATGAGTGTTTACAACATGGTGGCAGCAGTAAAATTGAAAACTATTCCTCTCCAAGAAATAGGAATGGCAAAAGTAAAAGGACAGTTGACTGCTACATTCCAGGCAAAGGGAGGGATATCAGAGAAATCTCTATGTAATTATTAAGCCAGATTCTATTACAACTGTTTTGAGTAGAAATGGTGTATGAGGATAAGATGAATTTTTCTTGCAAATGTTACGACACCCAAGTTGAAATGTTTTGTAATGTATCCTTACAGATTTTATGAATAAAGTATTTTTTTGGGTACGGGCAGTGTTAAAATGCTTGCAGAACGTACAGGTCATGCTTAACTACAGTGTCATGCCTCGAGAGAAATTACTTGCAGGCTGGGATAATACGTTTCCAGGGCATTGACAGACACAGAGCAACATGTCATTGAAAAGGAAGGCACATCCATCTCTTGGATTTATGAGAAATTTTCAGATTGCATCTTGTCACTCAAGATTACTGGTCAGACCATACTAAGGACAGGTGAAGATTTAGCATGGCCAATCCACCTAACCTGCACATCTTTGGATTGTGGGAGGAAACCGGAGCACCCAGAGGAAACCCACGCAGACACGGGGAGAATGTGCAAACTCCTCACAGACAGTCACCCGAGGGTGGAATTGAACCCAGGTCCCTGGTGCTGTGAGGCAGCAGTGCTAACCATTGAGCCACCATGGTACTACATTAGCCATCTTCCAGTCTTCCGGCACTTCACCCATGGTTGTTGATATTACAAATATCTCTGCTAAGGACCTCACAATTTCTTCCCTAGCTTCCCATATTCTGGGATATACTTGAACAGGTCCTGAGGATTTACATACTTTTATGCACGTTAACTTTTCCAGTACCTCCTCATCTGTAATGTGGACACTTTTTCAAGACATCACTATATATTTCCCCAACTTCCCTACCTTTTCTTGTCTTTCTCCACAGTAAATATGTGAATTATTCATTTAGGATCTCACCCCACTCCTGTGGGTCCACACATAGATGGCTTCGTTGATGCTTCCTTTTAAGGGGTCTTATTCTCTCTCTAGGTACTCTTTTGCCCTTAATATACTTGTAGATTCTCTTTGGATTCTCCTTAACCTTATCTGTGAAAGCTCTCTTATATCCCCTTTTCATCTTCCAGATTTCCCTCGTAAGTGTATATTCCATATACTTCTCAAGGAATTCACTTGATCCTAGCTGTCTATACCCGACATATGTTTTCTTCTTTTTCTTGACCAGAGCCTCAATACCTTTAGTCATCCGGTGTTGCCAACTCTTGCCAGCCTTGCCCTTCACACTAACAGGAACATGCTGGCCCTGAACTCTTGCTATCTTGCTTTTGAAAGCCTCCCATTTGCCAGATGTCCTTTTACCTGCGAACAGTATCCCCCAATCAACTTTTCAAAGTTCCAGTCTAATACCATAAAATTGCCCTTGCCCCACTTTAGAACTTTAACTTGTGGACCAGATCTATCCTTTTCCATAACTATTTTAAAACTAATCGAATTATAAATCATCATAGAACCCCTACAGTGTGGAAACAGGCCCTTCAGCCCAACAAGTCCACACCGAGCCTCAGAGCACCCACCCAAACCCATCCCCCTATAACACACCTAATCTACACATCCCTGAACACTAGCATGGCCAATCAACTTAGCCTGCACTTCTTTGGACTGTGGGAGGAAACCAGGGCACCCAGAGGAAACCATGCAGACACAGGGAGAATGTGCAAACTCCACACAGACAGTAGCCTGAGGGTGGAATTGAACCCGGGTCCTGGTGCTGTGAGGTAGCACTAAACACTGTGCCACCATGCTGCCCCCATTTATAGTCGCTGGTCCCAAAGTGCTCTGCCACTAAGACCTCAGTCACAGGCCCTGCCTTACTTCCCAACGAGGAGGCTGAGTTTTGCCCCTTCTGTAGTAGGGCTATCTACATATTGATTGAGAAATTTTTCTTGAACATACTTAACAAACTCCTCCCGATCAAAGCCCTTAACATTATGGCAGTCCCAGTTTATGTTCCAAAAATTAAAATTCCCCACTTTAACAATTCTAATATTGTAATGGCTATCTGCCACCTCTCTACATATTTGCTCCTCAATTCCTGTTGACTACTGGGGGTTCTGTAGTACAATACTAACAAATTATTATTTCTCAGTTCCACCAGTATAGCCATAAAAGACATTCAACACTACACTTTCTACAAATTTGAGGCTTTCCTTCTATGTGTCACATTACTGAAGCAGATGAACAATATCATTGTCTCTCATTGGGAAAGGAAACTTATCCTAATAATCACTGCCCTTGAAGTAACCTGCCTCTTCAATATCAAGTGTCACACATTCCACTTAATGTCGTCATCCAATGGGTGAGGACTGGGGCTAAGCAACTGTTTAATCTGCTTTGTCCCAAGTAGAGATGATGCATGTTTGTGGTTGCGCTTTGGCCAAATTTGTTATCTTATTTGGTGGCTTGATATAAACCCAGTCTCCAATTTCAAATTGTGTACTCTCGGGCCTGTTTGTTTGCTAAAGCATGCTTTTGCTTTAACCTTGGGTGCCTCATAAATCTTGCCTTTTGTATTGCCACTTTGGTACTTAGAAGCCGCGCATGATGCGGGGGGATTATACAAAAGCACAGCAGGTCAGACAGCATCTGAGCAGCGAGAAAGTTAACGTTTCGGGCTGAAACCCTTCGTTGGGACTGGGGAGATGGAGGGGAACCCAGAAATAAACAGAGGGAAGAGGGTGGGGCTGGGGAAGGGTAGGTGGGATGGTAACAGGTGGATGCAGGTAGGAGGTTATTGTGATTGGTCAGTGGGAAGGGTGGAGCAGGTAGGTGAACAGGAAGATGGACAGGTTAGGTCAGGTCAGGGAAGTGACGAGGCAGGGGAGGGCTGGACATGGGATAAGGCCAACCTGACCCTCCAGTTACCATCCGTTTTAATTCCCCCTCCCACTCTCCTGGCGACATGTCCATCTTTGGCCTCCTCCACTGGCAGAGTGAGGTCAAACGTAAACTGGAGGAGCAACACACGATATTTCGTCTTGGGAGCTTACAGCCCAATGGCCTCAATATTGATTTCACCAGCTTCAAAATCCCTCCACACCCAGCCTTATCCCATGTCCAGCCCTTCTACTCCTCCTTGCCTCCCTGACCTGACCTAACCTGTCCATCTTCCTACTCACCCATCTGCTTCACCCTTCACTGACCAATCACAATAACCTCATACCTGTATCCACCTATCACCATCCCACCTACCCTTCCTCCAACCCCACCCACATATACTTCTGGGGTCCCCTGCCCCTCTCCAGTCCTGACGAAGGGTTTCGGCCCAAAATGTTGACTTTCCTACTCCTCGGATGCTGTCTGACCTGCTGTGCTTTTCCAGATTCACATTTATTGACTCTAGCTTCCAGCATCTGCAGTCCTTACTGTCTCCAAGTGCATGATGCAGGGCCAGGCACTGTGAAGGAAGAGTCAGGCAATGACCCACTTCCTCACCAGGAAGATTGATTATCTACTCCTGACAGTGCATAGAGAAAGGATATCCTATGGAATGATGTGAGAGGAGATTTACACAGTAGATTATGCTTCAGGGAAGCAATCAAACACTTCTATGATATCTTACAGGAGAATCTGAACCAAGCTCCAAATGCTGCAGTACCTTCTCAGTGTTAATGAAAGCCCCTCCAGCATTTAATGTTTTTGCATGTTGGTCATTTCAGTCAGGTACATCTGTACCCCAGAACATTAACTGCCAGTCCTGTCCCTCCCTCAGCCATGTTTCTGTGACAGCTATGATATCCTAGTCCCATATTCCTGTCCATGCCCTGAGTTCATTTGCCTTACCTGTCAGGTCTCTTGTATTGAAATAAATGCAGTTTAATTCATCAGTCTTCCCTCGTGCTCTCCCATGCTCTTGTCTGCCTTGTCTATTTAACTTGCTCTCTAATTTCTGTACCAGACTCAACTTTCCCTCTTGTCTCACTACTGCGTAGGGTCCCACCCCACTGCCAGACTAGTTCAAACCTTCCCTAGTAGCTTCAGCAAATCTCCCTGCCAGTATATTGGTCCCCCTTCAGTTTGGGTACAATCCGTTCCTTTTGTACAGGTCACTTATGCCCCTGAAGAAATCCCAATGATTCAAAAATCTGAATCCCTGCCCCCTGCACCAGCCACACATTCATCTGCTCCATCCTCCTATTCCTGCTCTGACTAGCTTGTGGCACTGGGAGTAATCCTGAGATTACTACCCTTGAGGTCGTGCTTTTTAACTTGCTGGCCAACTCTCTATATTCACTCTGCAGGACTGGATCTCTTTTTCTACCTATGTCCTTGATACCAATGTGTTCAACAATCTCCAGATGCTCACGTTCCCCTTTGAAAATTTGCAGAAACTGCTCTGAGACGTCCTTGATCCTGATTCAGACAGGCAACACACCATCCTGGAATCTCACTTGAGGTCACAGAAATGCCTGTCTGTACCCCGACCAGAGAGTTCCCCACCACAATTGCTTGCATGGACTTTCCCATGCCCTTCTTTACAGCAGAGCCAGTTGTGGTGCCAAAGACCTGGCTGCTACTGCGATTATCCCCTGAGAGGCTATTCCCCCACAACAGTATCCAAAATCATATACTTGTTTGAGAGGGGGATAGCCATAGGAGTCTCCTGCGCTACCTGCCTACCTCTCCTGGTAGTTACCCATCTTCCTTACTGTCCCTGCAGTGAGACCTCCCTGAATCGACTATCACACTCTCTAATTCCTGTATGCTCCTCACTTCCAACTGCCATTCCAACTGATCCATACGGTCTGAGAAGAGCTGCAGCCTGATAAACATCCTACAGACATTGTTGCCAGGGACACTCAACTGCTCCCTGATCTCCCACATCTGACAGGAGGACCATAGTGATCCCTGGCTACCACCTCTGCCCTCTTAGCAACTGGTGGACTTCAGGAAAAACATGGTTTTACCGTACACTTACCTTGTTGCTGCTCACCCTCCTTAACAAAGCCTCGTATTCACTTAGGCTTGCTCTTCAATCTAACTACAAAGCAGCCCCTTACAAAAATGGCCATAAAAAGGCACAGCAAAGCCTCCTTCCTGCACTTGTCGAAACTCCCACACTTAGCTCAACTCCAAGCATTTTCACTCTTTTGCTGGGAGCACTATAGGTTTAGCTTTTCTAGTATAAGGCCTGCCCTGATACAAGAACTAGATCTAACCAGTTTACATAATTAGCTTAAGTAGATAAAGTAGCTACAGCTCTAGGAGAGCTTGTTTAAACTTTCCTTAGGCCTGAAAAAAAAAATACAACCTTAAATATCTATACTCCCCAATCAATGGTTTTAGATTTTAAGAATGCAAAAGATTATTCTTAAACTCCCACACTTAGCTCAATTCCCAGCATTTGCACTCTCTTGCTGGTTGCACTCTGTAGCCTAACCAATGATTTATACAGTTCCAGCATAATCTCCCTGCTCTTAAATTCTATGTTTCAGCTAATAAAAGCAAGTGTTATACCATATGCCTTCTTACCACTTTATCCACCTTAAGGGACAGGTGTACATGCACAACAAGGTCCTCTGATCCTCGGTGCTTTCCAGAGTCCAACCATTCATCATGTATTCCCCTGCCTTGTTTATCCTGTGCAAGTATATCACCTCAAATTATCCAGATTGTATTCTATTTACCACTGATCAGCCCATCTGACCAGCTTACCTGTATCCTCCTGTAATCTGAGGCTATCCTCCTCATTATATACCAACCCAGCAATTTTCATTTCATCTGCGAACTTACTAATCAAACCTCCTACATTCAAGTCTAAATCTGCTTCCTGCCTCTCAGCCAATTTGCCAAATTTCCTTGAATCTCATGGGCTTTTATTTTTGCTATCAGTCTCCCATGCAAGACCTCATCAAAACCTTGCTGAAGCCCAAGTACATTATATCAAAAGCATTGCCCTCATCCACACAGCTGGTCACCTCTTTGAAAAATTCAATCAAGTTGGTCAGACAAGAACTTCCCTTAACCATGCTGACTGATCTTGATAATTCCTCCCTCTCTTAACGCAGATTAATTCTGTCCCTCAGAATTGCTTTTAATAGTTTGTCCACTACCGAGGTTAGACTGACTGGCCTAGAGTTCCCTGACTTATCGCTTTCTCCTTTCTTGAGTAATGGTACCTCATTGACTGTCCTCCATGGCTCTGGCACCTCTCCTGTGGGCAGGGAGGAATCGAAAACTTTTGCAAGGATCACTGCTATTTCCTCCCTTGTCCCACTCAACAATCTGGGATACATTTCTTTCAGTCCAGGAGATTTATCCACTGCCAGAGCACTCAGAACCACCTCTCTACCTGTGCTAATTTCTTTAATTGTATCGTGGACCTTTTCCCTGATTTCTAAATCATTCATCCCTCTCAATCATGAGCACCAATGCAAAGTATTCATTTAGAACCCTACCTACATCCTCTCGTTCCATGCACAAAGTACCACTGTGGTCCTTAATGGGCCCGACTCTTTTCTTCATTATCCTTAATGTCTGTAAAACAATTTAGGATTTTCCTTTACATGCTGGTATCCTTTCATGTGCTCTTTTAGCTCTTCTAATCTTTTTTAAGTTCTCTCTTGCACATTCTATACTCCTTTAGGGCTTCTCCTGTTTTGAGCCCTCTGTATCTGCTATAAGTCTCCTTTTCTTCTTAATCCAATACTTTGCATTCCTTTGGGACCACAAAATTTGATGGTCCTACCCTTTTTCTTTATTGAAACTTATTGACTCTGTGTTAGATAACACAGTGTGGAGCTGGAGGAACACAGCAGGCCAGGCAGCATCAGAGGAGTAGGAAAGTTGATGTTTTGGGATGGGACCCTACTATCTCTTGACTCTGTACTCTCCATACTTCCTTCTTGAATGAATCCCATCATTCTGAGACAGATTTACTTGAAAGTATGTGCTCCCAGTCCACTCTAGCCAAATTATATCTGATCTTATTAAAATCTACCTTCTCCCAGTAGAGTGCTTTGATATCAGGCCCATTCTTGTCCTTTGCCATAATAAGCTGGAATCTTGTGGTGTAATGATAATGTCACTGTACACCTTCAATATTACCCTGAAGAAATTGACTACACCATTCTCAAGAGAAAAATGTCTGCACCAGCATCCACCCAAAAAATCTTTAAGGGAGTGGGCCATTCACCCAGTGATAAAGAGCCAAGAGCTCAACCAAACCATTTAACTGGTAGGTTCACATGTTCCTCTGGAGGCCAAAAATAATCCTTACCTAGCTGAGGACATGATCATGATGACAGGTCAAATCACTACAACAACTGATAGCAGAAGCAAACTTTCGGGGAGGGATTGGTGTGCAGATTAGTGAATAGAAATGTAAACATTCAAGGACTCTATTAATACTTGCAGGTAGAGCTGGATGAACACAGCAGGCCAGGCTGCATCAGAGGAGCAGGAAAGCGGACGTTTCGGGTCTGGACCCTTCTTCAGAAATGGGGAGGGGAAGGGGACTCTGAAATAAATAGAGAGAGGGGGAGGCGATGATGGAAGGTGGATAAAGGAGCAGATAGGTGGAGAGAAGATGGACAGGTCAAGGAGGTGGGGATGGAGCCCGTAAAGGTGAGTGTAGGTAGGGTGTTGGGATGGGGGTCGGTCAGTTGGTAGGGAGGGGCGGGTGGGTGGGAGGGAAGATGGACAGGTCAAGGAGGTGGGGATGAGCTGGGCTGGTCTTGGGATGAGGTCGGATATGGGGAGATTTTGAAGCTTGTGAAGTCCACATTGAGACCACTGGGCTGCAGGGTTCCCAAGCGAAATATGAGGTGCTGTTCCTGCAGCCTTTGGGTGGCATCATTGTGGCACTGGAGGAGGCCCAGGATGGACATGTCATCCAAGGAGCGGCAAGGGGAGTTGAAGTGGTTCGCAACTGGGAGGTGCAGTCCTTTGTCACGAACCGAGCGTAGGTGTTACACAAAGCGGTCTCCAAGCCTCCGCTTGATTTCCCAATGTAGAGGAGGCCACATCGGGAACAGTGGATACAATATACCACATTAGCAGATGCCCAGGTGAACATCTGTTTAATGTGGAAGGTTTTCTTGGGGCCTGGGATGGGGATGAGGAGGGAGGTGTAGGGGCAGGTGTAGCACTTCCTGCGGTTGCAGGGAAAAGTGCCAGGAGTGGTGGGGCTAGTGGGGAGTGTGGAGCAGACGAGGGAGTCATGGAGAGAGCGGTCCCTCCGGAAGGCAGATAAGGGTGGGGAGGGAAAAATGTCCTTGGTAGTGGGGTTAGATTGCAGGTGGCGCAAGTGGCGGAAATGATGTGTTGAATCCGGAGGTTGGTGGGGTGATATGTGAGGACGAGGGGGATTCTGTCTTTGTTGCTATTGCGGGGACGGGGTGTGAGGGATGAGTTGCGGGAAACGCGAGAGATGTGGTCGTGAGCATTTTTGACCACTGTGGAGGTGAAATTGCAGTCCTTGAAAAACCACCCGAAGGCTGCAGGAACAGCACCTCATATTTCTGAAGAAGGGTCTTGACCCAAAACGTCAGCTTTCCTGCTCCTCTGATGCTGCTTGGCCTGCTGTGTTCATCCAGCTCCATACCTTGTTATCTAAGAACATTACTTTCACTATTTTACTGCCAACTGCAAAACTTTGGGACCTACATTTGTTCACAACAACAGTATTGCATTGTTAATAAATCCTGGACTCAGGATCATAGGGTAATAGAGGCATTACAGTGTAGAATGAGGTCAATCAGCCCATCAAGTCCATACTGGCTTTCTCCAGCATAATCCAGGCAATTCCATTCATCTGCTTTATCCCTTTAGTTATGCAAGTGTATTTCCCTCAAGCGTACATCCAATTTCCTTTTGAAATTATACATCATTTTTGTTTCCAACATTCTCATAGGCAGTGAGTTCTAGGTCATTACAGGAAAAGTTATTCCTCACATTTCTCACTGCATCTTATGCCTAAAACCTTAAATTAGACTTCCCTAGTCCTTTTACCACAGCTAGTGAGAACAACTTTTCTTTGTCTACTGTATTTAATCCTGAGATAATCTTGTACAGGGCGGCACGGTGGCTCAGTGGTTAGCACTGTTGCATCACAACACCAGGGACCCGGGTTCAATTCCACCCTCGGGTGACTGTCTGTGTGGAGTTTACACATTCTCCCTGTGTCTGGTGGGTTTCCTCCGGGTACTCCAGTTTCCTCCCACAGTCCAAAAATATGCAGGTTAGGTGGATTGGTCATGCTAAATTGCCTATAGTGTTCAGGGGTCTGTAGATTAGGTTGGTTATAGGGGGATGGGTCTGGGTGGGATGCTCCAAAAGTCGGTGTGCACCTGTTGGACCAAAGGGCCTGTTTCCACACTGTAGGGATTCTATCAAATTTTCCCTCCAAGGAGAACAAACTCATAATCTCCAACCTAACCTTTTAGCTAAAATCCCTCATCCCAGGAATCATTCCAGTAAAATTCAAGGTCTCACATTTCCTTCCTGGAGTGTGTTGACCAGAAATACACTAGTTGTGGCCCAACCAGAGATTTATGGAAGTTCAGCTTCACTTCCTGCTTTTGTATTTAATGCTTTATGAAACTCATCATCCCACTTTACTAACTACTCCCTTAATATATCCTGCCACCCTCATGTCTCTATGTCCATGTTTGTGTCTCTCACTATCCCTTCTGCCAAGATTCATCTCAAACCTTTCAGCATTAAATTGCACTTTCCCCTTGTCTCCCCATTCTTCTAGCTTATCTCTGTCCTTTTGCAGTCACACCTCCAAGTTTAGTACCATTGAGACATTGCAATAATTTACTTTGCATTCCAATATCCAAGTCACTTATATATATCAAAACAAAAAGCAGAACCTCCATCACCAATCCTTGGGGAACACCACTGTATAACATCCTCCCGTTTAGAAAAATTTACAACAACTTGATGTTTTTGTCCTTAAGTTAATTTTTATAAAAGTTGATTCTGACCTTCTTTTTCCATAAATCTCAGTTTAGGAATAAGCCTTTCATGTGATACTTAGTCAAATTCTTCTTAAAATCTCTGGACAACATCTGTTGCATTCCCTTCATCTGTCTTCTCTTTGGAAGACTGGGAGAAGGATCTGCTACCTTGAGGCCACCTGCTGCTATTCAAGCTAGATTCTGCTGCCTCTGGGACTTTAGAGGCCAAATGAAAAATCTCTGTCAGCATCCTTTCATTGACTATAAGTGGCCTTTGTGGAGCCTAGCTGGTTGACTATCACCTCGCCCCCATCCCATCTCTGTGAAAATAGCTATGTTGAGATTCAGTTGGAGAACTGGTTCTATGGCCAGCTATGCTATTTTTATTGCTCCCAACCCCAGTGCAGTCTTAAAATTGACTCCAATTTGTAACAAGGGAAATTTAGAATTTTTTGCAATCCATATATAAGTCTGAAAGATCCTAAGTATGTGGTTTTAAAAATATATTCTTTGTTGTAACTAGTAAGTGCTTGTTTTGCAGGTTCATGAGAGAAGAAAAAAGGAATGGAGACCTGTCACATCAGATTCTGGTTACCACATTGCTGCTCTGGTTTCTTTTGGTGCATTTTTTGACACTAAGCCTAGGATTGGATCAGGGATATTTGTGGGATAAGTATCATCAGTTTATTTTCACTCTTACATGGGATGAGAGCAGCCATGATAACAGGGGCAAATTTCTCAAATCTATAACTCCAGCCATGATCTCAGTGCCTGGCTATGTCACTACAGGAATTTGTGGCAGCAGTGTGCCAGTGATGTACAAATGATCAGTGTCACTAACAACAGGGATAGATGAATTGCAATAGTTTGAATGTATTCCTCTCCTGTTTGTAACTGGGATCAGCTTCCAAAATTATTTACTTATTTTCTTTCCCCTCTCAAAAATCAATGGTGGTGTGTTTCCCCAAGGTCTGTTAGTGAAGTCCAATTTAACAATGACTCACATCAAATTCTTTAGGATTAAATCAAAGTGGGATTTATTTTACTACATTCATAACCTGGGAGAATGGTGAGGAACACATATTCACACACGCATACATCCAAGAAAAAAAAAGAGAAAGGAAGGGAGAGAAGTTATAAATTACAAATTATTTTAAATCAAAGGTGTCTGCATTATTTCATGTGAGTTAGACAGTCCAGTACATCAATGTCCAATTGAGGTTCTTTAAGTTGACTGTGCGCAGAAGTCCTTTATGTAGGTCAGATACACTCAGTTTGCTGATGCAGGTGTTGTAGTGTTAAGCTGGAAACTGAATGAAAAGCAAAATACAAGTTTCTTTCCAGACTTTTGCCAAATGCTAAGATTAGAGGCATTTAGCTGAGGCTGGAGCTATTTATTCTTTGGCTGTTACAAGCAAACTAATCCACAGACTTCAAAGCTGTATCATTGAATGTGATCAAGCAAACTGGTCATTTCAGTCATGTGACTGAGGCTTCTGGTGGAAACACTCAGCTCATGAAATGATTTTGATGTTCCCTTATCAGACACCATTGTGCTTTTGTAGTAGATGATTGAGGAGACGTTTGCTTTAAGTCAAGCAATAATAGGTTTTGATGGTCCCCATTGCTCACAACTAGGTGAGATGAACATCTAATCCATGAGTCCTTTGTGTTGGCTTGGTTGGAATGTTCATATAATGGCTGTTATTTTAAGAGAATTGAAGTATTAGAGTAAGGAAGATTTACTGCAACTGTACTAGGTGCTGGTGAAATTACATTTGGTGTACTGTGAGCAGTTTTGGCCCCCTTACTTAAGGAAAGATATTATTTCATTGAGGCAATTCAGAGAATGTTCATTCGGATGATCACTGGTATGGAGGGATTGTCTTAGGAGCAAAGATTAGACAGGATTTGACTCCTACTGATTGGAGTTTAGAAGAATTGAAACATATAGGACTCTTAAGGGGCTTGACAGTATAAATGCTGAGGCAATGTTCCCCTCATGGGAGAGACTAGTATTAGAAGGCTTAGGTTCAGAATAAAGGGGCACCAATTTAAGATTGAAATGAGAAGGAATTTCTTCACTCAGAGGGTTGTAAGTCTTTGGAACTCCTTACTGCAGAGAGCTGTGGGGGCAGCATCATGTGCATATTTAAGGCTTGGGATAGATAGCTTCTTGATCAGTAGGGGAATCAAGGGTTACAGGGAAAGGCCAGTAAAGTGGACGTGAGAAATACCAGGTCAACCATGATCCCATTGAACAGCAGAGCAGGCTCAAAGCCAAACACCTACTCCTGTTCCGTATGGTCTTATACAAGGAAGATCATATTCCACAAATAACCAC
The DNA here is from genome assembly GCF_021869965.1 of Rhincodon typus. Classification (NCBI taxonomy): domain Eukaryota; kingdom Metazoa; phylum Chordata; class Chondrichthyes; order Orectolobiformes; family Rhincodontidae; genus Rhincodon; species Rhincodon typus. The sequence continues at coordinate 112,763,098 of NC_063333.1, read as the reverse complement.
TACAAATCAAAGAACCCTGAAGTTACCTTAACTTCACTTCCTCACACCCTGCCTCCCACAAGGACTGCACTCCATTCTCCCTGTTTCTCCATCTCTGTTGCATCTGTTCTGATGATGCCACTTTCCACTGGACTGCCTCCAACATGTCCCCCTTTTTTCCTCAACTGAGGATTCACTTCCACTGTTGTTAATGTGACCCAATTCTGACACTTCTGCCCTCACCAATCCCCTCCTTTCTGGAACAACAATAGGGTACCCCTTGTCCTCACTTTCCACCTTACTCCTCTCTGCAATCAAAGAATCATCCTCTACCATTTCCACCACCTCCAGCAGGATGCCACCTTCCCCTCCCCCCACTGTCAGCACTCTGTATGGATCGCTCCCTCCACAATATCCTGATACAGCCCTCCATCACTCCTAACATTTCCTCAGTCTTCTATGGCACCTTCCCATGCAATCACATAAAGTGTAACACTTGTCCATTCATCTTTTCCCTCCTCACCAATGCACCTTCCAGGTGAGGTAGCATTTTACTTGTACATCTTCCAATATAGTCTACTGTACTCACTGCTCACAATGTGGATTCCTTTACATTGATGAAACCAAAAGAAGACTGGATGGCTGCTTTACAGAACACCCTAACTCTATCCGTAAGAGTGACCCTAATCTTCTAGTTGCAATTCTGTCCTGGGCCTTCTACAAAGTTCCCATGAAGCTCATGCACACTTGAGGAACAACATCTTATTTTCCACCTCAGCAGTTTTTTGCCTCTAGGGTTCCAAATCCCTCTCCAGCTGATACATATTGGTGTCTTGTTGGCATTGCTCTCAGCAGAGCAGACCCATTTTCTCCTTTTCACAACTATCATTTACTCCTATATCACATGTCTATCCATCCTTCACTACCATTAGCACTCTCATTGTCTTTTGCTCTGGACACCCTCACCATCTGTTCCACTTATTCCTACTCCCCCTCTGTCAAAAGCATAATAACCATCATTAGCCAAAACCCTTTCAGTTGTGAAGAAGAGTCACATTGGACTCCGTTTCTCTCTCTGCCAGATCTGCTGAGATTCTCTAGGATTTTCTGCTTAGATTTAAGGTTTTTGTCCTTTAGTAATTGCTGGTCAGGACCTTCCAGAAATTATGATCAACCGGCATCACATGATCAGTGGCATCCATATTGTCTATTCAGCCGTGTCAATTTTTAAGAAAATTTAAGCAAACAGAAGCAGTTTCAAACAAGACAGTGTAGGATCTCTTTTTTCCTGCCTTCTGCATATAACACCAGGATAAAGAAATTGTGTGTGTATGTACCTCACATTTCACTTGTAGGATAACAGACTAAGATGCCTAATTAAAAGTTTCTGCTCTGAGTAGGCATTGAGATTTCCCTGCAACCATTATTATGAACTTAGCAATTGTTTTGCTTATTTTGAATTGTAAATACAGTAAAAAAAAGTGGAGGCCTCAGAACTGGAACATTCTATTTCTATCTTTAAGCTCCTAATATTAAAATTGTTGTTAAGGTATTGCCACTGGGTCATTGACTTAACACATTATCTCATTAGATTTGGAACTTTCTGATTTAATATTGCAGGCTGTTATCTGAGAGTTCAATTTTTGCAGTTCAAACATTTAAAAGTTAAATTAATACAACTTTTTTTAAGATTATTGTTACTTGTCACGTTATTCCTCTTTAGAAATAAAATGCCGTATTAGAAAATGCATGCAGAAAAACTGTCTTTGTGCAACCACCAGAATCAATGTGGTCTTGAAATATGGTCATTATTGTCAAGATCTGGAAAATCCACACTGTAGTGGATGACAGAAAGCGATACAAAGAAAAATAGAAATATTTCTCTAATCCAAATGCAACTTCAGTGGGGAATTTAGCATTATTATGGCATTTCAGGTGTTGGTCAGTCAGACTGCAACAAGAGCAACCTCTTTTTGAGAGAATGGTAGATTCAGTCCTCCTAAGCATCATTTCAAAATTGGAGAAAAATAGTTTCAATCTCTAAATGAAACTCTTTGAAACATCTTATCTGTAAATTCACTCATCCCAAATTGAGTCAAATCATTTCAAGTCAATAGGCCTACAACTCCTATGGCACTTTCATCTCTTTTACTAGGACTTTCTGTAGCTTGAGGCTGTTGTATAGGCTGCATAATGTTGCTCAGCACTGGACTGGTCATTGGTGATACCAATGGTTTTGCACTGATGAAGTTTTAAAACCATTACCTTTACCACAGTGTTTTTCGAAGTATTTTCCATTGTGGTCCCATTTTGGAGCTTGATAAAAGGTGTGATCTTAGACCTGAGTGAATGGAATGTTGGCAGGTGTTCAGACAGGTAACGACTCATTCTTAAGAATATTAATTTAAAGAAACAGAAAATTTACCAATAAGTAATGTACTGGAGAATATGATCAATAGCCGTCACAAAAGGAAAGCCAATGTTTATCTATAAAGCCATATCACAGCATTTAGAAAATTTATGGTAATTATAAAGTCCTCAAATAAAAAACAAGGAAGTGCAAGTCTCATCTAATGCATTAAGAGAAGCCAAGAAAGAATGACCACAAACCTGTTTATTGGGAAAATACCCCAGCAAATTGGAAGAGATAAAGAAATTAGGAATGGAGTTAAAAGTCAGCTGTCTCCTAACTCCTGAAAAGTCAAATTATACAAACTGAATGAAAATAACAGTTTCAATATCAATCGTGTCATAGATAAGTTTGACTTTGATTGTTAGCGTAAAAGACGAAATTCAGTCCGCTGCCTCTCCCGATTTCCACTTCCCTCAAACAAACACAATAGGCAAAAGGAGCCTTTATTTGCTCTCAATGCTGGGTGGTCTGTGCTAACCTAACCTTTTTTTCTGTTCCTTCTAAACGCTCTCCTCCCTGTCTACATTCGTTTTGTGTTCAAATCGAGACTTTGAACCAGCTAACCTCATAAATTGAATTTGTTTCCTTCCTTCGTCTTCATGTCCCGAAACCATCGGATTGATGTAAACTAATTTATAATTTATTTTCATCTTCCCTGTCGTGTTTCCTTAAGTATTCACTCTATTTCTAGAATTTATAACCACATGGCCGCAATAAACTAAGAATAAGAGATTAAGCACAAAAGGATCTGGACAGTTTGGGAAGACGGACTTCTCAGTTGCACCTAGCATATACATGTGGATTTTTGACAGAGAGGTAAACAGGGAAATAGATGCAGACGACAGGACACAACCCAGGCTGGGGATTTGTACGATTTCGTTCATCGAAGTAGGAGCAGTGAGGAAAGTTAGCAGGATCTTAGCAAGTGTAGCCAAAGCACTGCGAACTTTTATTTGGTCATATCAGGAGTACCCAGTGCAATTCTGGTGGCTGACTGGTAAGATGTTTGGGCTGTAAAGGACAACCAAGTTGATATGGAGCTACGAAGAGATGCCAAAGAGAGCTGGGATTATTCACTCTGAAGATTGGAAAATTTGGTGGAAGCATCATGCAAGTATTCAAGATTGAATCCTGATCATTTGTATTAGATTGCTGCAGACTGTAGAACTAGGGGAGGCCCACTTTGGAATAGACGTTGAGGAGTTTTGATTTTAATCACACGGTGGGTAAATAAAAATGTGAAATCGACTCCCCAAGCAGGCAGGCCGTGCAGGAAAACAAAACAGCACCGGAAAATCGGAGATAACAAGGTGTAGAGCTGGATGAACACAGCAGGCCAAGCAGCATCAGAGGAGCTCCTCTGATTCTCCAGCATCTGCAGTTCCTACTATCACCGGAAAATTGGAGGTGATTGACCGGCGATGGATTTGGGAATATAGAGTTTCTTTTTATCTCGTTCTGTGCTTAGTTATGTCTTTAAGCAGGCACTCAACTGTTAAAATAAACTGAACACGTTTTTCCTTCAAAGCCCTATTTTTTGAAAACAAACATTTCGTTTTAAGAAAGTGTATTTTAAATGTACGGCAGTAACCACCGTTTTCCCCGTTCTAACAAACCTCGGGGCAGAACGCACTCGAATCCGGATCTTCCGTACCACAAGCACCCAATTGCTCTGAGACAATCCCCTTTAAGCATTTTCAACCACCCCCCACCATTTCTCTCTCTCTCTCTCTTAAAGGCGTATGCATTGCTGGAGGAGGACTAGGGAGTTACCTCGAGAAGGCCGTTTGTCTGATGTGATTCTGTAATGCCTTCAGCGCCCATTCGCGACGCTGGCTGACAGGGAGCTCGGAGAGAGTGAGGGTTCTGCTTTGAAGGGTGCGCTCGCTCATCTCTGCTGTCCACCGCATCGCCTCAGTTCTGGCTGGGCGCCGCGGCAGGCAGCAGTGGTAGTCTCTCTTCTCCCCATATCCTGCATCCCAATGCCGGCCGCCTCGAGTAAAAGCGTTCCCCAGCAGCAACAGCGAGCGGGCTGTTCAGCCATGGCCGCCGGCGACTATTCCATCAATCTGACGGTGCAGCAAGTCTTGAGCCTGTGGGCACACGGCACCCTGCGGCATTTTACAGGTAAAGAGGGACACAGGGAAGGGACCGGGGGTGGGGCTGGAGTTGTTGGGGAGGATGTGTTGACCCTGGTTGTGGGGTTATTGGAGGTGGGAATGTACTGAAGTGTAGAGATTGCAGCTAGTGCTGGAGAGCCGGCTGGGGAAACTGAGGCTGCTTAAACTCCAGGCCGCGAAGCCAAGTGAAGACATGGGGAAAGGTTTCAATGAAATTCACAGCAACAAGAGGAGGGCTGGCCAGTTCCCCCAAATCCCCGGTTCTTTCAAAGCAGGCCGAGAGTTCCTTTACAGCCCGAGTTGCGAGCTGTGCAGTTTACAATATGTAGCAGTTGGTTGTAACAATTGTTTCTTTTTGTGTGACTTGGAACATTGAGGGCCGCAATGGGATCAAACCCGGAGGAAAACGAGCCTTTTGATGCATCGAAACCAACAGGCTTCGGAGGGAATGTTAGTTGAGGTTGGCCAGGTTAATTCGACATTTTTGGAATGGAGGCAATACATGTTCTTTTAATGTCTTTTTCACATAAGTTGGAGAAATAAAATGATGTTCACGCCCTCACATTAAAAGGGGCGGGCAAAAAATTCTCAACGTTTTAAACTAACTTTATCCGGTGTAAAAATGATTGGTGTTGAGCAATACTGAATAAAAAGTTAATTATATTATCACGGGGTAAGGAAATGAGACACTCCAACATGAATTATATATCGAGCTACCAATCTGCCAGTGGGATTGTTCTTTGTCCCTGGCAAGTGATAATATCACATCACATGCAATACTATTCAGATTGACTACTATAATGAAATGCCAGTTAATAAGCACACTGCGTAGTGCAAATGATTTAAGATGGGATAGACAAAGGCGCGGGGTGGGGGGCGGTGGAGAGAGAGGTGCTCTTGGTTATGAGGTATTTGAGGTGGGGTGTGTGTATATTTTGTTCTAAGAGTAATTGCTTACAATAACTTACAATGAAAGTTTACCTTGAACTTTGTTTTAGACTTTCATTTTTGAAGATGAAGAAGGGAATGGGGGTTGGTGTGAAAATCAACTTTACTTTCAGTTCAAAGAAAGGAACAATTTTGATATAGAGCCATAGAGAGATATAGCACAGAAACAGACCCTTAGGTCCAACTCATCCATGCTGACCAGATATCCTATGTAAACCTAGTCCCATCAGCATTTCCAAAGTGCGATGTATGCTGGTACAGTGAGTAAATTTAAGGAGGCGGTAGACAGATTTTTAATTGGTAATGGGTTGAAGGATTATAGAGAGAAGGCAGGAAAATGGGGGTGAGGAGCCTATCTTCTACGATCAAATGGTGGAGCAGACTTCGATGGGCCAAATGGCCTACATCTGCCCCTGTATATTATGAAATATTTGGCCTATATTCCTCTAAACCCCTCCTAATCATATACCAATCCACATGCCTTTTACGTACATTCCATTCTCATGTAAAATGAAATCCCCCAGATTGGTTATTTATGGTAAATAAGGGAGAAATAAACCCTTCATTGTGAATGTGAGACAACAACTGGAGTATTGTGTGTGGATTTGGTCACCTTACCTAGGAAACTACATACGTACCACAGTGGCAGTGTAACACGACTAATTCCTGGAATGGTGGGATTTTGCCATGAGGAGTAACAACATTGGCTTGAAGGTATGGGACAGAGGGTAGAGAGCCTGGAATTGTGTGACCAGCAGTGTGCTGCAAGGATTGGTGCTGGACCCACTTTTTTGACATTTATATAAATGATTTTGTTGTGAACATAGGAGGTATGGGTAGTAAGTTTGCAGATGATGCCAAATTTGGTGGCATAGTGGATGGTGAAGAAGGTCATCTCAGTACAATGGGACCTTGATCTGATTGGCCAAGGAGTGGCACATGGAGTCTAATTTAGATAAATGTGAGGTGTTGCATTTTGGTAAGACAAACCAGGGCAGGACTTATACCCTTAATGATAGGGACCTAAGGAATGTTGCTGAACAAAGAGACCTTGGGGTGCAGGTTCATAGTGTCATGAAGGTGGTGTCGCAGGTTGACAGGGTAGTGAAGAAGGCATTTGGTACATTTGCCTTTGTTCGTCAGTGTCTTGAGTATAGGAGTTGGGATGTCATGTTGTGGCTATACAGGACATTTGATTAGGCCACTTTTGGAATTTTGTGTTCAGTTCTGGTGTCCCTGCTATAGGAAGGATGTTGTGAAACTTGATAGGTTTCAGAAAAGATTTACAAGGATGTCGTCAGGATTGGCGGGCTTGAGCAATAGGGAGAGGCTGAATAGGCTGGGGCTATTTTCCCTGGATAGTCTGAGGCTGAAAGGTGACCCTAGCGGTTTATAGAATCATGAGGGCCATGGATAGGGTAAATAGACAAGGTATTTTCCCTGGAGTGGGGGGAATCTAAAGTTTGAATGTGTTGGTTTAAGGTGAGAGGGGAAAGATTTAAAAGGGGCAACCTTTTCAAGCAGAGGGTGGTGCGTGTATGGAACGAGCTGCCAGAGGAAGTGGTGGAGGTTGGTACAATTACAACATTTAAAAGACATCTGAATGATTATATGAATAGGGAGGGTGTAGAGGGCTAGGATGCTAGATTAATTCTAGAATGCCTGGTTGGCATTGACAGGTTGATCTCTTTCTGTGCTGTACAACTCTGATTCAGTGAGTGATTGGCCAGATTGTGCCTATATTTTCTAAAGTTCAGAAGAGGTGAGAAATGATCTCATTCTGAAGTATTCAAAATTCTCAAATTGCTCTAGAATAGGTGCAGAAAGATTCTGGTTGGGGAAAATAGAACAGGCTGGGATGGGGGAACACTGTTTTAGAATAAGAGGCAATTTCAGACTAAAACAAGGAGACATTTCTTCACTTTGAGGATGGTGAATCTTTGGAATTCTTTATCCTGGCAGATATAGGAGTTCAATCATTTAGAATATTTATGACCAACTTCAATGTCTTTTTAATACAAAATATATGGGGTAAGTGCAGGAGAACAGTGTGGTAAAATATCAGTCATAATTATAACAAGTGGCAGAGCAGACTTTAGGGACTGAATGGCCTACTCCTGCTTCCAAGTCCTGTGTGATCTCTGCACATTTACATGGTACATGTAAGTATACTTTCATGTGTTATGGATATGTACATTATGCTTTGCACTAAGATGTTGTGAATTGTTTCTAGTTAGTCAGCAATTGATATTGGAGAATGTCAGAGCAATGTACAGCCATCCAGGACAAAACAATCCACTTGATCAGCACCCCGTGCTCCTCTGTGAATATTTACTGCTTCTGTTACTGACACATAGTGGCAGCAGGGTGCATCATCTACAGGATGCACAGTGATAATTCATTATGGTTCCTTTGTTTGCATCTTTCAAACCCGTGACCTTTACTACCAAAGACAAGGACAGTGGATACATGGGAACATCACCACCATTGTTTCCCTCTTAAACCCCGCACAATCCTGACTTTAAACCCAGAAGCAAAACAATAATATAAAAAAAAGTCCTCTTTATCTTACTGTGGATGTACTTACACCCAATGGACTGCAGCGGTTCAAGAAGGTAACTTCCCACCACCTTCTCCAGGGCAATTGAGGACTGGCAGTAAATGATAGCCTCTCCAGAAAAGCCCACATCCTGTGAACAATTTTACGATCGTAGGCATGATATGGGCAGCCGTGCCTTCAGCAGCCTCTGCCTAAGGTCTGGAAATCCCTCCTTATGCCCCTGTCTCTCCCCGAAACCTTTTGCCAAGATTTTGGCCACTTCCTATCCTAATATATAATCCTGTTTGTGCATAGGTGTCAAGTTTTGTTTGATAAGTTTTTGCTTCTCTTTGAAGATCCATGGGATCCATTTACTAAGTTCGAGATCATTGTTCCAAAATATGGGAGTAGAAGTAAAAAAAAACCTCAGAAGACAAAACGTATTGCTGCTTTGTAAAATAGTGCAGAATTTGTTCTATCTTCAAATCTTTGTTTGTTTTCTTTGCCAATACCTTGACGAACATCCTGAATTTGATCTCTGGGTACATTCCGCATGATTAAACCAGACCTATTCGTAGCGAGTTATTTTACTGACAGGGAATACTGCACCTTCCATAGCATAAATAGAATGCACGTTGGCAAAAACTACAACTGCATAATTTGTGGGGGAGGGGTTGTACTAAATAGATATTTTTAAAATGACGAGAAGATACAGTCAAATCCTCATTGTTTTAAAGCAGCTTAATCCCACTTGTTATACTGATTTGTACCAGCTTTATTGTGCAGGATTTTATTTGATAAATTGCGGCTTGTTTTGTTTCCACATAATGCCTTGATAGGACCATCACAACATTGTGCTTTCCCGTTGTACAATTAAGCTACTCACAGCCCTAGTGCCGATACCCCATTAGATTTCATCAAAAACAAGTGTGTTTTTGTTGATTTCGATACTTAATACAGCTCCCCTTTGAGAACACCCATTTCTTTTTAAAGTACTGCTATGCGTAAAAGATTATTTAAGACTATTTAAACTAAAGATCCATAGTTCAATGACTTCATGTGCTTTGAACCCTTTGTTCTCAAGCTTAACAATTTCTCTTAAAAGGGCTGCATCAAAGATAGATATTATAGACTAATTTTTATTCTTCAACTTGCATTTATAGTGTTTTTAATGTAGAAAAATATTCCAAAGTGCTCAACTGAGACATCGTCAAAGAAATAGAGACTGAGCAAAATGAAATATTGAGGGTAACCAGTAGCTTGTGTTCCATTTTAGTTTTGATTGAAATTTATGCCAGGAGCTGAAATGTGACTCTGACTGTTGTGAAAGACCAGATCATAGCTTAACCATTTTTAAAAAACTGTTTTATTTTGCTCCTGTTTGCAGTCAGGTAAGGTAACTGGCTATATATATATATGTGTGTGAATCTGTTAGGCAAAAGTAGTAGGATTTTTTTTTTAACAACAAGCAGGAGAGAACATTGTAACTTTCTTGTGTCCATAAGTTGTTGCATTGATGTTGTGAAAGTTAATAAGTGAATGAAAGGGTGTTTGTGTGAAATATACAAACATTCTTGACTCATGGTGTGTAGGACCAGTTACTCTCTCCATCATGATCAAATCAATTAAATATGGTTGCTTTTGTATCCATTCAGATGGCTCTATATAGAGACCTTGCATATGAAATAAAGCCATTTGGGAAGAAGTTCCTTTTGAGGTAGGAGAAATTAAGAGTTCAACCTTAATAATGAATATTTAAACATCTGCATTTTTTAGAAATTGTTTATAAAATCAAAGACCACCCTAAAAGGTTATTTGGCTCATTAAATCCTCTGTGGCTCTTTCAAGGAGCAATCCAGTTTGTCCCAGACTTCTGTTCTTTTTCCATATCCTTGCACTTTTTTCTTTGGAAAATATTTAACTATATTGAAGTGCATTTGATAAATTGGGAAAGTTACAAAGGAAGGTTTTCTGAACTGTCATATCACATTGTGATACATTGAGTTCCAAGTGCAATATATTTTTTTTGGCAGTTCTGAATGTATTTGCTACTGTAAAGTGCACACTTTAAATAAGCAGATACTTTGGATTATACTATATTACCACAATTATACACCAGTTAAGTAAACATTCCTTTTCATTGTCCACCATAAAAGATCATCAGTATTTCAATATATCAGACCTAAAACTGGCAGATGTAGGGCCAGTGGCAACAATGTTAATTTGACCTCTTATGCTCACTATTAACATTAATTGGCAGTACATAATCAAGTAACAAAGTAAATTTAATGTTGCATCTAAGACTTCCTGAATTCTGCGCTTAATGGTCAATCTAGTTAATAAATATGAAAAACAAATATGCACAAAGAAAAACCAAAGACAGACGGTGTGGAGGGTCTTGTGGTGTCGAGTAATGTCCCTGCCACTGGACCAGAACATCTATTAAACAATAAAATTGACTCTAAATCTGAAATACAAAGGCTAATAAGGAGAGACGGTGTGGATTTGTTAAAGGCAGATCATGTCTGACTAGCATGATTGACTTCTTTGATCGAATTAGAGTATCAACAATACATATGGACTTCAAAAGGCATTCAACAAAGTGTTACAGAATATTTGTTGAGCTGATCCGCTGGAATTGGAGGGAAAGTGTCTGTATGAATATAGGATGGGCTCAGTGGCAGAATACAAGGAGTGGTCAGATTTTTTTTTTCAGCTTTGGAGATATTTTGCAGTGACATTCTCCCAAGTGTTGGTTTTGGGTCCATTATTCTTTTGAATTTTCATAAATGACAGATTTTCATATGGAGGTAGCACTATAAAGCTAATGGATGTAATGAAACTTGCTAAAGTAGCAGCAAGTGAGGATGGTGGTAAATACAAGATGTGGAGATAATATGGTGAGATGGGTAGTAGCAAGGCAGCTCACATTCACTGGAGAGGTAGGAAGTGATGCACTTTGGGAAGGTTGTCATGGAAAGACAGCATGTTTATAATTTCAATTTTGAAATGTGTTGAAAAGCTGAGAGATATCTTCATAGTCACATTGTTTAAGGTGGTACAAGGAATTTGTAGTGATTCCTTTTTACAAAAAGGCATGAATCAGCTATAGGAGTTCAGTTGGTACTACTCTTGCATCTGATCCACAAGGTTCTAGATTCAAGTCCCACTTTGGGACTTGAGCATAAACTCAAGGCTGACGCTTCAATGCAGTAACTGCAGGAATGCTGCGCTGGCAGAGGTGTCTTTGATGTGATTTTTAACCTCTGCCCTCTCAGGTAGGCTTAAAGATTCAATAACAGTATATGAAGAAGACTGACTAACATTTATCCCATAGTGAGCATCCCAAAAAAAATTATCTGGTTATCATATTACTGTTGGCAGAGCTGGTGTCCACAAATTAAATGTTGTTTTCTGACCTTGCTTTAAAATGGAAATTATTGGCTGAGAAGTGCCTTGAAAAACACCATATAAATGCAAGTCTTTCATTTTTAACTTGGGTTTATGAATAGAGCACTAAAGCAAAGAGAGAGACTGAGGTCTAACTTCCTTCTTTGTTATAATATTGAAAGAGTAGCGTGGTCTTCTGTCTTGTGTTTTGCTTTGCCTGCCTGGGCATTCTTGTGAATTAGTCAGCCACTGTTCTTGGTATTTTAGGCCTTCAGTAGTGGATTCAATCACTCAACAAATTCTACTGGGGAGAGTGTGGTCCTTTCTGGACTTCTTGACTCGTAGGAATGTGTGAAATAGGAGCAAATTATCCTATTTAGTTTCTGAAACCTGCTCTACTGTTCAGTATGATCATGACTACTGTGTTTGTTTGTCTTTTAATTTCCACAGTATCCATTCTAAACCCCCTCCCTCACCATCACCAAAAAGAAAGAGACCTTTTGATTCCCTTGCCTAATGAGAACCTATATACAAAATGCTGGAGAAACTCCTCAGGATTGGAAGCATCTGTGGAGAGAGGAGCAGAGTTAATGTTTTGATTTTGGTTCTGTTTCTGTCTCCATAGATTCTCCCAGACCAGCTGAGTTTCTCCAGTGCTTTTCTTTCAGATTTCCAGTACCCTTAGTATTTTGCCTTCCTTTGAAAATCTATCAACCTCTGCTTTTGAAATATTACATTTAATCCACTTCCAATTCTGGCTGAGACACTGTTCCAAAGTTGTACAATCCTCAGAGAACATTTCTCCTCGACTGTCCTTAACGGAATACCCCAAATTTTAAAACGCTAACCAGAGGAAACATCCTTTCCAGGTTCACCTTGTCAAGACCATTCAGGATCTTTTATGAACTTGAATTCATACAGCCAAAGAGCTCTCCCAGCAATTCCTATTTCCCCTAACCCTGACCCTAGCCCTTAACTTTCTAGGTATTGTTACCAATAAAGCAACCAAACTTTCATGTTTAGTTGCAAGTTAGCACTTCTGTTGTCCTAGATTTTATTTGTTCTCAGATTGAAATTCCACATGTACCCTATCTAGACATTTCAGGATCATTACATGTCTGAATTACTCTTACACTTCTAAGCTCCAACAGATAGTGCCCAAGGACTGGAGGACAGCCAGTGTCGTTCTGTTATTCAAGAAGGGACCAAGGGATAAACCAAGAAACTGTAGGTCAATCAGTTCAATCTCTGATTGGGGAAAATGATTGGAAGCAATTTTGAAGGACAGAATTAATTTACACTTGAAGAGGCGGTGATTAATCCAAGAACAGTGAGCATGGTTTTGTCAAAGGGAAGTTGTATCCAATTGAACTTTTTGAAGAAGTGGCCAGCTGTGTAGATAAGGGCAATGCTTTTGACATAGTCTACTTGCATTTTAGCAAGGTTTTTGATAAGGTCCTGGAGGGGAGCCTGGTAGTGAAGGTAAGAGCCAACGGGCTCCAAGGAAATTTGACAAATTGGATAAGAACTGGCTGAGTGACAGGAAGCAGAAAGTGATGGTTGAGGGGTGTCCTTGTGACTGGAAGCCTGTGTCCAATGGGGCTCTGTAGGGATTATTAATGTTGGTTGTTGTTTGTGGCATATGTAAATGATTTCGATTTGAACGTAGGAGGTTTTGATTAGTAGGTGGTAAGTAATGAGGATAGCCTTAGATTACAGGAGGATATAGACGAGCTGATCAGTGGCAAATAATCAGCAAATCAAGATGGCGACGCCAGCGACATAGGCAGTGTTCAGGCTGCTGGGCCTATCCGCTCTAGACAGCTGCTTCCTCGCTTCTTTCCTTACCCTTTTTTTTTATAGGTAGCCTCTCTTTCTCTCTTTTACTTTTTTTCTTGTCACCGGTGGCGGAGAGGGTGACCATTGCAGAGGAGAGTGGCTGAAGCAGGAATCTTGTGGAGGCATTGGAGCCAGGGACTGCTGGTTGTGGTAGGCTGGGAGTGGGTCCTCCAGGCAGTGGCGAGATAGTGGATTCAGTGGATCCAAGGATTCCTAATTGTGTAGGCCTGGAGCAGGGACTCCAGGCATCGTGGCTGCAGCAGCAGGGGAGCCAAGTACTGCTGGTTGCGGTGTGCCTGGAGAGGGGGCTCCTGGTTATTGGTGAGAAGGCGGCAGCAGAGTTGGAGTCTCCTGGTTGCAGGGAGGGTGTGGCTCCAGCTGAGAGATGGGCCCAGTGATGAAGAGATGGCACCTGAACAGCTCAGGACTCTTGGTGGAGGCACTGGAATGAAGATGGACTCTTATCTTTGTCTTTTTATTCTTAAAATATTCAAATGGTGAAGCTTTTCCCTGTGTTTTACTGTGTTGCTCATTTGTAGAATACAAGTGACGATAAATCATTGTTATCAAATAGTATTCAATCTGAGATGATGCGCTTGGGCAGGACAAACAAGGCAAAAGAATACATGATGAACAGTAAGAGCATGGAAAGCACTGAGGATTGAAGAGACTTTGGAATGCATGCACACCTGTCCCTTAAGCTAGTGGGACAGGTAGATAAAGTGGTTAAAAAGGCACATGTGATGCTTGCTTTTATTAGCTGAGGCATAGAGTTTAAGACTAGGAATGTTATGCTGGAACTGGTTAAAGTTTTGGTTAGGATATAGCTATTGTATGTAGCTCTGGAATCTAAATAATAGGAGGCGTATGATTGTTACAGAGATAGTAGGAACTGCCGATGCTGGAAAATCTGATATAACAAGGTGTAGAGCTGGATGAACACAGCAGGCCAAGCAGCATCAGAGGAGCAGGAAATCTGATGTTTCGGGTCTAGACCCTTCTTCAGAAATGAGGAAGGGTCTAGACCCGAAATGTCAGCTTTCCTGCTCCTCTGCTGCTTGGCCTGCTGTGTTCATCCAACTCTACACCGTGTTATATCAGGCATATGATTGCACTGCACAAGGTGTAGAGGAGGTTTACCAGGATGTTGCCTGGAGTGGCGTTTTAGTTATGAAGAGAGTTTAGATAGACTGGGGTTGTTTTCCTTGGTGCAGAGGAGACTGAGAGGGTACATGACTGAGATGTTTAAAACTTGAGGTGTATAAAAAGAAAGGAACCTTGCAGCTTGGTAGAGAAATCAATGACTGGGGATATAGATTTAATGTAAAGTGCAGGAGGTTTAGTGGAGATGTGAAAGAACTTTTTTGTTTCTTGTGGTTAATGGGGAATCTGGAACTCGCTGCTCTAGCTCAAACTCTGAGCCCAAACCACCTGACCTGCAGTCACTGCAGGCGGGTTTGTCCTGGATCACATTTACAAACAGGAACTGTCACATTGCATAGTTGTAACACATTACCTGCTCTGCCATCCTTTAATGTGTTTTAATTAACAACATAACTAATTTAATCAATTATTTCTTTCCTCTGTGTATTTTATTAAACTTCGCACCAGTTCCTATACTATTTTAAATGTTAGGAACTGCATGGTCCTTGCCCACCTACCAGATATTCTGAATAGCTAGCTAGCTTCTCTGCCTTAGAGTATGAGTTAATTCCTAATCAATGACATCATTAAAGAAGAGCAGTGAGCACTGCCTTATCCTTGACTCTCGGACTCCCCTAACTTCTAAAATCACACTTCGTGCTAAATTTCCTCAAGATACCCCTATTTATATACTTTTGAACAAAAGAATTAACTCAACCCAGCTGCAGAATAAACAGTTTCAGTTGGTTGATTTCTTTAACTAACTTCAGCTGCTAAGTACCTTAAGAGATCTTGTATAATGCTGCTTAAATTGGAAGAAATTTTAGAATTTAAGCAGAGAATTACAGTTTAGTGCTAATTGTGAAACATTAACAAAATTGGATTTTTTAAGAGATGAAGTATTCCTTTATTCACCAAATTCCCAGCATTGTTCAAAATCACTTTCAGCGTGAAATACCACTTCTTTGTCCAGGAGACCCAATTCTGCACAGCAGACCTTTAAATATATTTCTAATTTTCTTCCTCCGTCTTGTCTTTTCTCTCCTTTTTTTTTGGGCTCTTTCGTGTTCTTGATCTTTTCATTGAAAACTGCTGATGTGACATCTGACCTCCTAATTTCTATTTCCTTCACTTGCTGTAACATGTATATCTATGAACTTTCTATACTTGCTTTGTGGGAAACCAACACTCTTGACACTTTTTCTTTCTCTTTCCTCCCATGGGCTGTTACCCTTCTGATGAACATGCCTCTAGGGATCTTCCCTCCAGCCCCTCCATCCTCATGGTCCCCAACTCCGACAGCCCACTTCTACATTTCCTTCCCAAAAGTCACAACATGCCTACCTGGTAAAAATGTTATTTCAGCCTATTCCTGCCCCACTGAACCATCTTTTCCCTCCTATCTTGACTTTCTTTCTTTCCCCTCTTTTTATTGGTTCTCTTCCTGCCAATATTTGCATTTTTTTTTTGTTTTGGTGCCTTCACTTTACTTTCTAATTTTCTGGCCCTTTTTTTCACCATGGACATCCAATCTCCAGACATCTCGACTCCACAGCAGGATGGCCTTATGGCTCGGTATTACTTCATTGAATGAAAATCCAACAAGTATTGCATCCGCTGCCACTTTTTTTAAATTTTATACGGTTGATCTTGCATTAAACAATTTCTTAATTTGTTCAAATAAGAGCTGTTGTTTGTAGGTATTCATGTGGAATGTGTGGAACACTTGTGCCAATTTAATTTAAGTTTTCTTTTCTCCCTGGAGTTCTCTTTCTGGTCCATTTGACTATACAAGTACCCTTTCCTGCTCTTGTCCTGAACTGGAAAAATTTGTCAACTTATCTTCTGGTTGCCATTTTTCTCTTCTGCTGATCTCTTTGCCCTCAGCTGACTGCAGTTTACTAGTGAAGCTCAACAGCTCAAAGGGAAGAGTTTCATCTTCAATTAGGTACTTTATAGCCTTCAAGACTGACGTTTGAGTTAATCAATTACAGACCATAATCCCTTTGTCCTACTTTGTTTACTTTGCTTATTTTGGTCTTGCTTGTGTTTTACTTTTTGGTTGGTTACTGTTCATCATCATTCCATTGGTACCTCCTCCAGACATTTCCTATTCTTATCTTCCCTATCCCTAACATTCCCTTTTTTATTCTCTTTAAATTTCCCTCCCCTCATTTCACTTGGCTAAAGCAATTTGTATTTGAAGTTCTTCCCCCTTCCAATGACCTGAATTGTTAACTTCATTTCTCTCTCCCAGGGCATTCTGCTTGAATATTTCTCTTTTTTTTTAAAATTTAGGTTCCAGTGATGTCTGTACTCTACCTTTTTCATGCATGAATGGCAGAAACAGATCAAATGGCATTTGTTCTGCTCTATCTGTTAACAATTCCGTGTGGTTGTTTACTTTTGCTGTCTGCATGATATGATGCATTTTATGATGGTGAATTTTTGGTAATTTTCTAATCCTGTTTTATTAATCTGCCTTTTATTCAGGCAATGAAATTCTGTCCCACCCTATCTTGTTTAAACAATGCCCAGTTGGTATTGTGGCATTAGTCCAGTTTGGGTGTGTCCATCAGTTATGTATATGCTTTATTTTTATCCCCAAGAATTGTAGCTGACTTGCATCAATTAGCCAGGGCTTTAACTTAATTTTTGTACTCCTTTTGACACTTTTTTTTCGCTGATTTTGTAGCAGTAAAAACATGCTCACGCATTTGAGAGATTGTCATTCAAATATTACTTGGGGTATATGATACAGTATCTTGTGGTTCTGGCAGTTTATATATAAAGATCACAACTTTGAGTTTGTGCTTCTTGATCATTTCTGAGGTCTCTTAAAATCTACCTAATATGACCTTGCTGTTTTCCTACCTGTGATCTAATATTGACCTTGACCATGACCTCTGGCTGTCACCCTCCCCTTCATGTTCTCTGCAGCCTTTTAGCAACATCCTTGACCTTGAATCTAAAAAGTAGCATAGCATCTTACAATTTATGCCTGTGGTTGCAGAGATGATGACTTCTGAATCTCTGCTGCTTTCCCATTTTCTTTCCCATCACTACAGCTGAGCTTCCTGTGCTGTCATGGCCTTGCTTTTCTCTGCAATGCCTTCATTAACATTCAGAAATAAAGTGAATTTAGTAAGGGATTTAAGCTAAGATTTTGTCTCGAGTCTAAAGTGGTGCTCTAGTTATCTCTGTAAAAGTGGTAGTGGACCGGTTTGCCACAGAGAGCTCTTGGTTGGGGGCTGGGGGGGGCGTGCAGCAGAGGCCTTGTGTATATTGAAGGTTTAGATATAACTTTGATTAGGGGAATTGAGGTTTCTGCGGAAAGGACGGCAAAGTGGACATGAGCAGTGTTGGATTAGCCATGATCCTATGGAATGGCACAGCAGGCTCATGGGGCCAAAGAGCTACTCCTGTTCTTAGTTCGTATGGAGTTGGCGAGTGTTTTGATAATTATAACAATTGCAATATTTTTGAGTTAGTCCAGTTGAGACTTGAGAAGTCAAATCCTTGAAATTACACAGGCTTGCTGCTCAGCAGAACACCTTTTGCTGTGTTTGTAGGAATGACCCTGATCTCCCAGTTGCTTGCTATTTCAGTAAAGTACCTCACTCTCATGCAGCAGGCCTAGTACAGAAATGGTAGCAATGTTTCAACGAAGCACAATGCAAGCTTGAGGAGCAACACTGTATATTCTAATTAGGCACTTTATGACTTGAGGGCTCAATATTGAATTGCTTAACTTCAGAAACTGACCATTTTATGTACATCCTCCATTTTATTTGCACTCTCCCACCCCCATCCTGGCCAAGGCAATTTCTTGTTTGTCTTGTCTTGTCTTAGTAGAAAGAACCTATTGTCTTGCTGTCACATCTTTAAATTTGCATCTATTCTGCTCTCTCTTTATCTTTCACCACCATTAATAAGCCCTTTCTCTTTTGCACAGGGCCTATACACTATCTGCCCTTTGCTCTCCTCTGCCTCTGTCAAAAGTGCGTTTTTATTTTAAAAAAAAAATTTCCAACAACTTTCAGTTCTGAGGAAGTCATACCAGCCTTGGAACATTAACCCTGTTTCTCTCTCCTCAGATGCTGTCAGACCTAACTGAGTTTCTCCAGTATTGTGTGTATTTGATTTCTAGCATTTGCAGTATTTTGCTGTTATTCTCTTTCAAATTAAGACTGTATGGTCACCCTGGGACTCGAACACCACATGTTCCTCTTTCCTGGCTCATGGGTAGGGAGAATTTCCATATGGGATAAGGGCCTTGGAGTAAATTAATGCTTAAGTAAACAATTGAATGTGTTCAACAGAAAATTCATTCCAGTATTGTTTTAAAAAAAAAATCAAACTCAATGAGGAAAAATCCATCTGTGTTCAACTTACTTACAAAGGAGATTAAAGATGGTAATAGACGAAGGGTCTTGCAATGTTGCCAAGAATGACAGCCTGAGGATTGGGAGAATTTTCAAAACCAGTGTTTGACCTACCAAGAAATTGAGGGGAAAAGGTAAGGTGAATCCTCAAATCAGGGATATAAAGACTTATTGTAAGAGTTTTTACAAGAACATAACAAGGAATATATAAGTATTTACCTCTAGAAGAGACTGAGATAATTTCTCCTATCACAGCAAATCTGCAAATGGCAGATATTGAACAAGTACTTCTGTCTGCCTTCACCATAGAAAGCACAGTTGCATATCAGAAATAAAGGGCAACCTAGGGGACTAAAAAGAGTGGGGAAACTAAGGTAATTTAATCTCAGCAGAAAAAGAAGTACTGGCAAAACTCAAGGGACTACAATCTGACAAATTCCCAGCCAAAGATTCTAAAAGAGGAGGGCCAATGTTCCAAAAATTTCTTAGATTCTGTCACAGTCCCTGTAGAGAGGAAGAGAGAATATGGGGAGTCATGGGGTGATTAACCTGACAACCATTGTCCAGAAATTGTAGGATTCTGTTATTAAGGAAGATTTAGAATGACTTTTCAAGTGTTTTGTTATAATCAGACAGCATACCTTTTTGAAGATATGATTAGTAGGATAGGTAAAAGTGGGACTAGTAGATGTAGTGTATTTGAATTTTGTGCAGCCACGCACAGAAGGTTAATAAATAAGATAAGCAGTCATAGAGTTGAGGTTAATATATTACTAGGGATAGAAGATTGTGTTCAATGGATGAGAAACACAAAGCGATTTAAATTGGCTTTTCTAGGTTGGTAGATTGCAACAAAATCAGGGTGCGCACTTTGGCTTTTTATGACTATTTAATAACTTGGGTGAAAAGACAGTAAGGTATGTAGATTTGTAGGCAATATGAAGCTAAATGGGAATGCAAACTAGAAGGAGGACAGGACCTATAGATTAATACGGAGAGCTGAAATGATTGGGCAATTTGGAAAATGTGTAGAAGTGAGGTTATTCACTTTCTGGATAGAATAAAACAGAACATTTTAAAAGCATGACACTTGGATGTGTTGGTGTTTAGAGACACTTGGATGTACTCCAAAAAATACAAGGTTAACACGTGGGTGGAGTAAGCAATTAGCGGGGGAAAATGACATGTTGGCCTTTTATTGCAGAGGATTTGGATCACAGACTTCTTTATTCCTTCCTACAATTGTACATTTTTGAAGAGATCACACATGGGATACTTCCTGGAAGTTTTGTCTCCTATTTAGGAAAGGAACTATTTGCATTGGAGGCAGTTCATAAAGGTTCATGAGATTGCACTCATCCTGGGGGATCATTATCCAAAACAGGTGGAGTGAGCCGAATGAATGTATTTTTCTGGGGTTTAGAAGAATGTGTGAGGTGATATCATTGAAACATTCCAGATTCTGAAGGGGTTTGACTGTTTAGACACAGTGGTCGGTTCTCCTGTCCGGGGAATCTAGAACAGGAAGAACGCAATCTTGGGATAGGGAAGAATTGTTTAGTTCTGAGTTGAAGAGAAATTTTTCACTCCAAAGGGTTGTGAATCTTTGGAATTCTCTACCACACAGGCTTGTGGATGCTCCACTATTTGAATATTATTAAAGTTGAGAGATTTTTAGCTTTGCAGGGAATTAAGGGAAAAGAGAAGTGGAGTTAAGGCTGATAATTTGATGCAGGAGCAGGCTAGATTGGCTGCATGGTCTGTTCTTGTTTCTAATGGCTTGATCACTTCCCCCTAGCATTCAAAAGCATTATCTTTGCTGATTCCCTCTAGCATCAACGTCCTGGGAATCAGCACTGACCAGAAATGTAACTTCAACTGTATAAATCATAGAATCATACAGTTGAGAAGAGCCCCTTTGGCCCATCAAGTCTGTACCCTGAAAAGAATACTATTACCTACAGTAGTTCCACTTTCAAGGCTATGGACCTAGTGCAGGAATGTTATGACACTTCAAGTGCTTAGCCAATTATCGTTTTTTTTTAAGAAGTTGAGGTTTCCTGCCTCAATCCAGTCAATGCATTCCAGACAAACCCCAACTTCTGGGTGGGGGGGAAAAAAAAATCCTCATTCAACCTCCTGCCTTTCACTTTTAAAATTATGCTTGTTATTGATCCTTTGACTGAGGAGAGCAGCAGCTTTCTATTCACCTTGCCCAGCCCCTCTTAATCTTTTGTACAGCTCAGTCAGGTCTCCCCTCAACTTTCCGTGCTCCAAAGAAAACAATCCAAACTTATCTATTCTCTGCTCATACCTAAAATCCTCCATTCCGGGCATTTTCCTGGTGAGTCTCCTTTGCGTCCCCTCCAGTGCAATCACGTTCCTTCTGTAGTGTGGTGACAAGAACTGCACCCTGCATTCCAACTGTACCCTAACCAAAGTTTTTGTGTACTGTTCCGACACGACTTTCCTGCTCTTCTAACCTGTGCCATGACTGAAGGCAAGCATCCTGCAAGCTGCCTTAATTACTCTGCTAGTGAGTCCTGTCACCTTCAGGAATCCATGGACAAGCACCTCAAGATCCCTCTGAGCTTCCTAGAGTCTTTATATTCATTGAGTACTCTATTGTTTTCCTCTCTCTGCCGAAGTGCATCACCTTACATTTATCAGGTTCACCTCCATCTGCCACTGATTTGCCCATCAGATCAATCTGTTTGTCCTCCCCTGTAACCTAACACCTTCCTTTTCACTGTCAGTCACCTGGCCAGTTTTAGTAATCCACAGACTTATCATCCCCCTGATATTCTCATCTACATCATTTGTGAATTTCACAAATGATAAGGCACTAGCACTGATACCTGTTGTTTGCCACTGCACATCAGCCTCCACATTCTTTCTCAGTCTCCTGCCACTAAGCAGATTTTGGATCCACCTTGACAAGTTTCCCTGGATCCGTTGAGCTTCTACCTTCTTTATTGGTTTTGTGCATGGGACCTTTTTGTCAAAGGCCTTGCTGAAATCCATACAAACTACATCAACTCCCCTACCCTCCTCCAAACACTTGGTCATCACCTCAAAAAATTCTACTAGATTTGTTAGATGTGACCTGTCACTGATAAAGCCATGCTGACCATCTCTGATCAAACCTTGCCTGTCTAAATGTTGATTTAAGTTCCTCCCTCACTCTTTTTTTCTCCAATAGTTTCCTGACCACTAATGATAGTTACACTGGTGTGCAATTCCCTGGTCAATATTTACTACAATAGTTAAATAAAACTAGGAATTCTGCATGAACTTCTCTGTTCCAGACTCTCCCAAAAGTGTGTCCACCTACAAGGTGCAAGTGCAAAAATATGATGGGATGTTCTTCATTTGCTTGGATGAGTGCAACGCTGAGAGCACTCCAGATGCTTGACACCATCAAGCAAGTCGCTTGATTGGCGCTCCATCTGCCACCTTTGACATTTCACTCCCTTCATCACAGACACACTGTGGCTGCACTTTGCAGTACAACTTGCAGGAGATACAAAAATCTACCATACCTTCTTCTGCACCTTCCAAACCTACAATATCTACCATCAATCAGATCAAGAGTAGTAGATGCATGGGAACACTGCGCGAAAGTTTCTTGCTATGTTGCACACTATCATGATGTGGGTTTAGGTAATGGTTTTTCACTGTTGCTGGGTCAACCAGTACTGTGAGCATATCTACACCACACAGAGCAGCATTTCAAGAAGGTGACTTACCTTTAACTTCTTGCAGGCAAGTTGAGATAGGCAATAAATGCCCATTTTGCCAACAACATTCACTTGCATGAATAAATTATTTTTAGAAAAGTGGAACTTTAGTTTCCACAATGAGATCTACTAAGGGCTCTAGGAGGAGTAAGAAATGCAGCTCCAGACAATGAAATAGGTTTCCTCTTCCCCAGCACTCCCTATGTTAGAATGGTTTCCAGTTCTCGTGTCCACATCAACCAAGTTTTAACCCCAAACTGGGGTCTGATCCCTTAGGTCTGTGATAACATCCAGCTCTTGTCCAAATTCCTGCCTCTTCTGACAACCTTTTGGATTCTATTCCCAGTAGTTGGAGAACCTTCCTGCATATCTCCTGCTTGGAGTTTTGAGGTGATGACCAAGTGTTTGGAGGAGGGTAGGGGAGTTGATGTAGTTTGTATGGATTTCAGCAAGGCCTTTGACAAAAAGGTCCCATGCACAAAACCAATAAAGAAGGTAGAAGCTCAACGGATCCAGGGAAACTTGTCAAGGTGGATCCAAAATCTGCTTAGTGGCAGGAGAGAGGGAGGATGGTGGTAGAAGACTGAGAAAGAATGTGGAGGCTGATGTGCAGTGGCAAACAACAAGTATCAGTGCTAGTGCCTTATCATTTGTGAAATTCACAAATATTAAGTTGACAAGTATTAAGTTGACTTCTTAGGCTACAAAATGTGTTTTTTTTAAAGTTTTTTTTTATTATGTGATAGGTGTAAAACAGACCTGCTGAAAGTAAGTAAGTAAAAAGGAAGTATTGGAAACATTCAGCAGGAGAGAAACAGAATGAAGTTCTCAGGTTGATGTAAATATAAGAATATTTACAAAATGTTTCAAGAGATTTTTAACATTTGCTTCCTTCGAGGAAATGAGAATGAATAACAGCACTGTGTGACCCTAAACCACAAATAAATGAATATTTTGGAGTTGGCAAATAACTAACACAGCCATATAATTAACAACTTTGGTCTTCCTCTGTCCACCCCCACCATTAACCCCAAAGCCTGAGATCTACTCCTCATGATCACTGTTGGCTGTATCTGAGATCAGCATGATCATATTAAATTGCAGCACAAGCTTGAAAGGCTAAATTGCCTACTCCTGCTCTAAGTTTTTATGTTCTTGCCTTTCCTCTGGTTATAACTATGGCTTTTTCCCAAATTGCTTCAAAAGCAACTGATTGGAAAATTAGTTAAGGTCAAACCAGTAATATTTTCTTTAACCATGTAATGGGCAAACAGTTTGCAATGACATCTGAACTTTCTTTCTTTTGTTCACATCAGGAATTGAAAATGCATGTCTGTTATCTAGCAGTAATGGGCAAGACTGTTTTGTTTTTTTTTTCATGTGGATCTGGTGGTCATAGAATTCATAGAATCCCTCTAATGTGGAAACAGGCTATTCGGCCCAACAAGTCCACACTGCCCCTCCGCAGAGCATCCCATCCAGACTCATTCCCCTACCCCTGATTTCCCATGTCTAACCCACCTAACCTAAACATCCCTGGGCACTATGGGCAATTTAGCATGGCCAATCCACTTACCCTGCACATTTTTGGACTGTGGGAGGAAACCAGAGCACCTGGAGGAAACCCACGCAGACACAGGGAGTATATACAAACTCCATGTAAACAGTTGCCCAAGGGTGGAATTGAACCTGGGTCCCTGGAGCTGTGAGGCAGCAGTGCTAACCACTGAGCCACTGTGCTGCCCCTAAATAATACCACTAGACCATTGCCACTCTACCATTTCGCATAGTGGTCTTTGAGATACCATTCAACCTCATGTGTGGGCTAATGCACTATGGTGTGTTATATCGTGTAACAATCCTGTCCTCGTAAATATTTGTTTAATATTGGAACGTAATAGAAAATCTTCTGATGCATGGTTTTTAAAATTGCAGTCTAGTTATTGTTACATTTCAGTGTTATGCAAAATCGAAATGATCACTTTCTTTTTAAACATTCATCTATGAATAACCTGAGTGATTTCTATCTATCATGAAATTTGCCAACTGTTCATTTTGAGTTTGATCTCTAAAATTAGCTAATAGAGATAATTGCTGCAGACAGTAAGAACATCCAGTAGGTATTGTAGAAACAAAACTTTAGGTGGGCAGATTGTGTGTAGGAGAAATCCTTAACCCTATTGCAGCCAATTCCTGGGAGCTTACTTTACTCCTTTCAAGGAGTTTTGCTCTATTTACCAAATGAGTTGTAGAACCTTAATAAGCTTATGTGCCTTGTCTTTTCATGAATGTCAGCAATATAAAGTTTGGTTTGTTTTATCCATCCTAATTATTGCTTTCTTTTCCCCCACAGAAATGTGGTACTGGGTTTTCCTCTGGGCTCTCTTCTCCTCTCTCTTTCTGCATGGTGCGGTGGGACTGCTAATGTTTGTGATGCTCCAAAGGCACAAGCAAGGGAGAGTAATATCAGTGATAGCCATTGTCGTGGGATTCCTGGCATCCATAACTGGAGGAATGATCACCAGTAAGTACTTGTGCCATTACATATGTGCCATCTTGTGAGGTCAGCATATGCTGGGTACAGTTAAATTCTGTGCCTTTGCTTTAATTTCTGGCAACAAAATGATCTAAAAATTGCATTTTGTTGTGCTTTATTTTCTTTCTTTAAAAAAAAAAGTAAATGAGAGCCCCAAATTTTCTAAATATGGTGCTGTGATTGGTGTTTGCACAGTGCAAAATGCAGTATTCTGTTCACAGAACAGGGACACAAAGCTTTCTGAAAGTCTTGAGTCTTCTTACCATCTAAATCTTTTCAAGAATAAGTGTGGTCATTTCAGGAATTATTAATCACTTTTTTTTCCTATTATTGAACAGTGAATTATGGTTGTGGGAACAGAATAAGAGATGTGTATCATGAGACTAATTATAACTTGAATTTATAAGATCACGAAATGTTTGCCATTATAACTGGTGATTTGCAGCAGTTGGCAAAGTGACGGCGATTGCTGAGCCTGAAGAAAGCCTGCTAGTTGATCTAGTGATCTTTGAGGCATAATGAAAAGCACTAATTAAATCACTACTGTGAAAATTTTACTGTGGGAAATAAAAGGAATAAGGTAGAAGCTGAAATATAATACATGAAATGTACTAGATTTTTTGTTTTTAGACAGTTAAATCTTTCAAAATTAATCCGTTTAAGAACGCAGCAACATACCAATTTTTGGGGGGCTGCTAGACTGGTTTTTCAAGGGTAATTTTTCCTCGATGCTATCAAGACCCAGTTATAGCTCTTTGATCAAAGCTCAGTTTGCCATCGGCCCAATGAGAACTATAAAAGTGGGGAAAAAACCCTGATCTTCAGCATCCACAGTAATTTGAAAAAAAACATGGAGCTGGTGAACCTCAGCTGGTCTGATAACATCCTGTGAAGAGAAAAACAGAGCTCATGTTTTGAGTCCAATATAACAAATAAGTTTTTTTTTTCCCTTGGTGAAGGGGAATCTTTCTTTTGAGTAACTTGTTGAGTTTATTTGTTCAATTCAAGTGCTATTAATACAGGTCTTTTTTTTTTTGGTCCATATTTATGTCTACCACGGAACCTTGGCAGGCACGTTAGTTTTTAAATTTATGTTCATGTTAATTTGTATATTATTTTGTATTTTCAATAGCAAACCTCTTGCATTCTCATTTTCAGATTTATCTGACCAGGCAACATTGTGCAATTGTTATCTAAACCTGTTCCCCACTAAGTTCATACAGGATGAATCAGCAAAGGAGAAGCACAAGTCAGGCAGGGTTTCCTCATCATCAGTTTGCCAGGGCAACAAGAGATAGGAGGGAAATGTGCACATAATGCCTTAGAATGTATGCATTCATTGTGCAGTCCATACTTATTTTATACTATTAATATTTCTGTATTCTGTTGCCATACCTTTTCCCTAATTTGGATTATACTGGGTGCATCCAATCTTGAAGTCCTGTTCTGAAACAGTATTGAACAATGGGGAGAACTTAGCTCAAACTGAGATTCCAGATAATTGTTACATGTATTTATTCTGGAACTTTTAAAGTATGTTATTCAATGTGGGGATTGTTTGAAACTAAATTGGGTGTGCATTTAATTATTTCCAGAAATACATTACTGCTTTCCTGATGCTTTGGTTTTAAGAGAATGGTTCAGGATGGAGGTTTCTCAAGTATAAAGATCCATTAGGAGCCCTGCATTGCTGCTTTGTGTTTTTTAGGGACAACCTGCTTTGTCTTGGTCCACTGGGGCATTTGACAGGCTAGTAATGGGCCATCCCGGCAAATTTAATGAGCCTGAGGGTGGAGGTCCTGCCTGCTAAGAGCTGCTGGACCATCCTAGCCTATTGAATGGCAATGCCACTAGGGAGGTGGTGGCTGCTGCCATTATATAACTCACTTGAGATGTAGAAACGTTGCTGGGTCTCAGTGCAGCGGTAACTGGTGAGATCTGCATCGGAATGTAGATTGGAGGTGCAAGAGGTCAGCAGAAAATGCAGGGTTTGGCTTTCATCACCCATGCTAACCTCCTAATTGTCCTGATGCCATGCCCCTCAAAGAGGCATACTGGGTGCTGCTTGTCCCCTGCCTGCTGGTAAGTTAATAAGTGATGATGAGTCCTTTAAGT
Organism: Rhincodon typus; assembly: GCF_021869965.1. NCBI lineage: Eukaryota > Metazoa > Chordata > Chondrichthyes > Orectolobiformes > Rhincodontidae > Rhincodon > Rhincodon typus. The sequence continues at coordinate 112,735,951 of NC_063333.1, read as the reverse complement.
AGGCATTAATTATATCCACTTGAATGTTTCAATTGCTATTTAGGTGGGAAGGCTGTCCAAGCCCATCCCAACTACAGACTTAATAGGAGTGCAAGTGGAATAGCAGTGGAGTCCCCACTTAGCATTCTTCCACCTGGACTGTTCAGATTGTGCTGACTCAAATTTTATTAAATAATTTAGCACAGAAGTTGTTTGGGTTGTACAATGATGTTAGTGCCACTGGGTTGGAGAATATCAAAAATGATCATGCTAATTAGTATTGTTTTGCACACATCATCTTGAATTAAATGTAAAGTTGGAGTCATGATGTTTTGAGAATCATGTTGGCCACGTTTCTCCATTAAATTTTAGGAAGTAATGTGAGTTTCTTTCCAAGTAGGGGTTGCCTCCATTAGATTCTTCACAAAAAAAATCAACTGAAGTGAATAATTGTTTACATAACTTTTTCAAGTTTCTTGAATTTCAGCAATGAAACATCTATAGTTTCTAACCATTAAGCAATTGAACTTGTTGACTTTATCTTTGAAACTCTACAGCAGCCATTATGAAAATTTTAATAATTATTGTTCTAAAAAAGTCATAAGGTTGGTTCCAGTAGCTTCCTCTCTGAGTACCAAAAGGACGAAGTTCAGCTTGGTCACTGGTGCACACTGGGCAAGTATGTTGTTGCTGCTAAAGGAATGTCACATTTGACAGCCAAACTCCTGACAGAAAATGCAATCTAAAATCCAGTTCAAAACTCTGGCCTGTCCTTGTCAGACTGACTCTCCCCACAAGGTCCCAGTTACCATTCAACGTTCATTATCTTTTGGAGCATAAGATCTCTTCCAGACCAGCAAGAACCAGTTCCCAGGCGCTGACCTCATTTAACGGCCAACATCTGTCAACTTTTTAAGCCTGATGCTTGTCCTGGTATCAAAGATTCTGTAGAATGTTTTGATCAAGAGCCAACCTGCAATTAACTTCCAGGCCTGGCCGAACAAATAATTTTTTTTTTAAACACAAGCTGTTGCCCATAGTCCAAAGGTCATCTTCAGCTCACAGCTCTTAGATCACAGCTTAAAAACAAATTTGATAAGAGTGATTAAAAGGAGGAAGATAAATAAAAGAACCTCCAGGGGCTTAGGGAATTGCAGAGCTTGGAACACAGTTGGAACCAAAAGCACAAACAATGGTGAACCAAAAGCACAAAGAATGGTCAACCAATTTTAAAATTTCTTCAATATTGAAGAGGCCAGAATTAGAGAAATATGGATATATCAGCACTGTTGGCTAAAAGAGATTACATAGGTGTGAAGGGCAAGCCTGTAGAGAGATTTTTAAGTGAGTATTTTAAAATGTATTGATTAAACAGAAGCTAGTTTAAATCCAGAAACGTGTTATGAATGAGACTGCAAAGAGTTTGCAAACTCTCGGACTGCTGCCATTGATTTCAACCGTAAATACCTTGCATCACCTTCCCAATAAACAATCTAAGCTGTCCTTTGATTTCAAACATCAAACTAGCCAGGCTTACTGTCTGGTAGGCTCTAGAGCATGTCATGACTCCCTTAATTTCACCTTACAGTTACTGATGGTATCCAAAACATCACCATATTTTAAACCTTCCTATTGTAACAGTTGGCAGTGAAAAGTAGGAGGTGGGTCTCATGAACAAGATGAGTTCAGAGAGCACACAGAAAAATGGAAGGAATCCAGGGAGAGTTACAAATTCAAGGCAAGTGCATGGGATAGCTTTAGAGGAAGTTTGGCCTGGTTGGTTCGGGGGAAGGAAGAGAAGTAGCCACTGATAATCTTAGAAATAAATACTCCATGATCTCTGCAGTCCTGCTTAGAAGAGGAATTTCAATAGAAGACAGAATCCAAGGTTACCTTTTACATTCCAGGATTGTCGTAGAAAGGTGAACTGATTTCACATATCAGATCCAGTGGTGAACAGCTAAAGCACTTGTCTAGCTTTATTCAAGCTTGCTTTCCTAGAACTTGAGGCATCAGAGATGAGAACCCATACCAGGAAAATGGCATAGAGGTAAAGGTGATTTTGGCCATTGAAGGTGAGGGCAGTGGCTGGGAGAGGATAGTACTAACAATGCTAATCACTGGGGGCATCAGGGAGCCCCAGACCCCTTCTCAAGTAGCCATCTCATGCCCTATGCGTTGTGTGCAAGTGCCATGCCGCATTAAAATATGAGGGAGCAGAGGGTGAATTTGCCCACAACACCCAAGGGGAGAAATATCTATCCAAGAGGATGCTCCAATTATAGACAGTTTCTTATGCACATAGGCTCACTATCTCAACAGCAGCAATTATGGAGAGAAGGGGGAAGAGGAAGGCACCTGAGGGTAGAGGGGAAAGAAGAAGGCAGCTGCAAAAGCTACACTATAATATTTACTGTAATATAAATGGGAAATGTTGGAAATCCTTAACACATCTAATGGCATCTGTGCTGAGAGAAATAGAGATCAGTGACCCCTTGTCAGATCTAGCTAGATTGTGGTCTTGATGCATTAATTCTGTTTTGCTCTCACTATCGCTGTACAGATACTGCCTGACTACTGAGTATTTCGTTGATTTTTCTGGTTGTATTTACAGATTTTCAGTTTCTCTCTAGTACTTTTATTAAATGCTTGCTGCTGGAAATTTGTAAATAAGATTAACTTTAATTTAACATGAGAAAATATTTATTACAGTGTAACTTTTTTTGTTTAATAAAGCCCTTTATTTTAGAGTATGAATAGCACGTTGCTGCTAATTAGCTGTGAATTCCAGAAATTCATTCTTGTGCTTGGGATTTTTGTTTATAGCACTTAAAGTTTTTGGATGTTGCTGTTCAGATATTTCATAAAGCAAGGTTCAGAGAAGTGGAGTTGGCCACGTAATATGATAGATCAAGTTGCATGTAATTGTTTGACTTAGTCATGATTGTAAAGTGCATCATGGAACCTGCGCTTTTGATGAGTTTTTATAATGAGAGGTAGAGTACAAAAAAACCAAGAAGTTGCCTTGCGCCTGTATTGAAACAGATCAACACCACTGTGCCTATAGATTCAAATTCTGGACACGAGAAGGACGTGAAGACTTTGTAGAGAGTTCAGAGACATTTACTAGAATGGCTCTAGGAATTGGGGATTACAGTGAATCAGAGACGCAAGGAGCCTGAGGGAATTTGATGGAGATATGAAAATAAAATGAAGGATTAAATAAGGGGGACAAATAGGAAAATGGGGCTGAGAAGACACTCTGACCTTATTAGCCTGATCTTGCTCCTTTAGCGCTATATTCTTAGTAAATACAAGTGGCTTAAGGATTGATAATCCAAGGGTTCAGATATAGGTTCATTTAAATTGATAAATGAACCAAAGGTACCACAAGGAGAAACTTTCACAGTTAGGTTTTGGAATGCGCACACTTCCTGATATTGTGTTGATGATTTAATTTGGTGTTCAACATGAAATTAAAGTAATACTTGGGGGGAAAAAAGAGGGAGAGCCTTTGTGGGGATGCAGAGAGATGATAGGATTGATTTTTAAACTTCTCTTCAAAAGAACTGGTACAAGTTTGAGGGGCTTGAGTGGCCTCCCTACATGCTATAATGCTGTATGGATTCCACAGCTCCTGTAAAGGCAAGAGACAAAAGTTGAGAGTTAAGTGAATGGATGAGGGAAACCAACACGAAAAGGAGCCGGAACTGGAGAAGGACCAGAGCCAATAGTTAGCCCCTGACTGATGTGAGGAAGGGGTGTGGTGTCTATGCTCGGGGAGGTGAAACAAAAAATGGTCAGACATATTCCCATGAAATTTTGAGGTCAAAGTGGGGTGTGCATTACTGTGTTGAAGAGAGATTAAGGCAGAAAAGAAAGCCAGTAAACCTGTATCGTTATAAATGCAACTTGACTACAGCCATGGACAGCATGTGATCTTCCATAGAAACATAAAGGTAGGAGGAGGCCATTTGGCCCTTTGAGCCTGCTCCATCATTCATCATGATCATGGCTGATTGTCCAATTCAATATCCTAATCCTGCTTTCTCCCTGTATCCTTTTGATCCCACTTGCCCCAAGTGCTGCATCTAGCTGCCTTTTGAATACATTCAATGTTTTGGCATCAGCTGCTTCTGGTAATGAATGAATTCCACAGGCTCACCATTCTTTGGGTGAAGAAATGTCTCCTCACCTCTATCCTAAATGGTTTACCCCAAATCCTCCAACTGTGATCCCATGGTTCTTGACACACCCACAATTGGAAACATGCCCTCTGCATCTACTCTGTCTAGTCCTGTTAGAATTTTATATGTCTGAGATCCCACCCTCATTAGTCTGAAGTCCAGCGAAAACCATCCTAACCTAGTCAATTTCTCCTCTTATGTCAGTCCTGCCATCCCTGGAATCAGCCTGGTAAAGCTGCATTCCCTTGGGAACAAGACCATCCTTCCTCAGAAAAGGAGACCAAAACTGCACACAGTATTTTAGGTGTGGCCTCACCAAGGCCCTGTATAACTGCAAGAATGCATCCCTGCTGCTGTACTCAAAACCTCACAATGAAAGCCATCATACCATTTACCTTCTTTACCGTCTGCTGCACCCGCAAGCTTACTTTCAGCGACTGGTGTACGAGGACACCCAGGTCCCACTGCACACACCCCTCATATCTTGAAGTTTTTTCTATTTTTTTTAAAACCAGTGACTTTCAATTCATTTAAGGATAGCCCTATTCATGCAGTAACTTGAACCAGGTGTCTTACCTGCTGCCTTATGGTTATAGCTAAAAACCTGAATTAACATTTTAATTGGCTTGAATTAAGATTTTCATTGGTATTTCACATTTTGATGTAATTAAAAGTTATTTTTGTAACTTGTTTTTAACTTCCTTAAACCTTGAGGGATTGTCTATTGTTACATTTCTTGAATCCGCTTCAATTGTAAAATCCTTTGTAGAATTACAAAATTATGATTCATTTAATGGATGTTTTTAAATGCCACCCCCAAACAAGTTGAAATGCTGTGTACTGTTAGTTACCTCTCTGATTTTATTGTAGGTAAAATTTTCTCACGAAATTTCATGAATCCTATTCAATTAAGAAATCTGTACAGCCCATACAAAAATTTAGTTAGGCCACATTTATAATTTTGCATGCATGTTCACCATGCCACTGGAAGTACATGGATGCTTTGGAGAGAGTGCAGAGAAGGTTTAGCAGGATGTTGCCTGGCCTGAAGGGCTTTAGTTACGAGGAGAGGTTGGATAAAATGGGATTGTTTTCACTGGAAAGATTTGAGACTGAGGCTCAACCTGATAGATGTCTACAAAACTGAGAGGCATAGATAGGGTGGATAGTCAGAGGTTTTTTTTTCCCAGGGTGGGAAGGTTAACTGCAAGAGTGCAGTTTCCAGGGGAGAGGTGCGGAGTAAATTTTCACACAAGCTGTTGGATGCCTGAAATGCGCTGCTATTGAAGGTGGTGGAAGCAGGCATATCTTGGTAGATGCACGTGAGGTGAACAGAGAGATAGACCCTCTACTTATTGTCCATGTGCGGTATCTAAGTAAGGATTAGGAATTGACGCAGGTTTGGTGGGCCAAAGGGCCTTTTTCTGTATTGTATTGTGTAAGTCAGTTCTTCACTATATATATAGATCTGTAGTACACATGATGTAATAAATTCTTGTTTACTTATTCTTTTATTATTCATATCAAGTTGATCAGTTCATCAAAGTTGGCTTATAGAATGTAAATATTTTATACATCTGAGATCCCACCCTCATTCGTCTGAAGTCCAGCGAAAACCATCCTAACCTAGTCAATTTCTCCTCGTATGTCAGTCCTGCCATCCCTAGAATCAGCCTGGTAAACCTTCGCTGCACTCCCTTGAGAGCAAGAGCACCCTTAGAAAAGGAGACCAAAACTGCACACAATATTATAGGTGTGGCCTCACCAAGGTCCTGTATAACTGCAAGAATGCATCCTAGCTGTGTTTTTCCAGCATTTTCCATATAACTGTTCATTCTCTGTAGCTGCAAAATCTGTTTAATTGATATATGATAAATGACCCAACATCATTGCTTTTTCAGAGTGCAGAATTTCACAAGTGCATGACCCACTGAGTGAAGAAATTCCTCCTTCCTCCACTTTAAAAGGAGACCACTTATTTTTAAACTATCACCCCTAGTTCTTGGATTTTTTTTTTGTTTGGAAGGGAACCTTCCCCTCAGTATCTACTATTTATTATGATCATGTAAAGCTGCAAGTGGTAACCACCGGTCTAAGTGCATTCAGACAGTGAGTCACATCACTGCAGTGGGTTGAATGTCTTGCATCCTATGGCAGATTTTTGTATGCTACATTAATTCACAATGTGGTGTTCAGACAATAGTCCTTAAAAAATTTCACTTGCAGGGCAGTAAAACTTTTCGGTATAGACCATTGTTTTTGACGGAGATTAAAACATAGAGGATTTATTGTTGAATCACTCGCCAGATTTTTGGCGATGCTGATGTCAGCCTAGAAGTTGTGAAAGCTCAATATCTACACTCGCAGCATAGATAAACCCCTTACCTTGCACATTTAATTGGTAGATATGATGTTGCAAGCAGAATATGATTCCTGTCAAATTGCCAATGGATCTACCTTTCTAAAAATCCATAGAACCAAATGTTTTGATTAAAATCACCCCTGTTTTTTTGACCCATCTTTCCTCATCAGCTAACTTCCTCATCCCAGGAATTGATGTGATGAACCTTTATCAGAACTGCTTCCAACTATTTCCTTCTTTTTTAAATAAGGAAAGCAAAATTGTATGCAATATATTAGGTGTGCTTTCACCAATGAATTGTTGTGGCAAGACTTCTCTCCCTCAAACCTCTTGCAATAAAGGCAAGAGGTTTGGTTACCTACCTTCCCTATGTCTGCATACTAAAACTTCTTTCATGTAGAAGGACGCACACATCCCTTTGTATGCAGGATCCGTAAGTCTCTGTCTCTCCATTTATATACTATTCTGCTTTTCTAGTCTTTCAGCTAAAGTAGACTATTTGCTATTTTCCCAAAATGTAATGCAATTTTCTTGCTGATACACATATTAGCTTATGTACATTTCTTTTCTTTTGTACTTTCTCTGCCCTCCTCCATGCGTGTTTTCCTACCTGTCTATGTATTGTCAGCATAATTGGCTCAGTATTCTTCATCTGCCAAATATGTCATATATGAAGATTGTAGACATCTATGTCACCTTTATCATCTACACTGTTCTGAAAGTGGCCTATTTAAAATGGCCCAGTTTTTCTGTCAGTTAACCACTGGCTAACTGTCTTAATTTAGCATCCCAATACGATGCATCTTTATGGTAATGTTCTTCATAGCACCTTGTTTAAATTTTTTAATGATGATCCAAGTACGTATATATTCCTTTTGTACCTGCTTGTTAAATTCTCAGAACTTAAAATTTGCGAAACACTATTTTCCTTTCAACTCCATAATGATTTGCATTGCAATTAGATTTCTAGATGTCTCATTTCTACCTTCTTGATAATGGATTGTAGTATTTTGTCAGTGTCATATTGTTGGACTAACTGGCCTATAATTTCATGGTTTCTATCTCCCTTCTTTCTTGAATGATAAAATTATATCTGCATACTTCTGCAGAATTTAGTGAATTAGGAAAATTATAACCAAAATGCCCACTTTCTTTAAGACTCTAGGATGCAAGGCAGCAAGATCCTGAGACTTGGTAGCCTTTAGTTCCATTAATTTTCATAATACTTTTTCTCTAGTGATTGTGATTATTTAAAGTTCCTGCCCCTGTTTTGTCTTGTGATTTTTTTTTTAAACACTTCTTAATGTTTTTGTTTCTAGGAGGAAGACTGATCAAAAGAACACCTGTTCATCATTCCTGCCATTTTCATACTTGCCATAATGAATATTCCAAACTCCTCCTCTAAGGACCAACTTTAGTTGCTCTCTTTCTTTTCTGTTGGTAGAAGCTGTCACTGTCTATTTATATTTTGTGCTAGTTTACTCATTCTAATTCATTTCTGTCAAGCCCATGTCAATTTTGAGATGTTGGATGTTATTTTAGTTTCAACAATAATAACACCTCTTCTTGTTTATAGGGTTCATTATACAAAAAAAAGAAAAAATATGTCCTTTTGATTCTAACATTTTCCTAATTTATCGTTAACTACTGATCTTTGCAGAATTGTACAAACACATTTTTCTTTCAGTTTGATGCCATTCTTAGCTGTGGATGGTTAATCCTTCTTGTAAAGATTTTTATTCTCCGTGGGATATATTTTTGTGGAGAATTATGAAATATCTTTTAAACCATCTGCAACTGCTCACTTTTTAAGCTATTTTACCAGTCTACTTTAGCCATCTCTGTCATCCTCTGCTTGTATGCCTGTATTTATATTTAAGACACTAGTTTCATATCCCGGTTTATTATTGTCAACTTTGAAAATTCATCCATGTTATGATCACGCTTCTCGAGGGTACTTATACTATGAGATCATTTAATCCTGTCTTTTCACACAGTATCAAGGCTAACATTGGTAAAAAGTACTGATGGAAGAAACTGTCCTTAATACACTCTGAGCTCATCTCAAGACTACCTTTACCAATTAATTTATCCAATCTATACAAAGGTAAGAATCAGCCACAAATATTGCATTATCTTTCTTGCAAGCCAACATTATTTCTTAATGTACATTCTTATTCAATGTAGTTATTGTTAGGGGGCTTATAAACTACTCTCACCAGTAACTCAATTCTCTTACTATTTCTTACCTCCACCCAAACTCTTTCTACATCTTGATTTAGAGGCGTAGGGTTTTAGAGATGTACAGCATAGAAACAGACCCTTTGGTCCAACCTGTCCATGCCGACTGATATCCTAAATTAACCTAGTCCACTTTGCCAGCATTTTGCCCACGTCCCTCCAAACCTTTCCTATTCATCTTCCCATCCAGATGTCTTTTTAAATGTTGTAATTGTACCAGCCTCCACCACTTCCTCTGGCAGCTCATTCCATACACCACCGTCTGCGTGGAACAAGTTGCCCTTTAGGTCCCTTTTTTAAATCTTTCCCCTTTCGCCTTAAACCTATGCCCTCTTGTTTTGGATTCCCCTACCCAGGAGAAAAAACCTTGACTATTCACCCTATCTATGCCCCTCATGATGTTATAAACCTCTAAGGTCATGCCTCAGCCAGAGAAAATAGCTGCAGCCTATTCAGTCTCTTCCTATTGTTCAAACCTTCCAACCCTGGAAACATACTTTTAAATCTTTTCTGCACCCTTTTCAAGTCTAACAACATTCTTCCTAAAGCAAGGAGACCAGAATTGAACACAGTATTCCAAAAGTGGCCTAACCAATGTCCTGTACAGCCACAACATGACTCCCTAATTCCTATAATCCATACACTGACCAAAAAAAGGCAAGTGTACCCAATGCCACCTTCACTATTCTGTCTATCTGCAACTCCACTTTCAAGGGCTGAACCTGCACTCCAAGATTGCTTTGTTTGGCAATGTTCCTGTAGACCTTACCATTAAGTGGATAAGTCCTGCCCTGATTTGCCCTACCGAAATTTAGCATCTCTCACTTATCTAGATTAAACTCCATTTGCCACTCTCATTGGCCCATGTGATGAAGGTCCCATATGATCAACCTCCTATGGTACTGAGGTAATCTTCGCTGTCTCGTACACCACCAATATTTTGGTATCATCTGCAAATTTACTAACCATACCTCCTATATTCACATTCAAAACATTTATATTGATGACAAAAAGCTGCAGACCCAGTACCAATCCCTGCAGCACACTGCTGGTCACAGGCCCCCAGTCCAAAAAGCAACCCTCTCCCACCACCCTCTGTCTCCTACCTTCTAGCCGATTTTGTATTCAAATGGCTACTTCTCCCTGTATTCACAGTGATCTAACTTGATTTACTGCATCAAGATCATTTCTAGTTCCTAAATTTATCTCTTCCTTTTCAAACAGTGCAACATCCTGTCACTTCTTTTCTGACATGTCTAACACATTTGTATTTTCATTTTCTAGCCTTGGTCACTTTGCAATCGTATTTTATTGTGATAGCAGCTGTTTTATCGCTCACTTATTTGCAATAACACTATCAATTCATCCATGTCACTTATGAATACTGTGCATACTTGAATGAAAAGCTTTTAATTTTCTTTTGTTTTAAATCTACTTTGTCTATATTTGGTACACTGCTGTGCTTGTATACTGTGTTCCTTCCTGTCACATTCTGGTAATTACTACCAATGTTGCTAACCTATATTACTACTTTATCATTTCTTGGACCTTTCTAAACTTACCTTTGTATGAACCTAATTATTAGATTTTCAAGAGGGTGCTCATACCAGTGAGGTTCACCTTGAGGCCCTCCCCAGTCCTGGCCCAATACACATGAAGTCAAATTTTTCTAACAATTTTGATCCACACCATTAACTCTAAATCTTCTTTATCTTGCATCAATTTACTTGCAGCCCTGATAGCAATCCAGTGATTTTTTTTTTCTCTCTTTTACTTAAGAGCATATGAATTAGGAGCAGAGATAGATCACTTCGCCCCTCGATTTTGTTCAACCATCACAATTTAGTTTAATAATCCTGAGGGATCTTGACAGGATATACCCAGAAAGGACGTTTCTTATGAGAGAATCTAGAACTAGGGATCATTGATTTTTAAACAATGGTCATCTACGTAAAACCAATTAAATGAGATTTTTTTTTTGAGGGTCTTTTAAACTGTCTGCCTAAAAAGGTTGTGGAAGCAGCCCTAGAATATTTTTCAACAAATCTTATTGGATGGTGGAGCAGACTTGAAGATGCATGGTTTACTCTTGCTCCTAATTTGTATGTCTGTGTAAGACATACATGTACATCTCTGTCTTAAAAATGTGATCCCTTATTTTTAAACAGTCATCCCTAGTCCTAGAATCTCCCTTGAGGAAATATACTCAAGACTAGTCATGATCTTGTGCTTCAATGAAGTCACTTCTACCAAAATCCAGTGGATACATGCTAGCTTGTCTATCCTGTATGTTATCCCCACATCATGATCCCTTACTTTTCGTGATAACCTTTGGCACTGTATTTTAATGCATTTTGGAAATTGAAGTACAATACACCCCGCCCGCGGTTTCTCATTTATTTACTTTTAGAATCATAGAATCCCTACAGTGTGGAAACAGGCCCTTCGGCCCAACAAGTCCACACTGACCCTTGGAGAATCCCACCCAGACCCATCCCCCCCTATAGCCCACCTAATCTACACACCTCTGAACACTATGGGCAATTTAACATGGCCAATCTGCCTAGCCTGCACATCTTTGGACTGGGAGGAAACCGGAGTACCTGGAGGAAACCCATGCAGACACGGGGAGAATGTGTGGAATTTGCACAGACAGTTGCCCGAGGGTGGAATCGAACCCAGGTCTCTGCTGCTGTGAGGCGGCAGTGCTAACCAGGAGCCATCGTGCTGCCCCTAACACAATTCTAGGCAGTCTATTTTTGATGATGTTGTGTTCAGTGATTAATGTTGGCTAGCCATCAGAAGGACTTCTCTCTCTTTTTTTTTTGAATAGTTCTGTGGTATCATTAATAACCAGCTGAGAGGGTACAATGGATCACAGACCTTTCCCAGCATAGTACACAGTACTTCCCTGAAAAGTCTGGCTGAATTTATATATGAAGCTTCAGAATCAGACTTGAACCCGTGGTGTTCTGACTTGGAGTTTGAAGCTGTTGTTAAACCGCTTCCATCATTTAATTGCATAGAAATATAGGAGCTCTTTATGATTTGAAGAAACTTGTTTTTCCCCAGTTTTTATTTGTGATTTTGTGCTCCAGATTTGGCCAATTTCTTGGAAATGTCCATTTAGTAATGTGATTGCTCCAAATTCATGAGAATATGCCAACTTGTACGCCTTCGTTGGAAAGAGGCAAACGTCATTCCCTTGTTCAAAAAAGGGAACAGGGATAACCCCGGAAATTACAGGCCAGTTAGTCTTACGTCAGTGGTGGGCAAATTCTTGGAAAGGGCTCTGAGAGACAGGATTTATGATCACTTGGAAAGGCACAGTTTGATTCATGATAGTCAGCATGGATTTGTGAGGGGTAGATCATGCCTCACAAACCTTATTGAATTCTTTGAAGAGGTGACCAAACACATGGATGAAGGTGGAGCAGTGGATGTGTTTATACGTGGATTTAAGTAAGGTATTTGATAAGGTTCCCCATGGTAGGCTCATGCAGAAGGTAAGGAGGCATGAGATAGGGGGAAATGTAGCAGATTGGATTCAGAATTGGCTGACCCTTAGAAGACAAAGGATGGTAGTGGATGGAAAATATTCAACATGGTGTACAGTTATGAGTGGTGTACCACAAAGATCTGTTCTGGGTCCTCTTCTATTTGTGATTTTTGTGAATGATTTGGATGAAGGAGTGGAAGGGTGGATTAGCAAGTTCGTGGATGATACGAAGGTGGTCACGTGGACAGTGCGGAGGGCTGTTCTAGGTTGCAAAGGGACATTGATAGGATGCAGAGCTGGGCTGAGAAGTGGCAGATGGAGTTTAACCCTGAAAAGTGTGAGGTGATTCATTTTGGAAGGACAAACTTGAAAGCAGAATACAGGGTTAAGGGAAAGATTCTTGGCAGTGTGGAGGAGCAGAGGGATCTTGGGGCTGATGTTCACAGTTCCCTGAGAGCTGCCACCCAGGTGGATAGAGTTGTTAAGAAGGCATATGGCGTGTTAGCTTTCATTAATAGAGGGATTGAGTTCAAGAGCCGTGAAGTTATGCTCCAGCTATACAAAAGCCTAGTTCGGCCACGTCTGGAGTAGTGTCCAGTTCTGGTCACCTCATTACAGGAAAGATGTGGAAGCGTTGGAAAAGGTGCAGAGGAGATTTACCAGGATGTTGCCTGGAATGGAGGGAAGGTCTTACGAGGAAAAGTTGAGCGAGCTAGGGCTTTTCTCTTTAGAACGACGAAGGATGAGAGGTGACTTGATAGAGGTGTACGAAATGATCAAGAGGTATAGATAGAGTGGACAGCCAGAGACTTTTTCCTAGGGTGGAGGTAGCTTTTACGAGGGGACATAGTTTTAAAGTGAAAGGAGGTAGATATCGGGGAGAAGTCAGAGGTAGGTTCTTTACTCAGTGGTAGGGGCGTGGAATGCATTGCCGGATAGGGTAGTGGAGTCGGCCTCATTGGGGGCATTTAAGCGGCATATGGATGATAGTATAAGTAGTGGTGGAGGTTAGATAGACCTTAGGTTTAGGGTAAAAGTTTGGCAAAACATCGTGGGCCGAAGGGCCTGTACTGTTCTCCCGTTCTCCCAAGGATAGTTTCGAGTTGCCTTGTAGAGGACATCTTAAAGTTCCAGTACATTAACACCTTAGTTAAAAGTTGTCTCATTCATGAAAATCAAAAGTTAACCATAACTTTAACCAATGTTAAAACTGTAGTTATATTCAGTAAGACCTTCCTTATCAGGGAAAAAAAAGCACATTACATCCGCTAAGTTTTTAACTCTTTTTAATTGCTAAATGCCTACACTGGTAAATGAAAGAACTTCCTTGTATTTTTAAACTCACCTTATTTTTAAAAGAAAAATGTCTTGCTCCTTACAGTATCTGATCCTCCTGGTCACTGCTGACCCACTCCGCTCCTTGGTCTTCTGAGTTTTGGCTCTTCCCAATGCACTGTCTCTAGCCACTTTTTGTTTCTGGAGTTGCATTCTCATTCAAGATCCAGATCAGATCCAATCCAAAGTTGGGGTTCTGATGGGGGAAACCAGTTCCGATGGATTAGAAGTGCTCAGGGATTTTAGTGTTTGTTTGTTTTTGATGCTTGTGCTAGCTGTTTCCCTCTCATGAACCCTGATGGTGAATGAGGGCTTGAAAATACAGCAGTGAGATAGGAAAATCCTACTTAACTGGGAAGAGTGCACCACTTATCATGCTCATTGTTCTGCAATTCTCCAAAATGTATAAAATTCCAATTCGAACACCTAGATGACTAATTTGCCTGACTGACTGCAATTCAGGGCAAAAGTAATTCAAAAAAGTTCTATTTACTGTCATACACTTTAGAAATCCTTTCCTTTGTCAATATTTGTTAATCTTTGCATGACTTAAATGATATATCTTTAGAAACCTCCTGTGCATATTCATGATTAATATAAATGGTTTGACACTTATTTATTAATGAAAAGAAGTTATATATGAAACCAACGTTCTTAAGATCAAAAACTCAGATTTCAAGGCTGGCTTAAACTGTCTGTCACAATTCCTTCTGATTTCAACATTGATAGCTGACTGTGTAAAGCGATAATTGATTGTCGTTCATTTGATGGTTGATCTAGTGGACCTAGGATTTTTTTGTTGGAATTCAGTCTTCTAAACTTTCTTGTTTTTTCTGTCTCTTTTTTTATCCACAATGAGAGAGGTTGGGGGGGTGGGGTGGGATTCAGATTTTAGGCTCTGAATGATGACTCCCCTGTGCGTGCCTCTTTTGCTGAATTGCAGTTTGTTACAATTGGAGGGCTGACTTCATGCAGTTTTTCCTTGATTATTAGTGTTGCTCTCTCAAAGTATCCCCTCACTGCTTCCAAAAGCTGGATTTTCTTGCATGACTTAAAAAAAAATGTGCACCTGTTGATTTTTCTAAGTTGCAAAGCTTTCACTTTACCTTTTTATAGCAGTCCAAATTCCATTCCAGTTTATAGTTGTAAAAAAGAAGAAAAATGTATCATCCTTTTTATAGAAGTCACTTTTTTTTTAAAAAAAACCTAGTTTGTAAAAGCGCCAGAACCTCAACCACCAGGACTCTCTGCTTTCGCAACGTTGGAGATCTAGCTTTGGATGGCATGTGGATGTGTTGAGGACTTGGAAAGAGGCCCCACATGTCTCAAAAAAACAAATCTCTTGACTGTCTTTGAGATTACAAGCCCCAATTGGTGTACTGATGTTGAAGCAAAACAATGTTAAGCCCCATGTAATTTACCTGTGATTTAGATTTTAAATGCTTATGTCCTTTTGGGAAGTCAATGAGAGTTTTTCAAATGTCATGAGACGTCAATACATTTTGATTTATGGTGCAGTGAAGGTGTTTGTGAAAAGTGTTTACTATATTATATCCTGTAATCTCCATTTAATGGAACTTAAATTGCAAATCAAGTCTTGTGCAGTTCATGGATTCATAGAATCCTTAGTGTGGAAATAGGCCCTTTTGGCCCAACAAGTCCACACCGAACCTCAGAGCTTCCCACCCAGACCCGTCCCCCTATAACCCACCTAATCTACACATCCCTGAACACTCCGGATAATTTAGCATGGCCAATCCATTAGCCTGCTCACTGTGTGAAGCGATGATTGATTGATTGATTGATTGTTCTTTTGATGGTTGATCTCGTGGACCTAGGATTTTTTTTGTTGCAATTCAGTCAAACCCCTTTTTTTTTTTTGTCTCTTTCATCCACAATGAGAGAGAGAGATTCAATTTTTAGGCTCTGAATGATGGAAAGGGAGGAAACCGGAGCACCCAGAGGAAACCCACTCGGACAGGGAAGACGTGCAAACTCCACACAGACAGTTGCCTGAGGGTGGAATCAGACCTAGGTTCCTGGTGCTGTGAGGCAGCAGTGCTAACCACTGAGCCATAGTTGTACAGCACTTACCAGCTGTAGTGCTGGTGCAGTTGTACGCTGAAGCAATAAGACACCGCTCTCGTTCTGTTTGCACGCGTTGTTATTATACACTATAACATTGTAATTATAACACCGCGTGAATTTCCAAACTGCTTCAGAAGTGGTGTGATTTCTTAAATCCTAGAAACAAGGCAATGTGTAGTATCTGTATAGCAGTTTTTTTTTTAAAAATTGAAATAGTGTTTCCTGCCTAGTGGATGAAAGGTTGGGCTTCTAATACTACTGAAGAATTTTGGAAGATTGATAACAGGGCAACTTGTGTGATATGTATGTTTTTTGTTCCTTTATTCATTAGCGGGATATGGACATCTGTGGCTAGGCAGCATTTATTACCCATCCCAAATTTCCCAGAGGGCAGTTGAGAGTCAACCCCTTACTGTGGGTCTCGAGTCATGTGTAGTCTAGACCAGGTAGGGATGGCCGTTTCCTTCCCTGAAGGACATTAGTGAACCAGATGGGTTTTTCCGACAGTGGATCCACGGTCATTGTTAGATTCTTCATTCTAGATTTTTTTAAAATTAAAATCAAATTCCACCATCTGCCATGGTAGGATTTGAACCCAGGTCCCCAGAACATTTACCTGGGTCTCTGGATTAACAGTCCAGCGATAATACCACTAGGCCATTGCCTCCCCCATGCTGCAATACGTTGGAAAAGGCCAATTCAAAGACATTTATTTTTAAACTGGTCAGCCTTTCTACAGAACTAACAACTTCCTCTGCATTTAAAAGGGTAACATCCAGGTGGTACTGAGCATAGCACTACATATTTGTGCCACACACGGCCGCCTGCAAGTTCCTACACCCTAAGGACTACAGTAGTTGAAGAAGACAACATACCATTGACTTTGCCAGGACAATGGGGAGGCAATGGCCTAGTGGTATTATCGCTGGACTATTAATCCAGAGACCGAGGTTCAAATCCCGCCACGGCGGATGGTGGAATTTGAATTCAATAAAATATCTGGAATTAAGAATCTAATGATAACTGTGAACATTGTCAGAAAAACCCATCTGGTTTACTAATGTCCTTACCTGGTCTGGCCTACACGTGACCCCAGATCCACAGCAATGTGGTTGACTCTTAACTGCCCTCTGGGCAATTAGGGATGGGTAATAAATGCTGCCTGGTCAGCAATGCCCTCATCCTGAGAATGAATAAAGGAAAAAAAAATTAATGCTTCCTTACAAGTGGAACCCATCTCCCACTCATCAATTTTTTTTAAAAATTGAATAAAATGTGAAGAAAATTTATATCCTCACCCTGTTGCTATTTTACTGGCAATTATTGCACCAAAAGAATATTGACTGGTGTGTCAAATTGTCAGCCACTTCTGAATGAAAAGCAGAAGTGCTGGAAAAACTTAGCAGTACTTGCAGCATCAGTGTAAAGAGAAACAGTTGATGTTTCATGTCTGATATAACTTTTTTTTGGAATTTATGGAAGAGCCGTATTGGACTCTGTTTCTGTCTTCATAGATGCTGACTGAACTGCTGAGTTTTTCCTATAACTTCTGATTTTGCTTAAGATCTGCAGCACCTGCAATATATTGCATTTGCGTGATTTGAACTGTGTGTGTGCGCGCGCGCATGCTGTATGCAGTAGGTCAGAACTGTTTTCTAAAGTGATCTGCAGTTCACATTTTCAGCTTTAATTATCCATTGCACAGAGTTGGCTGCCCAGATAGGTTCTCGCAATCAGTCATAATGTGGAATGACAACGAAGTTGTATTTTCCTGCAGAACCCACTTTGTGTTTCATTGTATGTAAGCTCTGGGAGGTGAGAGCTGTTCATGTGGTAGTAGCCACTAATCAACAAATGTTGCAACCATCATTTATGCCAGAGGTGCTATTGTACTTGTATTGATCAGGAATTTACATTTGTGTAAATGATAACAACAAAGGAATGTGCCTTATTATCACTTTTCCTGGACCATTGAATATAATGCATTTAACAGTAGGCAAAATATAATTCTGTCTTCAGCTCCTCTGAATCCACTGCTTTTTAGTTTCACTTGTTGTTTGTGGTGCCCTTTTTGGTTGATGTCTATCTCTTTTCCTTCCTGGATTCCTATTCCACATCTGTCTGGGGTTTTTTGTGAGACCCCTATAGGTCCATCATAGATCCATCTTCACTCCTAGAATATTTTAATTACTGATTAAGTTGTGCTGTCTGAAATGCTTGTTTTTGTTCATCGCTTTGTTTAACAATCAGTTGCTTCGGACCCATCTTGGACACTTGCATAGGAGGCAGTTGAGCTTAGTCGGGTGGCAAGATTTCTGATCTGGACAAAAGTGCAGCCACCACACTGACAATAAGACCATAAGAGGTGGTAACAAGTGGTCCATTTGGGAAGTCAAACAGCTTGGATATTCAATGAAAACAGATCACAGCTGATCTGATAATCCTCAACACCACTTTACTGCTTTATCCTTGTAGCCCTTGATTTTCTTACTGATTAGGAATCTGTCTTATCTCTGCCTTGAATGTAAATTAAAAACCCAGCCTTGACAGACCTCTGTGGTAAAGAATTCTACAGATTCACTGCCCTCTGAAAGGAAAGAAAATCTCCTTGTCTCTGTCTGAAATGGGTGACCCCTTACTTTGAAATTATGCCTTTATTGTTCTAGACTCTCGCACAAGTGGAGAAATCTCTCCTCATCTATCCTGTCAAGCCGACTAAGAATCTTGTTTGTTTCAATTATGTGTCCTCTCGTTCATTTAAATTGCTCTTAAACATTCTGAATTTTGTTCTCCAATCCAATTTATAATCTTCTCTCTCAATCTCAGTTGGAGTCTTATGACTAATTCTGACACCATATTTCAGGAACGATGATTGTCAAGATGCAAATGGGAATTAGTGACTTCACTTTTGATAGAAATTGGAAAAGTTAGGACTACTCTCCTCTGAACAAAGAAGATTAAGAGCTGACCCACTGGAGATTTTCGTGATGAAAGGTTTTGTAAGCATAGAGGACTAATATTTTCTCATGAGTTTACCAGCAACAAGATATCAGACTTTTGCCAATTATTTTTAGTCTTGAGAAATCAAAAGCTTTTATTGAACCATCAGTTTCTGAAATACCTGAAGAGGTGTAGGTATTAATTCCATAAATAAATGTAAGAGTAATTGGAAAGATTTGAAGATGAGGAACTTGTTGGGATACAAAATGAAGATGTGGGACTGCTGTTTGGTGTAGTCAACATAGGCACAATAAACCAAATGGCCTCCAAAACGCATGTCTCTATGGTTCTAGTCACTGATTTGACTTCCAGATTAACAAGCATTTGAAGTCCTCGCCTGTCGTGATTTTAGGAGAAGCTGGTTACTCAACTTGGGATAGAATGGGCAAATAACCTGACTTAAAAGGAGGCTTTTGAGGGAAGAGAGGCATAGGATTTTAGGAGTGAATTGCAGAATTTTGGGCAGCTTAGAGAGTTGCTCAGTGATGATAGTCTAAGGAGAGGAGGAAATCCTAATAAGGGTAGAGTGGTGGATTCAAAAGAAGAGTCAGATTGAAGAAAGATGTAGAAATATGGGAGGGTGAGGCATTGTAACAATTTAAACATGAAGAAGAAACTTAAGAATTGAGAACAGCAAAGTTCTTGGGGACATCGAAGACCGCAAGAAGAGGTGTAATTGATGAATGTGTATACACTATGTTATACATGATCCTGCTATCATAGCCATTGTGTGAAGCTGATCAATTAAATTTTCTGAACACCACTGGAATAAAAATGTCAACATATTAAATCCATGCAGGGCTCAAAATAGAATTCTATCACTTGCAATGTGAGACGTGAACTCTTGTTTGTGCAAAGAATGTGTTTGTGTGGAGGTCCAGGGGAGATTAAATGCTCACCATTTAGAGGAGGAAAATCTCCGTTAATCAGTGAACCAAAATGAGCAATTAGAGTTGAATTTGGCTGATTGTGTCTTGATCTCTGGCTTAGTCATAGCAGACAGATTGGCAGTGGAAGGGTGTTTTTCAGATTGGAAATCTGTGACTGGTGGTGTTCCACAGGGAGCAGTGCTGGGTCACCTGTTGTTTGTAATATAAATAATTTGGGGGAGAATGTAGGTAGCCTGATTTAGTGAGTTTGCAGATGACCCAAAGATTGGGGGTGCTGCGGATAGTGAGGAGGATTGCCTGAGGATTCAGAAGGATGTAGATAGACTGGAGACCTGGGTGGAGAAATGCCGGATGGAATTTAATCCAGACAAATGGTGATGCATTTTGGGAAATTTTAATGCAGAGGGGAAGTGTACAGTAAATGGCAGAACCCTTAGTAGCATCAACATAGAGGGATCTGGATGTAAAAGGTCCACAGTTGGCTGAAAGTGGCAACGTAAATGAATGAGGTGGTCAAGAAGGCATATGGTGTGCTTGCCTTCATCGGTTGGGGCATAGAGTATAAAAATTGGCAAGTCATGTCACTGCTGTATAGAAATTTAGTTAGGCCACATTTGGAATATTGTATACAGTTCTGATCACGACACTACCAGAAAGATGTGGAGGCTTTGGCGAAGTTACAGAAATGGTTTACCAGCATAGTGCCTGATTTAGAGAGTATTAGCTATGAGGAGAGATTAGATTAGCTTGAATTGGATGAATGCCGAAGGATGAGTATCGATCTGATAGAAGTTGTAAAACTTCTGAGAGGCGGGAATAAAGTGGATAATTAGCCTTTTTGACAAGGTAGAAATACTAAGTACTAAGAGACATATATTTCAAGTAAAAAGGGGATAAGTTTTTAAAGCAGATATGAGAGGCAGGTTTTTTTTAAGTGGGTTGTAAGTGCCTGGAATACACTGCCAAAGGAGGTGGTGGAGGCGGATACAGTAGCAACATTTAAGAGGCAGTTTGACAGATATATGAATAAGCAGGGAATAAAAGAATATAGACAGCATAGAGGCAAAAGTTTTTGGTTGACAAAGGCATCGTATGTCTGCACAGTCTTGTTGGGTCAAAGGGCCTGTTCCTGTACTCTATTGTTCTTTGGGAATAGACAAGTTAAAATGTTTTGTCATATTGAAGAGCATGAAGGTTATGTGCTAATTCTAATGAAGTTGAATGGGGAGCTAGATGATGAGATGCAGATTTATCTTCCATCTTGGATAGTAGCTTCAGAATTTGATCTTCAACTACTGGGAGCCAGAAGTTGCTGCCTTATTTTCATGTAAATAATTGTGTTGTTTCCCTTTTAACGACAATATTTGGTTCCGTATCTAGGTAGCTGTTCAAGATTGAAAATAGATTCCAGATCTTCTTCTCTTCTCTCTCAAACTATCCCTCCTAAAAACAGTGAAAAAGTGCTGTAACTTCATCTCTAAATTGAGGAATAGAATTGTTAAGTTTGCCTTGCCCTTCTCCATCTGTCTACATCATGTATTTGTATAATATATGACTTGTGCTTTGGTAAAATTTAAAAATTTTCACATGACATAAACTTGTCACTGTTCATTGTTCATTGTTACCACACGTAGCAATGAAACAAGACTACAGGAGGATGGGCAGACACATGGTAGATGAAGATTAATGCAAAATAGTGGTTAGAAAAGAAAGGGGGGGGGAAGGTAGATAGCATGGTGGATTAGCTTAAATGAACATTGTGGTGTTGAAAAGAGGATATCTTTGAGGAAATAAGGACAGAATCCATTTGGTTAGATGTAAGAAGGATATGTTCACTCTACTAGGTGCATTCTATAGACTTTAAAATAACGAAGGGGACAAATCTGGTTGATCACAGCTTTGCAAGAACTGCAGAATACTTACATTGGGAGACTTTATCATTTTATCAGTCAATATTTGGGTAATTAGAGTAAAGGCAAAAGAGGGGGAGGAATTGCTGAAATGTTTTCGGGAGAACATTCTTGATTGTGATGTTATCAGCCCTAGTAGGAAGAAGGCATTCCTAGATCTGCCACAGGAAATTAGGTGGGCCAAATGGACTAAGTGTCTGTTGGACAATATTTGACTAAGTGTGATCATAGTAGTCTAAACCTAACGGTACAAACAGAGAATCAAGGAATATTCTGAAATAAAACATCTAAATTGAAAGAAGACTAACTTTACTAGAATGAGAGGCAACCTGGCCAGTATAAAGCAGAACAAAAGTCTGGCAAGCAAAATAATGGGCGATCTTGACAGAAGAGAATCTTTTTGGGTACTGGATACATTCCACAAAGGGGAACCAAAGTCAGGCCATCATGATGAGGGAGATTCACTTTTTTTTGTCTATGATGTATATCAGATGAATTCAAGTGAGAACCTGAACAAGTTCAGTAAGTCAAGAGAAGAAATGAAGAGAACAATAAGATTGGGAGAATAAAATTGGCAGTTAATGTAAAGGGGAACATACTATTTACATGCCAGTAAAATATTTGGAAGTGGGTCATAAAGGGTGAAGTGGATCCTATTGGGAACAATGTGATTAGAGGTGCTGGGCAAGACTGTAGTGTTTGATGAATAGGTTTTTATCAGTGTTAAACAATGAGGAGTCTGCTGACAATATTAGTGATTTGGAGATGTAGAGATCGTGGACTGGTTGAAAATTGACAGGCTGGATTAGCTGTGCTTAAAGTAAGTCATCTAGTCTAAATGGCTTGCATCCCAAATTGCTAAAAGAATTGGGATGGGTAACCATTCTTATTGCAGTAACTAAAACTGTGTATAGTATTTTTGAAAATGCTGGTTTCCTCATGTGTTACATTTGCTGCCAAAGCAACTGCAAGGTATGGTCATCACACATGAAAATCCTGCTATTGAAAGGTAGTATTTTTGAATCAACAAATTGGATCAATAGGAACAAGAAACAATACTATCTCTTCACTGATACAGCAATTCCAGTACATATGCTGTCTAGCATGGGATAAACAGTCGCAAATGACATGGGAAGTGGGACGGCAAGAAGACTGGTGATTAGGGAAGTGAGAGAAGCTGAGAATCGAGGGGCATGGAAGAAGCAGCAATAATGGGCACACCAGTTCGGGTTGATGGCATTAATGGCATCAACTCTCTGTTCAAATGCACTTAGCAGGACAATCACAGCTTTTGTATAGTTCTAATGTATGCTCCCTGCTCTTGTATTTTATTGACTATTAATCCAGAGACCCAGGTAATCCTGTGGGGACCTAGGTTCAAATCCTGCCAAGGCATGGTGGAATTCAAATCCAATTTGGATTCTTAATTGCAGATTATTTTTTAATGAAAACCATGAAACTGTTGTCAGTTGTTGGTAAAGCACATCTGGTTCATTAATGCCCCTCAGGGAAGGAAATCTGCTGTTACCTAGTCTGGTCTACATATGACTCCAGACTGGACTTTTAACTGCCCTCTGGACATTTAGGAATGGAGAATAAATGTTGGCCCAACATTCACTATGAATTTAAAAAATAACAATCTTGTCTACCTATCATGCTGCTTCAAGGGATCTGTTGGCCTACACACAGATCTCCCTGTTCATTTAAACATCTGTTTTCTTGAGGACTTGATACTGAGCTCTATGGAATTCTAGCAGTAACATGGTGTCCGTCCCAAAGGACTCATTGACTATCATCCGTTTGCTTCCTGCATGGAGCCAGTTATATATACAAGTTTGTGTCTTCTCATGGGCTTTTGCATTTCTGACCAGTCTGCCGGAGGAGTTCTGTCAAAGGTTGTGCTAAAATCCATATATACGATATTAAACATGCAACCCTTATCAATTCCACATGTAGGCAACTAAAAAAATTCAGTCAAGTTAAGTAATGTAGAATCTTTCTTTTTTCTAAACCAGTCCATGTTGACAATATTTGAATAATCCATGTTTTTCTACTTGGTGCTTTATTTTGTCTCTCAAAAACTAGGAAGTTGCTGGTAGGGCTGCTATTTAGCACTTAATCAATGCCTTTTGGAAGTTCATAAATACCACTACCATCTCTGTTAACTCATCAAAAAAAAGTTAATAAAGTTAGTTAAATGCAATTTCCCTTTATCAAAAGTTATTTTCTATTTCCCTCTCATTATTTAAAGTGCCAAATAGTCAATGGATTTAATGTTAACTTTGTTTCTCTCTCCACAGATGCTGAGTTTCTCCAGTGCTTTTTGTTTCATTTCTCTAGCATCAGCTATTTTGCTTTTATTTGAGTATTTAATTCACTGCCACTTCTCTTGCAGGTATATCCAACTTGTAGAGGTTCTGCACTTCTCTCTGACAGAATTTCCATTTGACGATTCTTCTTTTTTTTTTCAGTTTATTCATCTTCATTGCTTTCTATTTCCCTTCTAACCTTTTGATTTAGGCATTGAAGAGTCATTGGACTCAACATTAATACTATGTTGCTTTCTCTTAAATTGTCAGACTTGCTGAGTTTCTCTAACATTTTATTTATTGCCTTTACCAAATCTGTGTTGACATTCCCTAACTTCTACTTGTCCAAAATGACTATAATTGGAGGAAAAAAATTTAAATGTCTAAAAGTTAGAGACATTTAGTCTGAAATCGTAGAGTTTTTCTTTGCATGTCCATTTGAGGTCTCCAGTCCTGTGGTCACCCACCTGTATAGAAAAAAAAATAGTGGATTTTAGCTAGTGCTTCTGATTTCTACCTTTTAACCTCTCCATATTGTTGGATCCATCACATCTGGTCCTGGTGTCACATAAAATTTTAGTCCAGCCGGTTGGTCATATTGTTGGTAAATCCTGGTTTTATTCTTACAGATGCACATATTTTCTGTTGCTAGAAAACCATTGTTTAGCTCTCAATTATCTTCATTTTTTTGTTTAAACGTTCACAATTTACTTCTTGTGAAGTAATTGTTCTTTTTATTTTGTACAGGTGCAGCAGTGGCTGGTGTATACAGGGTAGCAGGGAAAACTATGGCTCCACTTGAGGCTTTGGTATTTGGTGCTGGACAGACAGTTCTCACAGTTGTCATCTCATTCTCGAGGATTCTAGCCACCCTATAAGGGCAGGTTTCATTTAAGCTAAGCGGTACTGTTGGAGCTCTCTATATGGGGGATGTTTGAGGGAAAAACCACCCGAAGACACCAGAATTGAATGCCAACCTGCAAGGTCAGCAAGTTGTATGAAATATCCAACCTTTGTGATCTCCAGGCCAGTAGGGGAAGACTGTTTGCTGTTTGGATCTCTGCAGTATGGCGCCTTATGTGCTTTTTTTCCAGAAACAAGGACATGAAAGTGACTGAGGGATCAGTGAAAGCTCACGAGCAAAACATTTTATACAGTCACCATTAATTATTAATGGTGGCAGATGCACACAACTGTAAATGCACTCTAATACAAACTGCAGGGAGAGTGTCAGTGTTACATGTGCCAAACTTGGAAGTTTTTAAACATTATTTTGAAAATGTGAACTGATATCCAGGTAAAAAGTGGGCTCTGGGGAGATGTTTACTACTGTACATAGGTAAGATATTTATAAGAATTGGACATGGTGTTCTTGTTCATCCTCTCTCCCACAGACCTGAGGATATTGTGTTTGTATTTGTATTGTAACGATAGAAAAGCCCCATCAGGTGACTAGGTTTAAATAGCACCATTAGTGACAAGCATTAGTGCATTACCATTTTAACCTTTTTGTAATGACCAATCTTGTTTTTGTTCATCACTGCGGCTTCCTTAAACAGTGCAGACTATTCAGCTATACTTTATGGGAAATAATCACTATACCAGTAAACAAATCACTTGACTGATTCTTACTATTGCTTCTTGAGCATGTCACCTTTTTTAGCCAATACGATTGTGCACAAGCTAGCTTTTAGCAGCGTGCATGCCAGCAGCAAAAAAAGACACAAACCACTTATTTACTCAGTTTACACTTCTTAATATACACGGGAAAATATGGTTGAGTATTTCTGAATGATGCTGTGAAATTCGTACATTTCTATCAATACCTACACCACCCAAGCCCTCACCAACTTCCTCACCCTTTTGCTTTGTGGAGTTTTTTTTCCTGTGGTTCAAATGGCTGCACAGTGGTTTACAGGGTCTGCTTTCTAGGCAGATCTGAGTTGCTGTGCAGTAGTTTACAGGGCTTGCCTTCCCAACAGATTCAGTTTTTGATTTGCATGCACCACAAACTGCTCTCACCTGTTTATAGCGAAATACTGGCTCTTAATTATGAAGTGGAAGTTGAATACCTTGGTATACTTGAAGCATGTCTGTTGTATGCAACCTTTTTGGTTTTACATTACTGTAGTAAATTATGTGGCTGGAAATGCTCTGACACTGCTGTAACAGAGGTAGTTTTAGAGGTGATAAAATGCTGTTATGTTTGATTGTATGAGATGGGCGTTACTGCATATTGAATGCATTGAACATTTTGATTTATTTGTAACATTGAAACTGGGACTGTAACCAAAGATTTGTAAACCAGGTATTGGGGTCTTGCCCATTCTGCTGCTAATTTGTCACTGTCTTTTTGTTTAACTTGAGTAAATTTCTTTTTGTAAATCATTTTTAAACTTTGGTTATCAACTTGAACATTACATTGGAGACTGTGTGTGTGGTTCTGGAAACATTAGGATCCAAATGTTCAGTTCCAGACCTAGTTTTAATTTTGTTTTGTTAACTAAATATATTCATGGTCATGAAGACTTCAGGCTTGGTTCATTTTAATATTTTTTTTAAAAAAAAATTCATGTGTCCCTGATGTAAGCTTTCCAGTTTCAAAAGGCCTCCAAAGGGGCTCAGTGTTGATTGCAATTTGAAGAAATGTGCTCAATAGGAAACTTAAATTTTATCTGACAATTTATGATAACCTTGTGGCTATCCCTTTTATTAATCTTGTTTTACAGCTACAGAGACAGCAGACCTCACCCATATGTATCTGATGTATGTAAACTATTCTAAACTACTAACTAGTTTATTAGAAAAATAATTTTTTTTCGACAAGCCATCCTCCACACACCATTCAGTAAACAATAGCTTGCCATTTTTAAAAAATAGTATTAGTGTCGCGTCAAAAACATTATTTTAGTATATACGTGGGATGGATGTAATGCATTTGTTTTGTTAGCATGGAACATTTTGTAGCTGTCTCCTTTGGACCCACTCAGTAAACAAAACGTTCCTTCATTGTATCTTGAAATGGCAACTATAAACAAAATATCAGTAGAGGACTGAGGAACAAAGGAACATCTGAAAGCCAGGCTGTATTTGTATTGTCTAAATCTGTCAAAGGCCATTTTCTTAAATGCTTCTTTTAGTAAACTGCACAAGTTTAGAAATCCTTTCAGGAGAAAGGACTGGGATGAAAAAAAATCATTGTACCTGATTGCAAAGTAGAGCCTAAATCCATTCAGTTGATGATGCCCATAATTTTGATCTAAACAATCATGTTTCAGAAAATTTTGCCTCATTGTAAATGTTCTGTTTGACTCATTCTATTAGGAATGAAGTCCTACAGCTTGCCAAAAGCTGCAGACAGATTGTCAAGTAGCTGAGCCTTTGAAATTCCATGTGTTCTCCTAATCTCCTGCTACAGCTGTTAAATCGTTAGATAAAATGAGACCCCTTTAGAGCCATTTAAAATTGTACCTTGTTCCAAGTTGCAACCATCAGTGTAGTTTTGTTTTGGTTACCTGCTGGCTGTAAAGAGGTTTAAATAGTTGTACCACCACCATGGCAGATGGTGGAATTTAAATTCAATAAATATCAGCAATTAAATGCCTAATGATGACCAGGAGCACGCTGTCAATTGTCAAGAAAACCCATCTAGTTCACTAATGTCCTTTTAGAGAAAGAAACTGCCATCCTTTTCCTGGTCTGACCAATATGTGACTCCAGACCCAAAGTAATGTGGATGAGTGTTAATTGCCTTCTGCCAATGACCCCCGCAACTCATGAATGAATTTTTTAAAAAAAAATGAGCCAAAACTGATAATTTAGCCTTTGCTAACATTTTATTGAACTATTTGAATGATTAGTGGATATAACAAAAGAATGTTAGTTTATGGGGTGACCAATACTGTGCACTCTAACTACTGCCTATTTAGCATTGTCTCTCATTCCTTTTGTCTCACGCATGACATTATTTTTCTGACAATGCTAGGAATACCCCAGTTGTGTCTGCTGATATTCTGGCGTGAAGTTCTACAGATCAATGTCAATGCCTCAGACTCTCCATTAACATCTCCATTATAAACTTTCTTATGAATATTTTACCTTTTTATTGATTCAAAAATTAATCTCTCTGAAGAAAAACCTAACCTATATTTTTATACTTCATTAAAGATCAGTATTTATTATTGTAGTTCTAAGTAAATGCCAGGATTTATTTTTTGTCTTGCTTTTCCTGGCATTGTGTTCTTTAGTTGCTAGGTAGCAAGGTACAGTCCAGTAAACTTACTGTTTCTTTAATTTTGAAACTACAATAAATCAGCTGTCTGCCACAGCCTTAAACTTTATGTCCAACTGGTCTTTATTCTTGTTACTAATACCGAGAGTCTATTACGTCCCCCTGGTGTGTTTCAAATCTTATCAGTTATCCTTTACAGACTTGGTTAAAAAAGGCTGAGTTCAGTCAAATTAGCTCTAAGCTGTCTTGTATCTCTAAAATGATTTTTAAAATGAGAAATGCATCTGTATATATCAAACACCGTATTCTAGGTTAAAATGTAAATTCACATGCACACTGGAAGTTATAGAATTCTATCAGTGAGAATTACTGTTCTTGAGTACTGGGCACTATATTCTTTTTTTTTCCATTGTAGTCTGCACAGTTTGGAAAACTGGTGATCAGGAATCCATAACTATAGTTTTCTTAAAACAATAATCCTAGTGCCACTATGGTAGCTCAGTCTGTAAAAACACTGTGCTGTGTGTGTCTAATCCAAGGAGATCTGTGTCTTGGTTCAACTTTGATTTTATTTGAAGCACTTTATTATTGTTTGGTGTAAAAGATGGGAGATATGTAAATTAGTATTACATCTGCTGAAACGTGATGGCCCAGAGTTCCATCTCTATTGAATTGCTTGAGTAATATGAATTTGAGTGATCTTTGTTCGGATCTTGCTGATTAAGGAAATTAATGTCCCCATAAATCGGCATTAGTCTGAAAAGACTCTACGTTAAGATACTACAGTATTAAAATTTGGATCAGCTTGACTTCTTGGATACGTATTGATGGTAATATGGATGCAGATGTGTATTTGACCTGTGCCCACTTGATATTGAAAAGCATATACTGCTGTAAAAGGTCTAGGTTTTTTCACTTACGGTATGTCATTTTAAATGGATTTATACATTTTGTTTTAGATTTGGAAATCTAGTCTAAAATGTTTGTCTGTTTCTTTGGCTCTGGAAGGATTTGTTGGTCAGTAAATTTTACTCCCATATCTGATATTGGTGCCAAAACAGAGAATTGAGGCTTTGCACAGGCTCTAATTTTCAGTCAAGAAGTTGATAAAGTTTGTTTTGTGCAAAATGAGATGAATTTATGTCACTTTTGAAGACAGCAGGTAAAATCAAAAATGTAAAACCGTGAAAATTACAAGAGCTCTGCTGATTTCTGCAAAGAAGAAACAGAGCTTAAGAATTGGATGTAAGCGCCTTAACAGGGCTAAATGAGTGTTTGGCCCTGATAAAGACATTGTGTCAGAAATGTTAATCAGCTCTTCCTAGGTAACAAAACTTGCTGTGCATTTCCATTTTCTTTTATTTACTGCATAATTATTCATTTTTTGTCAAAGATTTTTTGGTTAGAAATGTTGTTTATTTTGACTACCTCATTGTCATCTTTAGCTATCTTAAAGTTTAAAAACCTGCGATAAGGTTAAGATTAGTGGTATGTGGATTGAACAGATGATGAATTCTTAAATTCATTGTTTAAAAAGTATTTAAACAAAAATTGTCACAGTGCACTGCATTTCCCCCCTTCCTGAAAATTCTTTATTTTTTTAACCTTTTTCTGGCATCCCTGCTGTACAATTGTTAAAGGGGTTTACTTCCAAGGCACTGCCCTTTGCCCTTTGCCCTTTGTTTCCTTCAGCCAACACTGAGAGTTTACACCACCGTAAATGGATATTTGGCACAGTTTAACGTACTAAAATTAAAAGCTCAATGACTGCCAGGGCTTTCTCTACAGTGTTATATGGTGTGATTTCATGCAATTGTATTATATTTTTGTCAGCATGCATGGAATTATTTTTCTTTCTGCTAAACTTTCTTATTACAAATTATTCAAACAAAATTCAGTATGTAAAAAAAAAAAATTCCCAGGAAACCTTTTTTTTAAAGAAGCTGCAACTGTAAGCACTGCACTACAGCTGATGAGCTTGTTAAATGGAGAGAAAGATTTCCTGCAGTGGAAAGTAACCTGCTATTTGTTTTAAAATATCTCTATAAACAGAGTAGATAGTATCCTTAGTTTATGATTTATATTGAAACTGACAGCAATATTTTTAATACATTGTAAAAACAAAATCCAAAAATGTCTATTCTGACGAGGCAGTTTTGTTCTAGAAATAAGTGCAGTATTATGTACCCACAACTAAGGCAATAAATCTTTATAACTCATTGCTCATTGTAGTTTAGATGGGGTCTGATCAAAGTTTTGTACAACTGAAGAATAAATTCTTCACTTTTTTTGAAATTCAGCCATTTTGTTTGTGGTAATTCATGCATACAATGAAATGTTTTATTGAAACAAAATTGGTCTTACAGTGTCAGCATTGCTGGTGAGGTCAGCATTTCTGCTCATCTGTCTCTAATAGCCCTTCGCAACATTGTGCTGAGCCACTGCAGTCCTGAGGGAGGGTGGGGTGCTGGTAGATACACAATGTTAAGGAGGGAGTTCCAATATCTTGTCCCAATAACAGTGAAGAGATTCAATGTAGTTCAAGTCAGGGTGATGTGTGCCTTCGAGTAGGCCATCGGCGTTTATGTACTTCCTTGCTGCTCTTTGTGATGAGGTCGGGTTTTAACTGCAATTGAAAGAGCCCTGACAGTTTGCTGTGGTGCATCCTTCTGATGATGCATATTGCTGTCATTTGATGCTAGTGGTGGAGAGTGCAAACGTTTAAGGTGGAGGATAGGTGCTGATCAAGTGTATGGATTTGTTTTGGATGGCGTTGAACATCTTGAGTATTAACATTTGAAGAGTTGCAAGTAGGACTGAACAAAGTGCAATCACCTGAACATTTGTCAGAGGGAAGTCATTAAAGCAGTTGAAGATGGTTGGGTCTAAGAAACTCCTGCACCTGTTCCTGGGCTGGTTTGATTGCCTGTTAAAACTATTTTGATTACTTTTTGTATCTATGTGGTAACTTTTTGTGACTTGTGTATATTGACACCTGACTCTCTTTTGGTCCAACATCATTCCTAACTTTTCACCATTAAAAGAATATTCCAATTTGCTGTCTTTTCCTGAAAGTGGATGAACTTGCTCTTGCCCATCGTAGACTCCATCTGTCATAGTTTTGCCTTCATTTAAGTATCACTTGTTTTTAAAAAAAAAAAAATTCTTCTGTAAGCATTTGACCAACTGGATCTCCTAAGTTTGCCTTAACTGCAAGCTTTGATAACTGGCCATTTAATCCTAAAAATGTATGATAAAAGCTGTTGCCTCAGGTGCTTTTCTTACTCTTTATGCAGGAATTGGGAAGGCCATTCCAGCTGTTCAGTCCTTCTGAACTATTGGCCAGGATGGTGGTGAGGAAGCAGGGTGAGAATGTTTTTAATGTAGTCAGATTGATAGCACTTTTGTCAAATATACAGTGCAGGCCTCTGTGTTTCCTATTGTAAAATGTGTGAAAATGATCAATTTCAGAAATTGTGCAGTAATTGTGACTTTGATGCTTTGCAAGTTTTCAGCATAAAGCTGCAATGAGTTATACATTGTCTCTGTCTGTTCAGAGAGGCTATGGAGCTTGTTTTTTTTCTGTATTTATTACAAAACTCTGGGCTTTTTTTTATTTTTTGAAGAGAAGGGCACCTCAACTTCTAGGTGCCACAATAATAAAAAAGATCCATTGTTTCATACCTTGGGTAGTGGGGACATCATAGGAGGCTGCTCCTTGCTTGCAAATACTTTAGTGCTGCCTTCTCTTAGATATTTCTAGCCTGTTCAGCAATGGAAGTTGCTGTAACCAAACAGGCAAGGTGTTTGGAAGAATCTGATTTTGCAGTATTTTCTTTCCTTGCATTCCCTGAGTTGGGTGACCATGAATGAAACTGTTCTTGGCCTTCCCAGTAAAGGTCAGTCACAAAGAAAGAATGGCTAGTTGAGTGACTTGCCAAGGGATTGAACGTGCAACCATCAACCCAGTACTCGTGCAAGGAAGGCAGTCTTTCCATCCATGTGCTGAGTGTTCGAGCTCAAGCTTGAGAGCCAAACTATATTGTTAGTAACTATTTCTTTTTATTGTATAAAAAGATTTCAGAAGGCTATTTTTTTAATAGACGTAGATCTTTGCAGGGAGCACACAACATCTCTTGGGAATTTAAATAATGCAACCACCATGTTCAGCACTGGATGGGATGTCAATCCTAAAAACTCCAGTATTACAAATTGACTAGTTTGAGGCCAGATTCAATGGTGAGACCAAAAAGGAGGGATCTAATAACGCTTTTGTAATGAATAATCGGATGTAACATTTTATTTTGTATGGTTTACCTGTAAATTATGGTAGGGAAGATTTCCCACAGTATTGTTTTCTAGCATCTGAACTGAGTAGAAAAATTTGGTTACTTTTGCAGATGGATGATGTAATAATTGGGGCAAAATTAAATTCAATTGAATGTTGGTGCTTCAGTCCTTTTGCAAACAATATTGTATGTAGTATGCTGTTTGTTTGCAACACCGTGTGGCCTACTGTAGTAGACTGCTGCAGTGGAGAAAATTCTATTATCCAACCTGACTTGAGTGAAACAAAGCATCCTACTTTCTGTATTTAATCAAAATCCTTTTTTGATTTGTTGACTTCTTCAAAATGTACTCTTGTAGCAACTCTGAACACCTACACACTTGTCAACAAGCTTGCTGTTTCCTCCTTGTTGAAATGAATAAAACTACAAAATGGAACAACTTTTTTTTATTTTGCAAAATAAACAATTTGGCTTCGAGTAATGGTTGTGTATATGCACCAACTTCATTTGGTGTTTTGCGTAGCACCCTTTCTTCCTCCTTCTCCTCCTCCCCCCAGCCCCCCATCCCAATGATTTTTAGGTGCATTGGACTCTATAGCTGGGATTGATTTACACATACTGTATGATAATTAAAGCTCTAAATAATGTACATTATAGTTTTTAATTTCTTTTATAAGCAATCATTTTTATTTCCCTATTTATGGTACAGCCCTGTATTGTACATAACTATTTGGAGAATAAAGTTTTGCAGTGAACTATTTTGACTTGACCTACCTTAATTTTCAACTTGTATGAAGTGAATAAGAATGGATGAAGTTGGTCATGAAAAGTGCTGATTATTGCATTGTAAATCATTGAAGTTTATCTTTTAAATCAATGCACCACGGTGCTATGCAACAGAAAACAGCAGGAAATAAGAACAGGAAATGGTGCAAATACTCAACAGCAAAGTTCACATTAACTTGAAACAGCCTGGAAAATATGCTAGTGTAATTCTGTGATGGATAGTATGGATGCATAGCCCACAGAAATATTTAAAGGGAGCATGCACTGAAACAGTAGTCATGTGCAACTAAATTTTACACTGCTTTTCAGCACGTCTGCATCGTCCCTTCCCTCTGGGGAGGAGATGGCCTAAGTAGTATTAGTGCTAGACTATTAATCCAGAAACTCAGTTTGTGCCCTGGGCATCCAGGTTGAAATCCCATCATGGCAGATTTAAAAAAAAAAAACCTCACTGGAGGAGAAGGCTACACAGATATCCTCATCCTTGATGAAGGAAAAGCCCAACACATCAGTACAAAAGATACAGCTGAAGCATTCACCACAAACTTCAGCTAGAAGATGATCCATCTCTGCCTCCTCTAGGAGTGACCAGCATCACAAATGCCAGTCTTTAGTCAATTTGATTTACTCCACATGATATGAAGCCTAGTTAGCCTAGTCAGGGCTAGTATAGCAGCTACTGAAACGCAGTTCGAGAATATGTCTACAGAGTCGGGTTGAGGTCAGGAACAAGAAAGGAGCAATCACTTTTTGGCTTTTCACAGACCCCCCTAACAGTTGCAGAGAAGTGGAGGAGTGGATTGGGAGGCAGATACTGGAAAGGTGCAGAAGTCACAGGGTTGTAGTCATGGGTGACTTCAACTTTCCAAATATTTATCGGAAACTTTTTAGTTCTAATAGTTTAGATGGAGCAGATTTTGTCCAGTGCATTCAGGAAGGATTCCTGACACAGTATGTAGATAGACCAACATGAGGAGAGGCCGCTTTGGATTTGGTGCTTGGCAATGAACCGGGCCAAGTGTTAGACCTGTTGGTAGGAGAGCATTTTGGCAGTAGCGATCATAACTCTGTGTTACTTTTACAATAGTCATGGAAAAGGATAGGTACATACAGTAGGGTAAGGTTTATAATTGGGGGAAGGGTAATTATAATTCTGTTAGGCAAGAACTGGGTAACATAAAATGGGAACAGATGCTGTCGGGGAAGAGCACTATTGAAATGTGGAGATTGTTTAAGGAATGCATACTGCGTGTGCTCGATACGTTTGTCCCTAGCAGGCAGGGAAGATCGGTGGAGTGAAGGAGCCTTGGTTCTCGAGAGAGGTCGAATGACTAGTGAAGAGGAAGAAGGGTGCTTGTATAAGGTTGAAGAAACAAGGATCGGAAAAGGCTCCAGAGGGATACAGGTTAGCCAGGAACGAGCTGTAGAAAGGGCTTAGGAGAGCTATAAGGGGGCATGTGAAAACCTTGGCAGATAGGATCAAGGAAAACTCCAGGTACGTGAGGAATAAGAGAATGACCAGAGAAAGGGTAGGGCTGACCAAGGATTGTAAAGGAAATTTGTGCACGGAGCCTAAAGAGATAGGAGAGGTCCTTAATGAATACTTCAGTATTCACAACTGAGGGGCCTAGTTGTAGGGGAGGATAGTGTGAAACAAGATGGTAGGCTAGAGGAGGTGGATGTTAGTAAGGAAGATGTACTAGGAATTTTAAGGAACTTGAAGATAGATAAGTCCCCCGGGCTGGATAGGATTTATTCAAGGATTCTATGAAGAGCGAGGGAAGAGATTGCAGGGCCTTTGGCGATGATCTCTTCATCCTCACTGTTCCTGGGTATAGTGCCGGAAGATTGGAGAGTGGCAAACATCATTCCCTTGTTCAAAAAAGGGAATAGGGATAACCCTGGAACTTACAGGCCAGTTAGTCTTACTTCAGTGGTAGGAAAATTATTGGAAAGGGCTCTGAGAAATAGGATTTATGATCACTTGGATAGGCACAGTTTGATTCGTGATAGTCAGCATGGATTTGTGAGGGGTAGATCATGCCTCTCAAACCTTATTGAATTCTTTGAAGAGGTGACCAAACACGTGGATGAAGGCAAAGCAGTGGATGTGGTATACATGGATTTAAGTAAGGCATTTGATAAGGTTCCCCAGGGTAGGCTCATGCAGATAGGCACGGGATAGGGGGAAATGTAGCAGATTGGATTCAGAATTGGCTGACCCTTAGAAGACAAAGGTTAGTGGTGGACAAAAAATATTCAACATGGTGCTCAGTTACGAGTGGTGTACCTCAAGGATCTGTTCTGGGGTCCTCTTCGATTTGTGATTTTTTTTTTTTGTAAATGATTTGGATGTAGGAGAGGAAGGGTGGATTAGTAAGTTCGCGGATGATACGAAGATGGGTAGAGTTGTGGATAGTGTGGAGGGCTGTTCTAGGTTACAAAGGGACATTGATAGGATGCAGAGCTGGGCTGAGAAGTGGCAGATGGAGTTTAACCCTGAAAAGTGTGAGGTGATTCATAATGGAAGGACAAACTTGAAAGCAGAATACAGGGTTAAGGGAAAGATTCTTGGCAGTGTGGAGGAGCAATGGGATCTTGGAGTTCATGTCCCCAGTTTCCTGAAAGCTGCCACCCAGGTGGATGGAGGTGTATGGTGTGTTAGCTTTCATTAATAGAGGGATTGAGTTCAAGAGCCGTGAAGTTATGCTCCAGCTATACAAAAGCCTGGTTCAGCCACATCTGGAGTATTGTGTCCAGTTCTGGTCACCTCATTACAGGAAAGAGGTGGAAGCGTTGGACAAGGTGAAGAGGGGATTTACCAGGATGTTGCCTGGAATGGATGGAAGGTCTTACGAGGAAAGGTTGAGAGAGCGAGGGCTTTTCTCTTTAGAACGACGAAGGATGAGAGGTAACTTGATAGAGGTGTACAAAATGATCAGAGGTATAGATAGAGTGAACAGCCAGAGACTTTTTCCTAGGGTGGAGGTAGCTATTATGAGGGGGCATAGTTTTAGAGTTAGATATAGGGGAGAAGTAGGTTCTTTACTCAGTGGTAGGGGTATGGAATGCATTGTCGGAGAGGTTAGTGGAGTCGGCCTCATTAGGGGCATTTAAGTGGCTATTAGATAGGTATATGGATGATAGTATGAGGTAGGGTGGAGGTTAGATACCCTAAACCTAAGGCTAAAATTTCAGCACAACATCGTGGGCCAAAGGGCCTATACTGTGCTGTACTGTTCTATGTTCTAAACAGTTGGAGACACTGGATACTGTAAAGGCTATGGGCGCTGACAACCTTCTGGAAAGAGTACTAATGACTTGTGCTCCAAAACTTGTCACACCCCTAACTAATCTCTTCCAGTACAGTTACATCAAGGGCATCTACTGACAATGTGGAAACTTGTCTAGGTATGTCCTAAATACAAAAACCAAGACAAATCCAAACTCATAATTACTGCCCCTTCAGTCTACCTTCAATCATCAGTGAAGGTGTGATCAACAGTGCTATCAAGCAACACCTGCTCACTGAAGCCCAGTTTTGGTACACCAGCATCACTCAGCTCCTGACCTCATTAAAGCCTCGATTAAACATGGACAAAAGAGCTGAATACTAGAGGTGAGGTAAAGTGAGAGTGACAGCTCTTGACATCAAGGCTGCATTCAACTGAGTGTGGCATCAAGGAGCCCTAGCAAAACTGGCATCGATGGAGATCGGGGACAAAATCTCCACTGGTTGGAGTCATACCTGGCATATAGGAAAATGGTTGTAGTTCTGGAGGTCAGACTCTTAGCTTGTGGGTATTTTTGCAGGAGTTCGTCAGGGTAGTATCCTAAGCCCAACCATCGTCAGCTGCTTCATCGACGACCTTCTCGACTTCGTAAGGTCAAAAGTGGGGATGTTCACTGTGCAATGTTCAGCACTATTCGTGACTCTTCGGATATTAAAGCAGTCCATATTCAGATGCAACAAGTTCTGGATAATAGGCTTGGTCTGAGAAGTGCCTGGCGTGAATGTTACTTGCCAATGATCATCTTCAATACAAGAACAGTCTAACCTATGCTTCTTGACATTCAATGGCATTACTATTGCTGAATCCACATTATCAACATCCAGGGGTTTACCATTTACCAGAAATTCAACTGGACTTGCTATATAAATACAGTAGCTACAAGAGCAGGTCAGATAATAGGAATACTGCTGCAAAATTTCCCCAAAATCTGCCATCATCTATTATGCGGAAGTCAGGAGTGTGATGGAATACTCCCCACTTGTCTGGGTGGGTGCAGCTCCAAAAATACCTAATACTTGAATAGTCAAGAAGGTTGACACTATCCAGGACAAAGCCTGCTTGATTGGTGCCAGATCCAGAAGCATCCACTCACTCCTCCACTGTACACACTGCTGCAACTGAACATCAATGTACAAGATGCACTGCAGGAATTCACCCATGATTCTTAGCAACTTCTAAACTCACAACCTCTTCATCTGGAAGGATAAGGGCAGTAGATACATGAGACTACCACTACCTGTAAGTTCTTCTCCAAGCCACTCACATTCCTTCAGTATAGCTGGACCTAAATCCTGGCATCCAGGCCCTCTCCACCTCCAAACCCAAAATGATGGCTTTGTGGGTCAACGTGTTATAGGATGTAGACTGCAGGGGTGGTTCAAGAGGGCAGCTCATCACCATCTTCTGCAGGGCAACGTGGCTGGGCAATAAATGCTGGCCAGCCGGCAATAACCAAATCCCAGGAGAAAATTAAAAAATAAAATGTACGGAAAGAAAAATTGAATTAATGTTCTTTTTCTGATGAATAGTTATTTAACCTGAAATGCTAAATCTCTCAAATTACAGGAAAAACTCAGTAGGTCAGGCAGCACAAGGAAAGTTCTGAAGAATGGTTCCCAGACTCAATTCCGTTTTATCTCCACAGAGGCTGCCAGACTTGCTGAGTTTCTCCAGCGATTTCTGTTTTTCTTTATGATCTTCAATCTGTAGTTTTTTGTTTTGTATTATTTCTTTTCTTTTGCACCCCTTTTTTCCCTCTCCCTCTCCCTCTCCCTCTCCCTCTCTCTCTCTCCCTTTCTCTCACCCTCTCCCTCTCTCCACCTCCCCCCGCGCCCCCCCCGACCCCGAGACCAGCTGTGGTCTGACTAGTGGCTTGTATAGATTGAGTAAGACATCCCTATTTCCATAGTCTTCTGCCTTTCGAAACAAAGGCCAGTGTCCCCTCTGCCTCTCCTATTACCTGCTGAGTTTGTGATTTATGCACATCCCAAAACCCTCTGCAGGTTTCTCTAGTCTTCCTTTATTTAATTAATATCCAGCTCTTCTATTGCTGCCAAAATGCATAACCTTACCGTTTCCTTGTTCCTCATTATTACTTCCCTAACCTCATTCCCTAAAGGGCACATGTTTGCTTTGGCTTCTCACTTCCCTTTTATAAATATTTAAAGAACCTCTTGCTATCCATCTTGATATTACTTGCTAATTTACACTCAGTTATTTTCCTTCTTTTTTGGCTGTTCAAACAGTTCTCAATCTTCTGTCTTATCAAAAATATTTGCGACAATGTTTATTTGTCTTTTGTTTTGATGCTATCCTGAACTTCACTGGTTAAGCACTGTTGGCTTATTCCCTTTCTATAATCTTCCTCAAGGGAATATTATCTTTTCAGTGAGTCATGAACTTTTTTAAAATGCCTGCTATTATTCCTCGACCTTTTTTTTTGCTGCTAAACTCCTTTTCTAATCCCCTGTAGCTAACTCTGTCCTCATTCTTTTGTAATTACCCTTATTTAAGTGTAGCATAGTTGTTTCTGACCAAAGTTCCATGTTACAGTCACTGTTCCCTAGGGAATCTTTTTACTTTGAGATCATTTGTTGGATCTGGTAATCAGTAATGAGACCAGTTCAAAATAGCCTGATTCCCTGGTTAGATACAGGATGTATCATTTGGAACTGTATAAAAAGTTGATTAAACCATAGCTAGAATAATGTGTACGTGCTGTGGTTGGTTCGCTTGCCGGGCTGGTTCGTTAGTTCGCAGACGTTTCATTACCCTGCTGGGTAACATTATCAGTGCAGCCTCTGATGAAGTGCTGTTGTGTTTTCCTGCTTGGTATTTAAACTCTGGGGTCTGTTAGATTTGATTATCTCATTTCCGGTTTTTCTTTGCAGTGGTGTGTGTGTATATAGGATCTAGTTCCTTGTGCTTGTTGATGGCCTTCTTGGTGGAGAACCAGGCCTCTAGAAATTCTCGTGCTTGTCTCTCTTTGGCCTGTCCTAGAAACCTGGTGTTGTGCCAATCAAACTGGCGGTTCTCCTTATCCGTGTGAATGGAGATGAGTGAATATTGGTCGTGTCTTTTTGTTGCTAGTTGGTGTTCATGTGCCCTTTGGACAGACAGGAAGAAAATTGGCCACAAGGGCACATGAACACCAACTAGCAACAAAAAGACACAACCAATACTCACTCATCTCCATTCACACGGATAAGGAGAACCGCCAGTTCGATTGGGACAACACCAGGATCCTAGGTCAGGCTAAACAGAGACAAGCATGGGAATTCCTAGAGGCCTGGCTCTCCACCAAGAAGGCCATCAACAAACACATAGAACTAGACCCTATAGATACACCACTGCGAAGGAAAACCGGAAATGAGGTCATCAAATCCAACAGACCCCAGAGTTTAAATACTGGGCAGGAAAACACAACACCGTTTCAGCGGAGGCTGCACTGATGATGTTACCCAGGAGGGTAATGAAACGTCTGTGAACTAATGAACCAGCTCGGCGAGCAAACCAACCACAGCATCCACAACCCAATCTACACAAATATCTTAAATAATGTGTGCAGTTCTGGAATCTACATTATAGAAGAGATGTGATTGCAGAGGAGATTTAATGGGGTGTTGCCTGGCCTGGCGACTTCCAGTTATAAAGAGAAATTGCATAGTTTAGGCTTTGTTTTCCTTGAACCAGAGGAGACTGAGGTGGTGAATATGGTTGAGATGAATAAAATTTGAGGGGCATAGACAGGGAAGACAAGAAAGAACTTCCCTCCTTCTGGAGGGATCAATGAGCATGTGGCATATATTTTAAGGTAAAGGTCAGGAGGTTTAAAGGGAATATGAAGAAACTTTTTTTCACTTGGAGGGTGGTGGGATTCTGGAACTTGCTGCTTATATGGGTGGTAGAGGCAGAAACCTCATGACATTTAAGAAGTATTTAAATGGACACTTGCAATGCCAAGGATACAAGACAATGGGCCAAATGTTGGAAAATGGGATTAGAATGGTTTAGTAGTTGCTTTTGATTGGTACAGCTTCAATAGGCCTCAATGACTGTATGAAGAAACTGACCCACATACACTTTCATGAAGATTAAAGTTACCCATGATTAATATACTGACTTTTTACAGGCCCACCTTATACTCTTGCCAAATTGTAGACAGGAAATAAGTCTAGGGGGCCCAATAGACCACTTCCTCCAGTGTCTATTTTGAAAGCCTGAGATTCAGTCTCTCATGAAACACTGTGAATCCAGAATTCATATTTCTCCCAAGTTCAGCATCCATTTCACGCCAACCAATTACCAATGTTTTCTAATTGACTTGACCTAATGTTTGTTAATATACAATTTACAAAATAACATCTGTGAGGAACGAATACCAGGAAAAATAGTTAGTTAATCCTCAAACACCATATAATTTCACAAATGCTTTTAACAGACACTCCAAAAGATTTACAGCAAAGTAACTTCGCAATGCAATCACTGTTGTAATTCAGGAAACACAGTAGCTAATTTGCAATGTAATAACAGTTCAAAAATTATTTTTAATGATAACTGATTTGAGGGATAAATATTCCCCAGGGACCAGAAATGATTTATAAAAAACGAAAGAACTGTGGATGCTGTAAATCAGGTACAAAAACAAAGTTGCTGGAAAAGCTCAGCAGGTCTGGCATAACCTGTGAAGGCAAAAACAGAGTTAACGTTTCAGCAGACCCGAAACGTTTAAATCTGTTTTTGCCTTCACAGATGCTGCCAGACCTGCTGAGCTTTTCCAGCAACTTTCATTTTGTACCAGAAATGACTTTCTTGCTCCTCATAAAAGATTCTCCAACATTATTTTAATGTTCACCTGAGAGAAAAGACACAGCCTTGCTGTGAGTGCTCATTTAAAAAGTTCAGATGTTGTAACATTTCTCAGTATTGCATTGGGTTATCAGTGTAAATTTTTATAATTTAAGTCTGTAGAGTGAATGAGCCCTCCGGCATCTCATGCAGGTAAAAGTGATATCACCTGAGTGACAGCTGACTATTTCAGCCAGAACTGAATCAGACTGTGGAGGGAAAGAGAGAAATTTACTATTTTGCAGTTATGTAGTGAGCATTAATTTGAATAAGCATGGATATAGATTAATACAGTGTAGAAAAGGCCCTTTAGCCCATTGAGTCAGCACCGACAATAACTACCACTATAGGCATGGTAATCCCAATTTCGTGCACTTGTTCCAGATCCTTGAAAATAGTGATATTTCAAGTGCTCATTCAACCTTTTTTTAAAAGGTGATAAGGTTTCCAGCCAATATTACCTTTCCAGGCAATGCATGCCAGATTCCCACCATCCTCTGGGTGAAAAAGCATTTTTTCCCTCAAATTCCCTCCTCCCCCTTACCCTTTGACTCCTTGTGATTGAGCCCTCAATCAAGGAGAACAGCTACACCCTATATGCCCTGTCCATACCCCTCGTAATCTTTACGTCTCCATCATATTCCCATCTGCCTTCTCTGCTCTAAAAATACTAATCCAAGCCTACCTAGTCTCTCCCTATAACTCAATTGCTCCATTCTAAACATCATCCTGATGAACCTTCTCTGCACCCCCTCCAGCATTATCAGATCCTTCCTATAGTGAGGTGACCTGAACTGCACACATTACTCCAGCTGTGGCCTAACCACGCTCTTTACAACTTCAACATTACCTCCTTGCTGTTATACTCTATGCCATGACTGATAAAAGCAAACATTCTATTTGCCGCCTTAACTATCTTATTCACGTGTTCTGCTGATTTCTGGGATCTGTGAATAATTACTCCAAGATCTCTCTCTTCCTCTGAGATAACCCATGTCCTGGCTTTCATTAAATACTCCCTTATCTTGTTTCTTCTTCCAAAGCGCATCACCTTGCACTTATCAGGGTTAAATACCATCTGCCACTTCTCAGCCCGTCTGACCAACCCATCTGTATCTTCCTGTAACCTACAACCATCTTCTTCACTGTTAACCACTCAAACAAATTTGCAGGCAAGAAGTTTGATAATCATTTCCCCCATACTTTCATCTACATAATTTACGTATATAACAATCACTAAGGGTTACAGTACTGATTCTTGTGGTATATCGCTGGACGCTGGCCTCCTGTCACTTGGACAGCCTTTGACCACTACCCTTTGTGTCCTATGATTAAGCCAGTTTCTGATCCATCTCACCAAGTTTCCCTAAATTCCCATGTGCTTTAACCTTCTCAATCAGTCTCCCATGTGATACTTCATCAAAAGCTTTGCTAAAATCCATATAAGCTATATCAACTGAACTTCTGTCATCCACACACTTGATCACATTTTCATAAAATTTGAACAAATTTGTTAGGCATGATGTCTCTCTGACAAAGCCATGTCGATTATCCCT
The DNA here is from genome assembly GCF_021869965.1 of Rhincodon typus. Classification (NCBI taxonomy): domain Eukaryota; kingdom Metazoa; phylum Chordata; class Chondrichthyes; order Orectolobiformes; family Rhincodontidae; genus Rhincodon; species Rhincodon typus. The sequence goes on along the minus strand of NC_063333.1, from coordinate 112,693,148 downwards.
AATCAACCCATGCTTTACAAGTGGATATTAATTCTCTTCTTCAGAATTTTCTCCAACAGTTTTCCTCCCACTGATGTGAAACTCACTGGTCTGTAATTTCCTGGTTCATCTCTACTGGCTTCCTTGAAAAGTGAAACCACATTAGCCATCCTCCAGTCTACTTCCTCCATAACCAGACAGGAATTAATAATTTGTGTCAGAGCCTCTGTAATTTCCTGCCTTCGCTCCCACATGAGCCTGGGATGTATTTCATCTGTGCCAGAGGATTTGTCTTTTGTTAAGCTTATTCAGATTCTCCAATACCTCTCCATTTCCTATGCTGAGCTGTTCCAAATTCCATACCTGCATTCTTCTTCTCCAAATTGAAGACTGAGGAGAAGTTTTTATTTAATTTCTTTCCACTATCCCATGGCTTCACACACAGGTTGCCACCTTGTTCCCTAGTGGCCCCTATATTTTCCCTAGTCAACCACTTCCCTTTCATGTATTTATAAAATATTTTAGGATTCTTCCTAGTCCTGTTTGCAAGTGCTTTATCATACCCTTTTTTGTTCTTCTAATTCAGAACATTTCAGTAAAGTTTCCGTGGAGACACTTCAGATATTAATTTTCTTTCTCTTTTGAGGAAAGATTACAGGGACATTCAATAAAGCTGTTCAAGACCATGAAGCACTGTAATAGCATAATTGAAAAGAAACTGATTCAGATAACCCAAGGAACTGAGGGGGAGAGGAGAAGGTTCTTTGTCATGCAGTGAATTGTTTTGGTCTGGAATTTGTTGCCTGAACGGGCGGTGGAGGAAGATTCTATAGTGACATTCAAGAGTGAATTGGGTATATGGTGTTGAGCAGGGGCCATCCTTCAGCATGATTAAAGTGGATGACATTTTTAATTTGGTGTCAGACATGTAACAAAGTGCAGCAATTAATGAATTTCAACAGCCATATTTCTGGCATGGATGGCCCTGAAAAATTCAACAGATGGTTTACAAGTAGAAAAGAAAGGTCAGCATAATCCTAGAGGACCGCTTTCTCATTAGAAAGAGACAACTGGTGGTGAGTTTAACCTAAGGGTCACTACACCTCTGGTGAGGTTGAGAAGGTAGGACCTTCATGGTGATATCAGCTGGTGTAGAAATTGAACCTGGAGTGTTGGCATCACTGTAACATAAACCACCTGTCCAGCCAACTGAGCTGACCAACCAAGTATATTGTATATAATATGGTCGGACTCATCATGAAACATAAAATATTGATTTTTTTTGAACTCCACGATTACTTTTAGAAAGTGAACTTGGCCCAAGTAGTCTTATTGTTATCATTGATTCAGAAGATTATAAATTCAAAACCCCAGCCAAAATTTTACCCAAATATAATGGGGTATGCTATGTTTTCTTAGAAATACTGCCATAATATGAGTTATTAAGTGAATGCCACTTATGCCAGCACAGTTAACCATGAAAGGTCCCGTTATGAACATGGAATTTCCTGATGTTGCAGTCCGCAATAATCGTCATTCTCAAACACCAACCACAAAAGCAAATTAATTATTCATTCATTTTATTGCTCTTTATGGGATGTTGCTTTGTGTAAATTGCTGCCTTGTTCTTCCACGTACCAACAGCAGCTGTGCCTTAGAAAAGGTAATTCATATGAAGTGCTTGGCATATTTTATTTCTCAAAATATAAGATGCTATTAAATGCAATTTAATTATTTTGTCAAAATTATATCCATCAGTATGCCTGTATGCTTTTAGTATGGTAATGCTTTAATGGCTGTTGGTGTTGTTTCATTTTTGATCAGTAGATGGTGGTATTTACCTACTGATGAATTACCAGTTTTATTTTTCTCTCTTTCACTATCCTGGTATTCAATTGTAACTAAAATTGGCACATGTCACCAAAATATTCTGGCCTGACAAAATATTTGGTTGCTTCCTTTTAAAAATTGCATTCTGTACCTTTATACATGCACTGCCCGCTCTCAGTCTAGCTCCCTGTTCATTTGTTTTATGGAGAAATATATAGCAGTTACAACATGGAATGAGTGCGTTGCCTTGTAAGGAAAGGTTGGGCAAGCTAGATTTATATCTGCTGGAGTTTAGAAGAATAATTTTGGTGACTGGATTTAAATGTATCAGATCCTGAGGGGTCTTGACAGGAAAATCTAGAATGGGGGCGCACTGACTACAAATTAAGGATTGCCTATTTAAAACAGAAGTTACGTGAATTTTGTTCTCTAATGTTGTAAATATTTGGAACTTTTCCTGAAAAGCAAATGGGAGAAGAGTCTTTGAATATTTTTAAGACTGAGGTTATTGCTCAGCAAAGAGTTGAAAGATTAACGGGATAGACAGGAATGGCAATTTGAGATTACAATCAGCTCAGCCATGATTTTACTGAGTGGTGCAGCAGGCGTGAGGGACTGAATGGCCTACTCTCATACCTTGTTTGTCTCTGTATGATAATCCTTCATCAGTAAGTTCTCAAATAGGGAAAGTAGTTTTCTGTACTCATTAAATTAAAGCCTTCTATAATTTTTCAGGTTTTTAATTGTCTTCTCCACGATATCCCTGTTTTAACAGATTTAGTTAAAATTATGCTCATGTAATCTACATTCTGAGCTTTACCTTCTCTTACAGATAAACACGTAAACCATATATTTGAGAAGATCTTTCTTTCTGTCGGTCTATCTGTCTACTTGTCTATCTCTAAACTAACAAACAGTAAACTTTCCCTTACAAGAGAAATCAGTTAAGAATTCATTTTTATTTTCTGTACCTGATTCATACTTAGTCTACTCGGAACTAATGTCACCAAAAACCGATTATCTGGTGCAAGACCAAAGTATTGGAGAGGCTGGAAATCTGAAACGAAAATGGAAAATTCTGCAGGTCTAGCAGTTTCTGTGGAGAGAGAAACAAGTATTTCAGGTTGATAGCCCATAATCAAAGCTTCAGATTTGCAGGTAATTTATTTGTCATTTGCAGAAATGTATGGAAGTTGATTGCCCTGAACGCTTGCATAGTGAACGTAGCTTTAGTCCAAAATAATCTATCAGCTGTCATGCATCGTGAGAAATTTTGATTAAGTGTTATTGAAGGTTTAAAATAACTCGACAGGTGGATGGATCTTAGAAAGGAAACAAAATGCGCAAAAGATTGGAAGAGACAGGTAACATCAATATAGGAAATGGTTAGGGTCTAGGTGATATCAGCCGAAGAAGGAATGCAATATGTTCCACTTTAGGTTTACAGTACATGTATTTAGCTGCACTTTAAGAATAAGATTCATGACTTCCAGAGGCAAATAGCCATAGAAAGTGTGGGCGTGGATGTTCGGATGGCAAGCTAGTTGTTTCACCAATGCAGAGGGGAGTTGCATATAGGTACCATACAGAGTCCCTGATGTAATAGACTGAGTAAATTATTCAGGAAATTGAAGACTCTGCTGGGCAATTTTTTTTATTCACTCAAGGGATGTGGGCATCATTGCCTGGGCCAGTCTGTATTTCCCATCCCTATTTGCCCTTGAGAATACAGTGGTGAGCTGTCTTCTTGAACCACTGCAGTCCATTTGCTGTAGGTCCTGTTTAGCAATTTAAAATCAGCCATACTGCTATGAGTCTGGTATCAGACATAAACCAGATTGGGTAAGGATGGCAGTTCCATTCCATAAAGGGCATTAGTAAACAAGATGGGTTTTCTGATAATCAACAATGGTTACATGGTTATCAATAGACTTTTAATTCCACATTTTTATTGAATTTAAATTCGAATGGGATTCAAATCCACATCCCCACAACATTAACTAACTGTCTGGATTATTAATCCCATTCAAATATCACTAGACCATTGATTTCCCTGGTCTATACCTAGAACCCTCTCAAAGTATCCATTAAATCGGAGATTTGAAGGGTTTCACTGCAGCCAAGTAAGTAGTTACTGAGGAAACATTAGACAGTTATCTACCTAGCCTAGCTCCAGGATAACTATTAAACTGAAAATCCAATGCACCACATACACCCTCAACTACACTTCCCAAGCTGCCTTACACTTCCAGACCCTGAACTGATACCCTCCCTCTCCCCTGAATCCTGACACTCGCCCACTGTCGCGCTATCCCAAAAAATCTAACTTGCTGCTAGCCCCAGAAACAATTAAGCATCCATTATACCATAGGATCTGCTCTGCAGGCCATCATTTGGCTGGAAAGACACAGAGAGATGAATTGTCAGCAAAATTACAATGATGCAAAAATTATTCAGGAATTATAATGGGAGACTTTAATTATCTTAATGTAGGCTGGGAAAGTAATAATGTAAAGCACAGTAAAGAGGAAACTTTATGAACCGTGTTCAGGGAATTTTCTAGATCAAAAGTTACAAGTTAGTGTCAGTTTTTGCCTTGCCTTTTGCATTATTCATTCTTTTGAGGTGGTAATAACCGTTAAACTACCAGACTGTTGTAAAACTCATGGTTCAATAATATCCCCCGGGGAGGCAATCTGCCATCCTTAACTATCTGACTGTTATGTATCCAGCCCCATACTTATGCGGATTACTCTTAACTACCTTTCAAAATGGCCTAGCAAATCACTCAGTACCAAACTGCTTCAAAAAAGTTGAATAAGAATAAAAACAGACAACTCCTCCCAGCATCAACGAAAACACCAGCCATTGACTTCAATTTTGATAGCCCTGCTTGAAGTCATATTTGGTCAAATGCCACCCTGATGCCAAGGGCAGTCATTTTCACCACACTTCTAGAATTCACCACTTTTGTTCATGCTTAGACCATGGCTGAATGAGATCTGGAGCTGAGTGACCATATGGCAATGGAGCAGAAGTAGGCAACTCAGCCCATCAAGTCTGTTCTGATGGATCTGCTGGAGTCCAGACTGAGCATTTACAAGCAGGACATGTGTGAGTGCTGCTTAATAGGACCTTCTATTCCTTTACTGATCATCGAAAATACACTGATGGGTGGTAATTGGCTAGGTTAGATTTGCCCTGCTTTATTGTGGGCAGCACTTGCCCGGGCAATTTTGTGTTTAGTTGGTAGAATCCTGTGTTTATAGGTGAACTGACCTGATTTGGGCATCTAAATCCTATCTTAAATTGATCAATGGTCAGTTTGGTGATCAACCTGGTCATAGCAAGGCTCTCATAGAGTCCCTACAGTGTGATAGCAGGACATTTGGCCCTTCAAATCCACACCGACCTTCGGAAGACAATCCCACTCAGACCCACCCCCTACCCTATCCCTGTCACCCTGCATTTCCCTTGGTTAATCCACCTAACATACACATCCCTGTGACACAATGGGCAATTTAGCATGGCCAATCCACCTAACCTGAACATCTTTGGACTGTGGGAGGAAACAGTAGCACCCAGAAAAAACCCATGCAGACACGGGGAGAATGTGCAAACTCCACGCAGACAGTCGCCCGAGGGTGGAAACAGCCTTGGCTCCTGGTACTGTGAGGCAACAGTGCTAACTACTGAGCCAGCATACAGCCCACTCTCGTTATAGTATTTCTCTGCCTCAGTGACACCCATCCTCCCAGGTATCATTAGTATTTCTTTGCTGAGTAGTGCTTATTAGTAATTGTTGAGATTTGAAGGTGCACAGAGTGAGGTTGACACCTATGAACATCACAGCATGACTGTCTAATGAATAATGTTCATATGTCTGCCCAGTAAAACAATTCAGTAATGGATGCTTGGGTTTTTTGGATCCCTGCATGTTCCACCAAAGAAATTTCACCTTTAATATTTACAGACTACATTTGATGACATGAACATCTGTTGACTTCTAATGTCTATTCTGCATCAGTATTTCTGTCAGCAAGTCTCTAATTCCTCATCAGAACCCCATTCTTATAATAGCAGCACTCCAGAACTTCTGCTGCTTCAGTTTCACTTTGAAATGATTGTGTTACTTAAATCTGAATTGACCTGCTGAGCCTCAATCAGAGAAAATATACCATTTCCTTCAGATTATCCAAAACCAAAAGAAAATTTCGGCTAGCCAAATGCCTACCTCATCATAGAATCATAGAAACCCTACAGTGTGGAAACAGGCCATTCGGCCCAACAGGTCCATACTGACCCTCCGAAGAGCATCCCACCCAGACCCATCCTATCCCTTTAATCCTGAATTTCCCATGTCTAACCCACCTACACCCCTGAAAGCCATGGGCAATTTAGCATGGTCAATCTGCCTAACTTGCATGTCTTTGGACTGTGGGAGGAAACCGGAGCACCCGGCGGAAACCCACACAGACAGTTGCCTGGGGGTGGAATCAAACCCGGGCCCCTGGCACTATGAGGCAGCAGTGCTAGCCACTGCGTCACCATGCCACCCCCAATTGTGCCAATTTGGCCTCCTGCAAGAGCTATTATCTTCACTCATGGCAAATCATTCCAAAGTGTAGGGCTCCATCTCCACCTACAAGTAAATTATGGATGACCCTTACCATTATACCAGACATTAAGACATTCTGCATTTGTACCCAATACAAAGGTACTGGTATACACTCCCTGCTGATACTATTCTTTAAAACTCTGCATTCAATGTGTTCTCTGGCAGAAAACGTATGCCTTTCCCCAGTGAAAGACTTTGGCTGGCTCCTATATCCTAAGTATAATGACAGGTTTATCTTCCTCGTTTGACAGAAAAGGAGTCATTTTCATTTTGACAAGAATTCTCTGTAGATCTCTGACAATTAACTCTGCCAGTCAGCCTGCTTTGCATGAGCAGTGTTCAGTTTTCTTTTGGATACCTTATCTGTGTAGCTATATTTTAAAATCTGTAAACATTTTGTCAGACTTTTTGAGGGATTTCACAAATTTAAACAGCTCCTAACTAAATTTTGAATTGGAATCAAATCTTTCCTTCTGAGATTTCCCTCAGACCTAGAGACTTTTTTTAGTTCCCACCTTTTAAAATTTGAGTACCTTTTCTCATCCATTTTCTTTTTCCTTGTGTTTCTTCCTTTTCATTTTCCTTTCACAATTCCAGCTCCAGCTTTTTAAATGCTTACTTTTTCCTTTCCTCTCTCAAAATTCTAACTCTAATGTTTTCCTTTAAATCTGAATCAGTGCCATACTAAAATTATCTTCTTCTTAGTCTACTTGTCCCTCAGCTCTCTCACTTCAATTTCCAACTTTCCAGCCACCAGTTCCCAACCATAATAGACTGCCACTCAAATACAGATTTTATCCTAATATACAAGAAACTGAGTGTCATTACTTTTATCATTTTCAATTATTGTTACCCCAGTTCCAATTACATGCTTTTGGCATTGGGTTATTCCTCAAGCTCCCAACTTTCCTTTCCCTATCACTGTCTAGTTCCACCACTCCACAACATAAACGGAAAAGTTTTACCCAGTTATCCATTAGAATCATAGAATCCCTGCAGTGTGGAAGCAGGCCATTTGGCCCATTGCATCCAAACCGACCCTCTGAAGTGCATCCCACCCAGAGTCATCCCCCTATCATATCCCTGTAACCTTGCATTTCCCATGGCTAATCCACCTAGCTTGCATATTTCTGAACACTGTGGCATAGTGAATCCACCTAAACTACACATCTCTGGACTGTGGGAGGAAACCAGAGCACCCAGAGGAACCCTATGCAGATACAGGGGGAAAGTACCAACTCCACACAGACATTCGATGGTGGAATTAAACCTGGGTCCTGGGTGCTGTGAGGCAGCTGTGCTAGCCACTGAGCCACCACACCACCCTAGGCTAATTGGGATACTTTGTCTATATTAGTTCATTTTTAAAATTCTAAACCAAAGTTTCTTTCATAAAGAGCAGAATTTTTTATATATAATGCAAGAGGCACTATTCAACAAATGTGTAAAGCTAATCAATGCAGTTTAATACAGTAATACGAAAGTATAAATGCCTACCCTTCTAAATTAACCTCTCAACACACATGCACACATACACCAAATAAAGGAAAAAATACTTTCTCTGTAGTGTTTAACTTTGCAGAAAAATACTTTGCCCAATAATTGAGAGTTCTTGAAAAAAAATGAAAAATTGTGAAATGTTGTTTTCATACAGTATCCTGACACAAATCAACAGGTGTCACCAAAGAAAGGTAATTTTCACTGGGACTTTTGAAAATACAGTTTGTTCAGGGGTTGTCCAGAATTCAGTGGCTTTTGAAAAGAACAGCTGCAAGAGTGATTCAGTTATCACACTGAACACTCGGAAAGATTTTTCTCTCCAAAATGCAGAGAATGAACCAGCTAGATCTCTCTCTCAGCAGGCTGTACTGCCATTAAACTCCAAAAATATCCAAACAAAACCTAAATCCTGACAAACTTAAACCATCACATTTGATTTCCAGTAAACAAGTCCAAGTAATTAGATCAAGTTATTTGATTTCCAGAAGAATATTTTAAAGAAAATATTCCAATGTGTCCCTTCAGTGAGCAGTTGGCAAAATAATCTGTTAATGTGTCTCTTCACTCTTTTCAAATGAACCATTACTTACAATCCTTGAACATGAATCTCATAAAAAGTTAACAATGAAACATTTTCATAACACTAATTATTGCACTTCAAAAAACACTGCAATGGTGAGATGTAATATCAATGGAACTTCATTTATTATGTTTAAAGACTGCTGAAAGTGGACATCTTTCAGGATTCAGGATGACTTCAGGAATCAAATCATGCAAACCAGTAACTACAGGCTAAGCTAACAAAGCATGGGCTCTCCTGCATATTCATCTGCCTCAGTTTATTTAACACTATGGTTATTAGGAAAGAATTGGCAGTAAGTTCATCAGGATGTGATTTGTTTGTTAACTAAACGTGATGCTCTTGTGCTATCTCTGTTGGTTGTTGATTGATGGATTGTTGGAACAGGGAAAGCTCACTTGCAAACACTAGCTGAATGAAATCCCTTAGCCTGTGCAGATGTGAATGGTGGTTAATTATTCTAAGGCAGCAATATCAGTCATAGTGTGATGGCAGATTTGGGAGTAAGAGTCAGTGACATTTTCACAGTACTTTGTAACCTCCTGCACATACAATATTGGTGTGTAATTACATTTACATCTGGGACCATTGCTTGAACTCAACTTAAATAGAAATTACTATATTACATCAATGCTTGTTCAGCTGCCTTTTATTGTCAGCCTGGCTGTAGGCTTCAGCATATTTTGTTTCCTTTTTGGCCTTTCTCAACTTCCTGGAGGAACCTGACCTCCCTTTAGTATAGCACATTTAAAGTCAAGAGCTTACCATGTGGATAATCAGAATCATTGGTCTATATTTTTATTCCTTGTTACACATTGTATTAGATCAGACCGCAGAGTGAACCTTCTTCCAAAACGTCTGGCTGTGCAGCCCTCCACAAATGACTATTGTATTTGCTGCTCCCGGGATGTGGCCTCCTCTACATTGGTGAGACCAAGCGGAGGCTCGGAGACCACTTTGTAGAACACCTGTGCTCTGTTCGTGACAAACGACAACATCTTCTGGTCACGAACCATTTCAACTCCCCCTCCACTCCCTGGGTGACATGTCCATCCTGGGTCTCCTCCAGTGTCACAATGACGCCACCTGCAAACTGGAGGAGCAGCACCTCATATTCTGCCTTGGGAGCCTACAACCCAATGGCCTAAATGTGGATTTCATCAGTTTCAAAAGCTCCCCACCCGTGGCCTCATCCCATGACCAACCCTCCCTCTCATCCCTGCCTCCTTGACCTGACACAACCTGTCCATCTTCTCTCCCATCTATCCGCCCCTCCCACCTCATTGACTAAATTAACCTGTTGCTTTCCTCCAACTGTGATCAAAAAACACTGAACCAGGTCTTACAAATCATGAGAATAGTTCAACAGTGCACCAATGATGTGCCTCACAATCTGAATTTGTTTTCCTACAAATTAATAATGTTTTGGACATTCACATGATTGCAAAATAGCTTCAGGAAAAAATCCACAAACTTGTCAAACATAACTTCAACTCTGGAAGACTCAGAGGTTTATCAATGCAAACAAAATCAAGAAAATTAGCAAGAGTAGAACAGCTTAGGATATCACAGGATTATGACTTAACATCCAGATCCTCCTCATAACCTAATGTCTTTCATATCAAAGTAACCTGTAATTACTCACCAACATCAATAAACTATTTTTTTCTTAACTGAAAAAGACTTTTCTAGTGAGACCAGGAGGTGGTTTTCCTCTACCACACTAGATCAAGTAAGCCCTTCAGTTTCCTACACTTAGAGAGGGTAATGCCAAGATTCTTCATCACCAGCAACATCATGGTAGGCAGCCATGTAGCTTTGATTTGACTGCTGATACAGCAAGTGGTGAGCAGCGGTGATGTCTTCAGCCTCAGCTTGAAGTCACCTGCTCTTCCTATTTCAAGAGAATCATAAGTGAACATTTCCAATCTATGACTTTTCAACAGGACTGGAAAAAGTAGAAACGTAATAGTGTAATAGGTTTTGAACAAGTGAAAGGGAGAAGGGTGGCAGAACAAAAGACAAGGAGGACAAGAGATATTAAATGACAAGAGTTCACAAATCAAAAGTCAAAGCTTATAATGGGCAAAATCAGGCATATCAGGCAAACTTTGTGAAGCTAGGGAACAGATTACTGAGCCCCTTGCTGAGATTTTGTAACATTGATAGCCAAAGGTGAGGTGCTGGAAGACTGGATGGTGGCTAAGATGGTGCCATTATTTAAGGAAGATGGTAAGAAAAAACCAGGGAACTATAGACCGGTGAGCCTGACATCAGTGGTGAGTAAGTTGTTTGAGGGAATTCTAAGGAACAGGATCTACATGTATTTGGAAAGGCAAGGACATATTAGGGATAGTCAACATGGCTTTGTGTGTGGGAAATCATGTCTCATTAATTTGATAGAGTTTTTTAAAGAAGTGGTAAAGAAGATTGATGAAGGCAGAACGGTGGATGTTGTCTACATGGACTTCAGCAAGGCATTTGACAATGTTCTGCATGGTAGATTGGTTGCAAGGTTAGATCAGATGAAATCCAGGGAGATCTACCAATTGGATTCACAACTGGCTTGAAGGTATGAGACAGAGAGTGATGGTGAAGGGTTGTTTTTCAGACTGGAGGACTGTGACCAGCGGTGTACCATAAGGATCAGTGCTGGGTTCACTTTTTTATCATTTATGTAAATGATTTGGGTATGAATATGATTAGTAAGTTTGCAGATGACACCAAAATTTGTTGTGTAATGGACGGTGAAGAAGGTTACCTCAGAGTGCAACAAGACCTTAATCAGATGGTCCAATGGGCTGAGAAGTGCAGATGGAGTTTAATTTAGATAAATGTGAGGTGTTGCATTTTAGGTAAGTCAAATCAGGACAGGACTTATACACGTACACTTAATAGTAGGGATCTGGAAAGTGTTGCCAAATGAGCAATCTAGGCGTGCTGGTGCATTGTTTCTTGAAGGTGGAGTCACAGATAGACAAAGTAGTGAAGAAGGTGTTTGGCACACTTGCCTTTATTGGTCAGTGCATTAAATAAAGGAGTTAGGAGGTCATGTTGCAGCTGTACACGACATTGGTTAGGGCACTTTTGGAATACTGCATTCAATTCTGGTCTCCAGAATGGGAAAGATATTATTCAACTTGAAAGGGTGCAGGAAAGATTTACAAGGATGTTCCAGGGCTGGAGGGGTTGAGTTATAGGGAGAGGCTGAAGAGGCTGTGGCTATTTTCCTGTAGCGTTGGAGGTTGAGTGGTGACTTTAGAGAGATTTATAAAAACACAAAGGGCGGGGATAGGGTGAATAGCCAAGGTCTTCTTCCCAGCTTACCAGAGTCCAAAATTAGAGGGCCTAGGGTTAAGGTGTGGGGGAAGGATTTAAAAGGGACCTAAAGGGCAACTTTTTTAGGCAGAGGGTGGTGCTCATATGGAATGAGCTGCCAGAGAGTGTGGTGAAGGCTGGTACAACTACGACATTTAAAAGGTATCTGGATGGGTACATGAATAGCAAGGGTTTAGAGGGATATGGGCCAAATGTTGTAAAATGGGACTAGATTAGTTTATGATATCTGTTCAGCATGGACGAGTTGGACAGAAGTGTCTGTTTCTGTGCTATGAAACTCTAGGACTCTATGACTATGACTGTAAAATATAAACTTAGATGAAATGTGAATGACTAGATTGCTAATGTCAGAATGTAAAGTAAATAGATTAAGAAAGAACAAGAGAAGGAAAAATCCTGCGAAGAAAGTTGTCACCTGATCTCACGTTCACCACTCAGATACAGATAATGTACCTCCTTTCGGGGAAGCTTTGAGGCAAAATGTGCATTTGGTGTCACACCAGGCACAAGTGGCTTTCAGCCAGAACAAAAATCATGGCTGACAGAGGGCGAGATTGCATGTGAGCTTTGCTGCAGAGGGCTCAGATGAAGCCTTCAACTGGCAGCTAAAAGAGGAAGGTTGCTGGACATACACACTGAAATGCCAGATGTATTGCCAGATCTGCCAAAAATGTCCAGCATGAAACTTGGCATGGGGTTTGCATTTGGAAGAAAGAAAATGTTTGGATCCTCTCTTTATTTATTTGGTTTAGTGTGGAAGATAGATTCAGCAGGGTGAATCCAGCAAAGAGAAGAAAATTTTCAAATACTGCAGTTATTTGCATTCAATATTTTAAGAGGTTTAACTGAATTGTTTAAAATTAATAAGAGCTGGAATGGGTAATAAGAAAAAGACAGTGGCAAGAGTGCATCAACTTAAAATTACTGCTGTAGGAACTGTACAGAGTTTAGGAGCAAATACTTCTTTGTGTTGACCATCAGTTACGCCACTTCGTTCTGACTGTGAGATCCTTCAATCTTTATTTTCCCTGTTACCCTTCCTTACCCTGGTCATCATTCTCCCTTCATAAAAAAAGCCCTCAAAGTCAATCCCCACCATTCTGTTCCTTATGAACACCCCTCTCCCCTTACCCTTTAAGGAATGTCAATGATACAGCAATGTAAGTTCTGAGATTCCTATCCAGTGCACTGCATAGGAATGCCAGTAGTCATCCATAGCTTGCCAATTGTTGATAATATTGCCTGACAATGTCCATTTAAATTAGGTCAGTTTTTTTAATTCATTCAAGGAATGTGAGTTATTCTGGCAAAACCAGCATTGTTGCCAATCCCTTGAGAAGGAAATGATTAGCCACCTTCTTGAACAAGTATAGTATATTTGCTGTAGGCTCACCTACAGTGCTGTTAGGAAGAGAGTTACAAGATTTTGACCCAGTGATGGTGAAGGAGTGGTGAGATAGTTTGAAGGCTGAATAATATGGATAGCGTGGTAGTGAACCTGCAGGGGCTGATGTTTCAATGTGATATCTCATTCGGGGATGTGCACTTCACTGGCTGGGCCAGCATTTATTGTCCAAAGGCAGTTAAAGTTCAATCGGGCATGGGTCAGGAGTCTCATTTGGGACAGACCAGGTAACAATGGCAGGTGTCCTTTCCTGAAATACATGAGTGAGACAGATGAGCCACAATGATAATCAACAATGGTTACATGGTCACAATTACTGGCAGATTAAGAATAAAACTTTGCTAACACAGATTGAAGATGTGTTGCATACAACTCCATAGAAGCCACCATTGAGAAAGTTTGACCAATGATTCAAGACATTGAAAAGAAGAAATTGCCTTTTACTGCAGGGAAGACATCTTCTGAGAAAACAATCCATGCATTTAAAAGTGGTTAATTTTAAAGGGACCTTCACACCTCACATCTTCAGGACCAAAATCAAAGTCAACAGCCTTAAATCCGTGTCATACCTCTGGTTTAATGCCTCATCTTCAAATGGTTAGAGCAGTTAAGTGGTTATCCTATCATACTTGAGAAAGTAGCCTTTGTGAATCCTTACACTTAAGAGGATGGTAGCAGCATATATAACATGCAACACTATGCCCAAGATGTTGTCTGATCCCATAGACTTTGCTACATCTAGTGCCTTCAGTCATTTATTGATATTATAGTAAGTGAATCAAATGGTTGAATCCTGGCATCTATTATGTTGGGCATTTCAGAAGGAGGCCAAAATGATTCATTCTTCTTGCATTTCTGGCTAAAGATGGTTACAATGCTTCAATCTTGTCTTTTCACTGATAACACAGAGTGGAGCTGAAGGAACACAGCAGGCCAGGCAGCATTAGAGGAACAGGAAAGTGGACATTTCGAATCGGGACCTTTCTTCAGAAATGGGGAGGGGGAAGGGAGCTCAGAAAAAAATAGAGAGGAGGGATGGGGCTGGAGAAGGTAGGTGGGACGGTGATAGGTGAGTGCAGGTAGGGAGTGGTGGAGATTGTTCAGTGAGGTGGGAGGGGCAGATTGGTGGGAGAGAAGATGGTCAAGTTGTGCCAGGTCAAGGAGGGATGAGAAGGAAGGTTGGACATGGGATGAGGCCGGGGGTGGGGAGATTTTAAAACTGGTGAAGTCCATGTTTAGGCCATGGGCTATAGGCTCCTGAGGTGGAATACGAGGTGCTGCTCCTTCAGTTTGCGGGTTTGCACTGACATGGTGGGCTCCTAGGTCTTTGAGGAAGGGTATGTTTGTGGAACCTCTTCTGGCTATTCCACAATTATTCATTATCATCAAAGACTGGATATGGTTAGATTGCAGACTTTTGATCAGATTTGATGGTTGTTAGGTCATTTAGCTCTGTCTGTTGCATGTCTTTGCCACTGATGAATATGTTTTCAATCCTGTGTTTTAGTTTCATCAGGTTGATATTTCACATTTACCAGTGCCTTGACTTGCTTCTGACAGACCTTTCTCCTGTTCTGATTGAATTCTACTGTTGCTGATGCACCCGTAAGCTAGGTAGAAGCCCAGTTTTGCACTGCTCAATTGGAGTTGGATCTATCTCATCTTGTAGCGTTAGTTCCACATGGTGCAATGGAGGGCATCCTTAGTGTGAACATGAAATTTTGCATTCATAAAGTTTGTGTGATGGATCACTCCTACCAAAACTATCATGGATAGATGCATCTGTGACAAGTATATTGTTAAGGATAATGTCAAGTAGGTTTCTCCCTCTTGTTAATTCATCAACACCTGTCAGAGGATCGGTCTGTCTGCTATGTCCCTTAGATCACTTTGAACAGTTATGATGCTGTCAAGGTACCTTTGGTGATCAACATCGAAGACCCCACCCAGAATACATTTTGTGCCTTTTCTGCCCTCAGTACTCTTTCAAGTAGTTTTCAACATATAGGAGTGCCGATGCAACAATTCAATGAGGGCAGAAAGTAGTAGTCATAGAATCATACAGTAATACAGCATGGAAACAGGCCCTTCGGCCCAAACTGGTCCATGCTGACGATGGTGCCCACTCAGCTAGTTCCAATTGCCTGCATTTCGTCCATATCCCTCTAAACCCTTCCTATCCATGTACCTATCCAAATATTTTTTAAATGTTGCTATTGTACCTGCCTCAACCACTTTTTCTGGCAGCCCATTCAATAAACGCACCATTCTCTGCGTGAAGAAGTTGCCCCTCAGGTCCTTCTTAATTCTTTCCCCTCTCACCATAGTTCTATGCCCTCTATACCCTCTAGTTTTGAATTCTCCATTCCTGGGAAAAGGACAATAAGCATTCATCCTATCTATGCCTCTCATGATTTTATACCTCAATAAGGTCCTCCCTCATTCTCCTACTTTCGAAGGAATAAAGTCCTATCTTGGCCAACCTCTCCCTATAACTCAGGCCTACTAGTCCTGGCAACATCCTCATAAATCTTCTTTCACATTTCCCAGTTTAACTATGTCTTTCCTATAACAGGGTGACCAAAACTGTACACAGTACTCCAAGTGCAACCTCACCAACAAATTATACTACTGTAACATAACGTTCTAATTCCTATACTCAATGCCTCAACCGATGAAGGCCAACATGCTAAATGCCTTCTTCACCATCTTGTCTACCTGTGACGCCGCTTTCAACGAACTATATAGTCGTACTCCTATATGTCTGTCTGGTTCTACAACATTTCTCAGGATCTTACTGTATAAGTCCTACCTTGGTTTGACTTTCCAAAGTGCAACACCTCACACTTATCTGTATTTCAAAGAATTCCAAAGAATCCCTACAGTGTGGAAACAGGCCCATCAGCTCAACAAGTCCACACTGACCTTTAGAGAATTCCACCCAGACCCATTCCCCAAATCCACCTAATCTACACATCCCTGAACACTATGGGCAATTTAGCATGGCCAATCCACCTAGCTTGCACATCTTTGGACTGTGGGAGGAAACCGGAGCACCCGGAGGAAACCCACACAGACACGGGGAGAATGTGCAAACTCCACACAGACAGTTGCCCGAGGGGAAATCGAACCCAGGCGCTGTGAGGCAGCAGTGCTAACCACTAAGCCACTGTGCCGCCGTGCATTTGCCAATCCTTAGCCCACTTCCCCATCTGATCAAGATCCCTCTGTAATTTTTGATAGCCTTCCTCAGTATCAACAATATCTCCTAATTTTGTATCAACTGCAAACTTACTAATCGTGCCTTACACATTCACATCCAGATCATTTATGTAAATAACAAATAACAAAGGTTCCAGCACCGATACTGTGGCACACCACTAGACACAGGCCTCCAGTCCGAGAAATAACCTTCAACCATCACTCTCTGCTTCGTACCATCGGGCCAATTTTGAAACCAATTAGCTAGCTCTCCCTGGATCCCATGTGACTTAACCTTCATGACTAGCCTGCTGTGCGGAACCTTGTCAAAGGCCTTACTAATGTCCATAACGAGAACATTCGCTGCCCTACTCTCATCTAGCCTTTTGATTACCTCTTTGAAAATCAGTAGAAGATTTGTCAGACGTGACTTCCCACATATAAATCCCTGCTGACTATCTGTAATCAAGCCTTAACTATCCTATTGTTGGTTGAACCTGTCCTTCAGTTTCCTCTCCAATAACTTGCCCACTACTGATGTCAGGCTCACTTGGCCTGTAGTTCCCTGGCTTGTCTTTGCTACCTTTCTTAAACAACGGAACAACATTAGCCACCATCCAGTCTTCAGGAACTTCACCACTGGCTAAAGATGAAGCAAAAATCTCTGCAAAGGCCTCTGCAATTTCTTTTCTAGTCTCCCCAAAGCCCAAGGATGGATTTAATCAAGCCCAGGGGATTTATCCTTTGTTTCTACGTTCTAACAGTATGGCCTCATTTGATGGCCCCCTAAGAATATCCTCTCTAAGTACTGTTGTTATGTCCTTCCTTATCAAAAGTTGGAAATGTTGGAGGGTGATTTGCCAATTTTTGACCCAATGTCATGAGACTCAATGGCATCCTAAGTCAATTTTGGGGACTCCCATGGTCACTCTTTCCCCTAACTATACATCACTGTGACCCTAGCTCTGGAGGTTTATCTGTTGGTGGAACAGTACCTATTCAGGGATGGTAATACAGCAGCCTGGATCATTGGTTTAAAGTATGAAAAAGTGATTATGTCAATGCCAGACTCTTCCTCAATTAGTCTGTGGAACACCTCTCCCAAATTTGATGTGAGTCTCCTGGTGTTTGTGAGAAGTTTCTTCACAGGATCAATTGGGATCTGTGTGCATTTAACATCTCTGTTGTTTGGACATTGTCAGACAGTCTATCCTATTTTATACTTTTTGACATTGCTGTTGCAGTTTGATATAATTGAATGGCTTGCAAAATCATTTCAGAGAGTCACCCAGATTACTATGCTTCTGGAGTCACATGGAGACGAGAAAAGACAAAGAAGACATATTTCAGTCTTTAAAGGGTTGTTGATGAACCAGTTGGACTTTTTTTTAATGACAATCCAACCAGAAAAAGTGAGCCTGAGTTGGGAAATTTAACAACAATCAAATTGTAATAAGTATTTATGAGTATTACTGGGTACTTTTCATTCTTGGGCCCCATAATCTCTGATCCTCAATGTGTTTTTCTATATTACAGAAGTGCCCATTAAATCATACCTTTAAATAAAAGCAAGAAGAAAATATTGACTGATTGTGCCTACAATAGAAAATAATCATAAATCAGCCTTCAAGGGCATTTTTTGTTTTACAATGCTATTAAAAGCATAATATCCTTATCCTTTATCTAAGCAGGTGGGCGGAAGTAAGAATGAAAAACAAAAAAAAAGCTAATTACTTACCTTTGTACTTACCTCAATCCCATATGCAACATTGACCTCTGGTCTGTGCATGATCCAGTTTAAAAAGAGTTAAACTCAACACACTGTCAGTTCAGTAATCCTTTGTTTCTTTTACTAGTTGTTTATGCAGTAATCATATACAGCTTTTTTGTCACAGATCAGACTGTATGACTAATACCTTGAAAACACCATCATTTGTTTGTGATTTGTGAATCTGATTATAATACTTTCAAAAGGTCAAATACTGATGCGCTCTGACCTTTTCAGTCAGCACCTATGTCCTGTGAATGTCAAGCTATGTTATGGCACAAGCTATTTGTATCATTTGCACAAAGTGGATAATCCATAACAAAACTCCCTAAGGACAAAGCCAGAATTTTAATGGCTATGGGTCAATAATTCCAAAGTCAATCCAACAATGCTGTTCTCACTAGAAGGTTCTGTGCTGTGTCATTTAGAAAATTAAGTTGTTAGATCAGATTAAGTATATGAATGAAGATCTGTGCTATTGGGTAAATAGAATATTATTTTAAGGCATGTTATTGCAATTTGAGTTGAGCAGTGACATTTTAAAGTCCAAATTTGGATTTAAATTTTAATTTCTGAAATTGAAATGAAAGAAAGTTCTAGATGATCTTTGAGTCACAGTGTTGTTCAAAGTATTGAAAGGCTAGTTTTGAAATTGTTTCTGTACCTCTTCTAAGTTTGAATGCATAGCCCCTGGTTTGGAGTTTGAGGAAATACCGAATATGTTATTGCGTGCATTTGCATACAAAACAATTTTGAGTTCTTCGAGACTTAGGGTTCTAATCTACCTATTTTGGTTCTGGATTACTTTTTTAAAAATATTCAATATTCAATGGATTTGAGGATGAAAAAGCTGAATGATGCAATCAGAACTATCTATCGGGCTCAGAGATAGTAAGAACTGCTGATGTTGGAGTCAGAGATAACACGGTGTGGAGCTGGAGAAACACAGCAGGCCAGGCAGCGTCAGAGGAGCAGGAAAGCTGACGTTTCGGGTCAAGACCCTTCTTCAGAAATGGGGGAGGGGGAAGGCAGCTCTGAAATAAATACAGAGAGGAGGGGTGGGGCTGGGGAAGATTGGTGGGATGGCGATAGGTGAGTGCAGGTAGGCAGTGGTGGGGTTTGGTCATTGAGGTGGGAGGAGTGGATACGTGGGAGAGAAGACAGACAGGTCAAGGAGGTGGGGATGAGAGAGAGGCTTGGTCATGGGATGAGGCTGGGGGTGGGGCCTATCTATAGGGCTCACTGACCAGACTCAGATACTACTGCCACATAACACCATTGTCTTCCAGTGTTTCCAGCAGTAAAAACACATTGGAACTTTGAGAAGGACGAGATTGTCATGATATTTCCAAGCTTGCTTGAAACTGATATGCTTCATTAACCCGTAAACTTGCTTCTAAAATTTTCTTCAGCTGCAAGGCGGTAATTACCAGAGTATCCATGAACAATGAGGAACCAAGTTCATTAACATCACCTCAGAAAATTGTCAGCACCCAAATCATTCTTGCATTCACTTTTTTATCCCCAGTGTTACTACTTATTCAGAAAAGTAGCCCCAGAGCTTGTACTGAATCTGAATGTCGAGAGTACCTGATGTTGATTCCTGTAGATACCTACAGTTTTAAACAATGACACCTCTCCCCAGGACACATTTTTTCTTCCTTCTGTTGCAAGAATAGCTTAACAGTTGATAGAAGATTAGCTTAATGCTACTGAAAGTATATTCCTCTTTTTTACCCAGTCAGACAGGATCAGTCATTCTCATGTCTGCTCTCTATACTATCCTTTTTCTCACTCCCTGTTTCATATGGGAACTCATGTAATTACAAATTACTTTTATTTTATAAATATTTTTGCAGTTCACATTGGTAAGTCAAGAGGTAATTTATACTTTTCTTCAAATGTTTCCCATCACCTGAAATTTTACGCATGAGATGAAGGTGCCGTTAAACCAAAGATTAACATTTATCTTTCAATGTAGTCTTTCATGCCAGTCATTTGATTCATCACCTTAAATCTATTGCTGTCAACTTCAAAAGGCAGAAAACACCACACTGACATCATATAGTTCAGGTTAAACTTATCAGTTAACTTTACTTGCACATATTTTAATTGAAAAGAAGCTTAAGAATACAGTAAATCAGCTTAAATGGTTTACTTTAACAATAATTTAAACCGTTTTCTAAAATTATTACAAGGTAAAAAATCCTGATACTTCTTTCAGGGATAATTCAGCTCCCTGAAATTCTTCCCATTGTCATTGCACAAAAACCAACTAGCAAACAGGGGAATGAGCACTCAATTAGCTGTGCAGGTATACTGTTGAATTTATTTAAAACTATGGAAAGCTTCTTTCAAAAAGGCTATTAATCAAAACAACCCCTATATCAGCACATTTTGGAAGTTTTCCAAGTATCCGCATACATTGACATGTTTCACATATTTTTACTTCCTTCATGTGCACTCTGTCTAAAGGCATGTCCTTGGCTTGTTGTCTTCATTGTTGACAAGTTGTCTTTTTTGCCAATGGTTATTTACCATTGTCTTCTTATCTCAAGACACAGGTCCTGAGAATGGGAATCAAACCCATATTGTTAACATTAACCTGACCCTCATGCTAACCATTCAGTTAACTGAACAAAGCAGCCTTCTTGCATGCATTTTACATTTTGAAAATGAGGGAATTTCTGATCCTAGTAACTTGTGAGCATACCAATGAATTCATTAAAATCATAAATTGGCCTTAGGTAGGTCACAAAGGGTTGACTGGAGTAGGCAGTGACTGGGGTGAGCAGGGACAGGGCTGACAATTGTTCCTCTGGCTTCCATAGAATGGATTTTTAAACTATTATTTGAAAAAAACTTAGCAACAGTTTGCAATCATTAAGAAGAAGTCAGAGCTTGCCTTACTCAGCACTGACTAATTCCTCAATTTCCTCAAAGTTCATAGGATCATAGAATCCCAACAGTATGGAAGCAGGCCATTCAGCCCATTGAGTCCACACCGACCCTCCAAAGAGCATCTCACCTAGACCCACCCCTACCCTATCCCTGCATTTTCCAGCCTTGTGAATTTAACACATGAATTTAGAATTTATTTTCATGTGTAATTTTACAAGAAAAATACAATGAAAAGTGCTATAAGTCACATTAGCATGGCTGTAGACACTATGGGCAATTTAGCATAGCCAATCCACCTAACCTGCACATCTTGGAATTGTGAGTGGAAACCCACACAGACGCAGGGAGAAAGTGCAATCTCCACACAGACAGTCACCCAAGGCTGGAGTTGAACTCGGGTCCCTCGCACTGTGATGTTGCGGTGCTAACCACAGAATCACCATGCCACCTTGTAAGTTATACCAATCATTTACAAATATAAAAGAATTGAAGCTGATCTTAGTCATTCGCTGAGGAAATTACATGTTTTGTGCCCATTTTACAATTGAAAACTGATACAATGGATTCCAGTTTCTTCTCCTTCATTTCCTCTGAATTAACCTATTAAGGTACTTGGTTTTATGAAGACTCATGAAGAAAACCCACTCCAATGAAGTTTGTAGTTTACTATATTGTTGCTGAAAAACATGCACTACAGATAGTTGGGTCCTGTAGAGTCAAATGCCACACACACACACACACACACACACACGTCCACAGATCTCTGAAGGTGGGAAGACTGGTTAATAGAGTCATTAAAAAGACATACAGAATGCTTGCCTTTAAGAGTCGTGGCATAGACTATAACAGCAGGAAGTTATTTCTTTAAATTCATTCACAGGACAGGAACATCACTGGCCAGATCAGTATTTATTACCCATCCCTAACTGCCCACAGGGCAGTTCAAAGTCAATTATATTGCTGTGGGTCTGGAATCACATGAAGGCTTCACCAGATAAGGATGGCAGACTTCCTTCCCTAAAGGACATTAGTGAACCAGATGGGTTTTTCTGACAATCAGCATGGTTTCATGGTCATCATTAGATGCTTAATGCCAGATTTGTTTCTCTTTTGGTTGAATACCACCCAAGTGCCACAATGGAATTTGAACCCAAGTCCCCAGGATATAACCTGGGTCTCTGGATGAATAGTATAGTGATAATGCCAATAGGATATCGCCTCCCCTTTTGGGAGTTGTACATGACTTTGGTTAGGCTACAGTTGAAATACTGTGCCCAGTTCTGGTCGCGGCATTAATGGAAGGATGTGATTTCACTGGAGGGAGTGCAGAGGAGATTGACCAGGATGTTGCCCAGGATGGGGCATTTCAGCTATGTAGAAAGGCTGGATAGGCTCCAGTTGTTTTCTTTAAAGAAGGGAAGGTTGAGGGGAGAATTGATAGAGGTGTATAAGATTATGCGAGGCACGAACAGACTAGAAAGCAGCTGTTCCCCTTAGTTGAACGGTTAATAACAAGTGGGCATAATTTTAAAGTGAAAGGCAGGAGGTTTAGTGGGGATTTGAGGAAAACTTTTTTCACTCAAAATATTATGGTGCTTTGGAATGCACTGCCTGGGACGATAGTTGAGGTGGGAACTTCACAAGCTTCAAAAAGTACTTGGACGAGCACTGAAGTGTCATAACGTTCAAGGCTATGGGCCTAGTGTGGGAACGTGGGTCTAGTATAGGTAGTAGCATATTTTGGTGGTACAGACTCGATGGGCTGAAGGGCCTCTTCTGTACTGTATGATTCTATAATTCTATGATATAGGGCTGGCAAGGATCGGAAACAAATCATTGGCAAATTGCAGGTCATTGAAAGACATCTAATAATGCATGTGTGAGAAACAGGGTCTTCAAAGAGGTTATCACAGTTTCTGAAGTGCACTGGTTGAGCTTCTGATCCTTGATCCACTGGGTATAATAATTGACCAAAATGAGAAAAACCCTTCCCCTTAAGCTTGATCAGATCAATGCCAAAGAATTCCTATGTCCTGTCTGCAAAGCAGGATAGCAAAGAGGCTCTTTCTCCTAACTGTGAATGGCATAATTGATGCGGTTGGAGACACAGACTGTGAGAAAACATGAAACATGGGGCCACCTTATTGTGCCCTACCCCGATGCTTGGAAATACCTAATTGTCCCTAGTGGATCTTCAAAAGGTTCTCCAGACTAAAGCTTGTGGCATCAACAACCTCAAGTAATTATCAATAATGCTGATGACAAAATACCACCACAGTACCGGTTTCCTGGGACACACTATGCCTATCAATCAAATACGAACATGTGGGCATCATTTCACCTAATGAAATTCCCGACAACATCTTTGCTGCGTCTGACAAATAGTGAGTGGTCAAAGACCTTAAACTCGTGAACAGATTTTTTGGCTTCCTTGCCTGAGCTGTTGATGTGTATCCTTGACAGAATCCACAGTAATCTTGTCCTTTTCATCAGCCACAATTGAAATTCCTGTATCCTGGGAGGCACATTCACAAGCTCCCGTGACTTGTGGTCAGTCCCCTATTTTAACCTGTAATCCTAAAATATAATCAGAGAATTTCTCACACACCCAAGTCATTACAAGCACTTCTTTCTCAATGATAGCTCTTCTATGTCAGTAAGAACTCTAGAAGCATAGTATGCGACCAATATAATCCCATTTCATTTGACTTGAAATAAGACAACTCCTAAGCCTCTGGACAATGCATCTGCTACTGCCATAGTTGAAATAGCTAGACCATAATGTGCAAGGAACTCAGATCAACTGAATATGTCTTAAATCTATTAAGTGTGTGGTGTTGATACTCAGTCTAACAATACCCTTCATCTGGCTTAAAAGGTTGTCAGAGACATCTGTTAACTTGACCTGATTAGGGTAAGAATTTTCCCACTTGTTTCAACATTCCTATGATTGATTGGAGAACTGTACTACACCTGCAAGGTGGAAAATATCTGATGGCCTTTGCTTTCTTTGGTCTGACATGATCCCTGTTGCTTGAAGTATGTGGCTCAAAATTAGCTTTGAGAGTTCATACTTGTCATTAAGTGACAACCCAGCATCATGCAACTTTCTCAAGATACTCGTTATGCAGTTATCATCTTGGTTTTTATGGGCCCATGGATGAGAATCACATCCAAATCGCACATATATGCCGTCTATACATTCTTGGATGTAATGACATAATCCATTGAAAAATCATGGGTGTAGATGTAATTCCAAAGGGCAGTTAAGTAATATTGGCCAGAGGATATTATGAACATGGTTAGTTGATTGGAGTCTTTATCTAGAAGATGTCCCCAGAAACTGTTGTTCATATCCAGCTTGGGCAAGGTATGCTAGGATCTCATCTACAAAAACACCAATGGATGTTTGTACTTCCTTGTGCAAATGTGTTAAATGAACACAAGTTCTAAAAGACCCATTCAAATTTAAGAACTGATACTATACCACGGCACCAGGCAGTTAGCTGCATGACATTTGAAATAATTATCTTCTGGAACATAGCATCAATTTCAGTTTCAATCTTGTGTTTAAATGGATTTGGCACCTTCATGGATGTGAACAGCAGATGGGCTTGATGTCCAACTTTAGTGTGACAATATTCAGTTTCCCCCGGCCTTTGAAGACTTTTATCACCCTCTCCTTCAAATATACTCAAAGTCTGAGTTTCTACAGACCTCTGAGGTAGAGAATTCCAAAGATTCACTACCTTCTTAGTAAATAAAATAGTCCTCATCTTCATTCTAAATAAATCCTTAGTTCTGAATCCACAATGAGGGAAAATACATTACCTGCATCTACCCTTTCTATCCCTTTAAGAATTTTATAGATTGCTATGAGATCAACTCTCATTCTTCAAAATTCTTCTGTTCCTATTTTGTGTGTTCACGTCTGTGTCTACTTTAATTTTGAGATGAAGATTATGCAGACTATCCTGCTGACTATTAAACATATATTGTTGTATACAATATAAAATATATCAAAAATTCTTTATTTTTGTGCCTTACCATTGCCTGAAGCTGGCCTTTGACTTTGAGGCTGGTTCTGCCTGGGCTTTGTGACTCGATGGATGAAGATTCTGAGTTATCCAACCACAGCCATTGAAGGCTGTCCAACCCATTTGTCCAATTTAATGCATGTGCAGTGACCATTTATGGAAACATTGGCACTCCAACATTAAATATCATCATTTATAATTTTACAACAGAAAATAATTGCCATGTGGGTTTGCCTTTAAAAGTGGGGACCTTGTGTTTCCTTAAAATGGTATTTTTCAATGAAAAGAGACAAAAAAAGAAACTACTGTAAATGGCTTTCTGTGGTATGTGCAGGGCCTTCTTCTAATCTCTGAATCCTCTTCATGCCAAATGGGTGTTCACACCAGTTATGAGCACTTTCCTTTGTTGTTGGTATGGTGCAGTTCTGATTCTACATCCAGAGTTGCAATTCCACCCTTATTCAGCATATTTAAGACCCTTTATCATGAAGAACATTGCTGGACGGGTTAGGGCAAAATTCAACGCTCACCTAAGGCCAAGTCCAATATCCACAGAGCTGTTTGTGTTGGTCAGCAGAATAGTCTGGTAATCAGTCTGGCCTTAAAGTGCTTCACTTTGCAGCATTAAACTATTGCTAGGCTAGTTTCCAAGCCTTCTTTTCCCTCTTTTGTGGTAAGATTGCAAGGCTAGCCATGTCCTTCACCCATGGCACTGTATTGATGCTAGATTTAACTTCAGATGCTGAGTTTTCTCCTCCTGAGTTTTCTTTACAGCATTCCAGAAAACATGTTCATGTTAGAAGAAAATTTAGCAGTGCATTAGCATTTGACATAAAGAATCTTCTGGATATAACATAGCATTTCCAATAAAGACTGCGGTAAAGTGTTTCAAAATTATTTCCTGGGAAGTTCTGTCACAGAATACTTTAGGTGCTCACTAACATGTTTGTACTGATCACACGTTTATGAAGTAGATGAGATCTATGAATAAATTCCCTGGAGACACCAAGGCCCTGTGGTATTGATTTGCTGGGCGTCTCTGGCTTAGGCAGCCTCATTCAGTCCCCGGCTTGGCACCATCCTGTCTAATCACGTGTCTTTTGGTTCTGGGATGTACTGCAGGCCTGGTAGGAATCCTTGCTGCACAGGAAGATGTATGCTGGCGCCTGACTAAAGAATTGTGTTGGGATTTATAAAGGTCACAGTCATGACAATAAATCTTTGAAAATTATAGCCTGTTTATGTGCTTGATTCGGAATAGGATTTCAAAGCAATCAAGTTGTATAGCCATCAAACCAGTGAAGGGAGCTCACGTGTATGGCACAATGTTCTAACTTTTGGGATTGGTTGGTTTATAATGGAAAATGTGAGTTGTTTGAAAGGGTAAAATTTTAATAAAAATTGCTTGTTGTTATGAAGTAATTAAATTAGTTTATCATCAGTGTGAGAACAAAATTAGTCTTATAGTTGTTTGGTAGCACAAAACATGAGTGCTGCTTTAAAAGAGACACACTTTGGCAGAGCTTTTTATGTAGCACTTGTCATGACAATTGGTATTTCTTGTAAATGTCCTGATATGAATAAGTTAAAAAGCTTCAACAAAATGTGTCTTTTTGCAGCAAAATTAGAATTCCATGTTTAGTATTGCAAAAGGATTATGTGTGATCTTTTTTGAATATTTTCATCTCAGTTGATCATTTACTTTAGATACTCAATAATATGTTTGGACTGATCATGTTCTGTACAGAAGCAAGGTCATGGGCTCAAACGTTAACTCTATTTTCTCTCCACAGGTTCTCCCAGCCCTGCTATGTTTCTCCAGCAATTTCTGTTTTTTTTGGACTGATGACATGTTTATCAAGTAGTTGAGGTCTATGAATAAATTCCCTGGAGACACCAAGGCCTGATATATTAATTTGCACGGTGTCTCTGGCTTAGGCAGCTTCTTTCACTCTCCGGTTTATGATTTTTCATCTGAACTGGAGATTTTTTTTTCTTTCAGTGGGTGGAAGCAGGCCATTCAGCCCATAGAATCACACCGACCCTCCAAAGAGCATCCTAACCAGACGCACCACCTACTCTATCCCTGTAAACCAGCATTTTCCGGCGCTAATCCACCAAGTCCGCTTATCCCTGGACACTGTGGGCAATTTAGCACGGCCAATTCACTAAATTGCACATCTTTGGACTGTGGGAGGAAATACACACAGACACGGGGAGAATGTACAAACTCGACACACAGCCATCTGAGGGTAGAATAAAATCCAGGTCCCTGATGCTGTGAGGCAGCAGTGCTAACCACTGAGCCACTCTAAAATGAAACTCTTCAAAGGCCCATTGATGCCTGGTTTACAAAGCTAGTGCTCTAACCATTGAGCTATGGAGCTGGAAACTAAGCTATGCAGCTGGAGATATTGGACAGAGTCTAGAAACAAGCTCAGGCATTGCAATGTGGGGTTAAACAACACCTCCAAGCATGATGTAGGTAACACACTGATTTGAGTGATTGCTGTATACAGTCAGTGCTACACAGTTGCTGAATAGCTGCAGTCCCAGCAGGGAGGCCAACTTTGTGCAATGAAAGCAGTGCTATGAACCAAACTATACTTCTTGAAGCCAACCGGCATATTCTAAAGAAGATGAATTTTGGCCAAAGCAAGTCCTAGGACTGGTTGTAGGAGAAAGAGTGAGCAAAATTAACATTGAAATCATGGCTCAACAAGGCAGTAAGCATGCTCCAAGGTTCTCCAGAATTTTAGTGATTGGTTCCCTGTAGGAGATTATGCAGGACAAGAGAAGTCCTCTGCCCATAGGAGCTAGGATGCCCTCCAGACTGCAGACTCAATGTGCACAGGCAACAGGAGCTGTGGTAATCAGTGCCAGAAGTGGATGCAGAGCCCTAAGAAACTCAACAACTTCACACAAGCAGTCATGGTTAATGAATTCATTTTTAAATTACCATAATTCACCAACTACGTAGTTAGCCTCACTTACTCAATGTACCACATCCTGTCACTCATCAATCAACTATAGTAATGTACCATGGCTTACGAGCAATGTTCTTACCTTCACTTCACCTTTGCCCAATTAGCAATGCTCCAAACTCCACAACCATATCTTTCAACTTGCTCACGCTGCCAATGATGACAGCTACAGTACCCAAATGCATTGCATTACTTTTAGTGGCACACTTGCTCCTGTTTTGCAGGATAACGTGATACATAATTAGGGGTAGTAGCAGCTAACTGGTGGGCACAAGCACAAAAGCATATTTTCACCCCAAAGGAGAAGACAGGTTTTCTATAATTTGTGAACTGCAGTTGTGCCCAATAATGAGTCTCAAATACATTTGTTTCATTAAAAGATACTACAATCAATGAAATGATATCCAAAAATGACAAGGTTGTTAGATAGCTTTCAACAAGACCATAAGAAATAGAATGATTTGTCACTTTTACCACGTGGATCAATTGGCTAGGTAACCAGGATTTAATCTCTGCGCTGAGGGCTGGATCATTGGGCCGATTTTAGCTCTGGGTGGAATGTTCCATTTTGAAGTTAAAGTATGGCATCAAGCTTGTTGGATGACATGTTTGCCAAGGTTTGCCAAACCTTACTGTTTATGTGCTTTTCACTTCATTATCAATATAAGTATGATGTAGCATGAGCTACTTGACATATCGTGTGACGGGTGAGAATGAGGTTCTCGCCCCTGCCAGCACCTTCGAGGTTTCAAAGGTTCTGGAGCAATCTTTGAAGGCTAATAGGGCACCACTTCAAATGCTATAAGCCAGAAACTTCCCCTTAGCCTAAGGTGGTCATCTCCAAATGCCTAGAATTGCCGACCAAAAATCCTCCAATTATTCCCTGGTTGTCCTGTAGACTCCACTGGACAGGGTCACCCACAGAAGGGGCATCGTCCATCTCTTGGGTGACCAGCCTGGACAGAAAGTGCAATATAGATCAGTGCCATGGCTCCCACAAAGGAATGGCAAGTAGTGCAGGAAAAACATCATTAAAGGGTAAAAAAGTCACCTGGGTTTTATAAGGTTAAGTTGCACTATCTTCTCTCAACTACCTCTCACTCATATGGCCATCACTCTCTCTAGCTCTGCCACTGCATATGCATTCCATGAATGGCCATAAACCTCTTGTTATGGACCAGACCAAACCCCCTTAAAGTATATTAAGAAGATAGCCTAGACCCCAACTTTTTCTTATTTTTAAAGGCAAGTGGAAAGCTTTGTGTTCTGGATACAATTTGATTGGTCAAAATACCAGGTTTGATGCAAAACACACCTTATTCATACACTATAGATAAAATACAAACAAAAGAAAGAAGAATTGGACCAAATTAACTCTATTGGAAAACTTAACAGAATAATTGATTATTTAACTACTAAACAGCAACTGTTCCAATATAGTTACATTCCATAAACACACACTTGGCAAAGCAAATTCAGTAAAATAAATTGTGTTACATGCAATTATCCAGCATAGGAGGAAAGCACATCTAGAGAAAACTCCAAGAGAGACAACTCAAATGTTTTGCTGTAGCATGGAGAGATGCATAGCAGCTTCCAAACCCCAACAGCAATTGAAAGTTAAACCAAAATCCTGCTTCTGTGGGCACTCGATCCCACCTATTCATGTTGCTTCTATTGTTCCAACTTTGAAAAAAAAACCCAAGGTCTCACAAGCTGTTTAGTTTATTTGCTGGGAACATTACTCTCGGCACCTCTGTCTCAACCTCTCTTCATTAAAAAAAACTAGGACAAAAACCATAGCTGTAGTATCATCACATTCTGTACCGCATGCATGACGTGCATTCCAAAGCTCACACTCACTTCACTCTCAAACTACTAGCCCTTTATAATCACTGTGCTTTATACTCACTTCATTCCTCACCATCTGCATGATTGCGCACGATCACAAAATGCTTTCTCTATCCATTCTTATCACGCTCAATCCTTCCCTCATTTCAGGAAACCCTGATCTGTAGCTGGGCTGGGGGGACCAAGACTAGGAGAGTTGTTCCAGATATCAAGCTCCACCTAGTCTTTAAGCAAAGGGCAATACAGTTCATTAGGAAGTGACCAGGCCTTTTCATGTAGCAATGGGTAGATACCAATGGACAAGCAACCCAGTAAGCCACATTGCATGGGATGAAAGAGTGCATAGCCTGAACCATCTGTGCTGGCACCAGCTCTGTGAAGGAAGACTGTGAACCTTCAGAGGAAGCAGTGGCAAGACATTCACCTGTATCCTCCCAAAGCAAAGTATCTGTAGCCTCAGTGACTGTACTAACTAGAGTAGACTTGAGGGCACAATCTGGTGAGCACTTCACTGAAATGGATCCACAACCAATGGAGGCAGAAATACCAGGTCTTGCAGACCTGTCACCTGCTCAGTGTCAAATAGAGGACTTGTCTCTGTTCTTCACCATAAGTGATAAGGTCATCTTTCAGAGAGAGGCAAGGAAATATCAGGCAGATGTGCTGGACTTGACATTTTCATTGCTGCGATGATGCACACAGTGTGTCTGGCTGACTCCATGAAGAGGTTGGTGGCTAACTTGGAGATCCATATCCAGCAGAACGTTCAGTCAGTAGGATATGTGCTAGGTCCTGAACTCTATCCCTCTAGCCAGGAGTGCTTAGTGACAATAGCAAGTTAACAGGGCAAATAACCATCCTCAACCTAACTCAAGGACTCACACCCGAACGAGACAGGGTGGTGCCAGCAGTAACTCACAGGGAAGCACCCCTGCAGCTTCATCTGTGGACAATTCAGAAGTGATTGGCTTTCTCACTTGTTTGTGACACCATTGCGTACAGCAGCTAAAGCCAAGAAGGGTAAGTTTCTACCATTGCAAGAGAAACCAAGTATGCTAGGCCCTCAAGATTCAATTGGGACATCTGTCCAACTTTCAGAGGTGAGCAGGGCAAATCAGTAAGTAGGCTGTAAGCACCCCTACTGTGGAAGTCAGACCTGCATCTAGACACAGTGAGAGGGTTGGCTGTTCAACCACCTGTATACAATGAAAACTTTTATCAATATATATTCACTTCCCAACTTTGGCTTTATTTTTATTGACCTACTAGGACTGGTTAAAGTTAACTGATATGAAAGATGTGGAGCATCTTCAACCAGCACAAGGACGTAATGTCTCCATGACTTGGTTCCTCTCCTGTAGTCTACAAAGTGGGTGACTGTAGATAGCCTCATCCGTCAAGTAACTACATTAACAGGGGATTGCAGTCAAAGTGCTCCAGATGAATCTTGGGACGAAAAGGGTTGTGTGAGAGAGCTAGGATCTAATTGGTGGGCTGTGCACATGAACCTTATGGGAATGATGGTGAAACTGTCATGTGTCTACAGTCTCCAGAGAGAAATGTCTGTGCAGTGTATAGGGTTCTCAAAGGCATGCTAGGACATTTCAGGCTTTGGGGCGCCCAAAGAGTAACTGACATAACAAATTACCTGCAGTGCAGAGCACAGCTGAGGGAACAGATCCACAATTTGCAACCCACAGTAAAGGAAGCATTGCCAACAAGCAGGAGCATGAAGTAAAGGAAGTGATCATTGTATCGCAGCTACTTTAGACCTCATTTTGATTCAGTAAAAGAGTTGTCCATGTGTTGAAACTTGCAGAAGTGAGAATATCAGAGCCACGATTGAAAGTAAATGTCGACATTATATTGTGTAAATCAATCAAGCAGAAAATCAACTCAGTCCTTGAGGAATTTGACATACAGCAAGTAGAGGGTTCACAAGGATAATATCCTTGCAGGGGGATTTGCTAGTGCTGTTGGAAAGCGTTTAAATTAGATTGGTAGGGGGCTGGGAATCTGAGGCCAAATTCAGTACTCGGAATGCGAGGCAGAAACTTAATGAGTAACTAGATTTTGTGTATCTGGACTTTCAAAAGGCTTTTGACAAGGTTCCACACAAGAGATTAGCAAGGAAAATTAAGGCTCATGGTATCACAGGTAAAGTATTAACATGGATAGAGAGCTGGTTGGCAGACAGGAAGTAGAGAGTTAGAATAAACGGATCCTTTTCAGAGTAGCAGGGAGTGATGATTGGGGTGCTGGGACCCCAGCTGTTCACAATATACATTGATGATTTGGATGGAGGAATTTAATGCAATATCTCCAAATTTTCAAATGACACTAAGTTGGCTGGCAGTGTGTTCTATGAGGAGAATGCTAAGAGGCTGCAGAGTGATTTGGACAGACTGGCTGAATGGGCAAATACTTGGCAAATGCAATATAACGTGGACAAATGTGGGGTTATCCGATTTGGTTGCAAAAACAGGAAGGCAGATTATGATCTGAACGGTGGCAGTTTAGGAAAAGGTGAGGTCTAATGAGACCTGGGTGTTGTGGTGGAACTGCCGCTGAAGGTTGGCATGCAGGTGCAGCAGGCAGTGAGCAAAGCTAATGGCATGCTGGCCTTCATAGCAAGAGGATTTGAGCATCAGAGTAGGTATGTCTTGCTAGTTATACTGGTCCTCTGTGAGGCCCATGTGAGGTAATACCTTAAGTATTGTGCGCAGTTTTGGTGTCCTAGTCTGAGGAAGGACACTCTTGCTATTGAGGGAGTCCAACGAAGATTCACCAGACCATTTCCTGGAATGGCAGGACTGATATATGAGGAAAGACTGGATCAACTGTGCTTGTACTCACTGGAATTTGGAAAAATGAGGGTGGATCTCATAGAAACATATAAAATCCTGATGGGACTGAATGGGCTAGATGCAGGAAGAATGTTCCCAATGTTGGGAAAGTCCAGAACTAGGGGTCATTGTCTAAAAATAAGGAGTAAGCCATCCAGGACTGTGATGAGGAATAATTTCTTCATTCAGAGAGTTGTGAACCTGTAGAATTCTCTCCCACAAGAAGTTGTTGGGGCCAGTCCGTTAAATATTTTCAAGATGGAGCTGAACGTGGCCCTTGCAGCTAAATGGATCAAGGGATATAGAGAGAAAGTGGGAATGGGATACTGAGATTGCAAGATTAGCCATTATCATATTGAATGGTGGTGCAGGCTCGAAGGGCTGAATGGCTTACTCCTTATGTTCTATGTTTCTATGTTTGCTACCTATTTTCTATGTTTCTATGTCTTCTTTGAAAGACAGAGGATGTGGAGGCTACACAATGTGCAATGCAGTATTAAAAGGTAAAGTTTAAATGCAAGGAGTCTGTTGAATAAGGTCAATGAGCTGAGGGCACAATAAGAAATATAGCAGCACAATATCATTGCTATAATGGAAAACTGTCTTGAACAAGGACAGGGTCAAGAACCAACTGTTCAAATGAAGTAATAACTTGCACACTGAAATTGTCAACCCAGCTCAGTCCCAGAAGTGGGTGGTTAAAAAGTTTTCTCTCGCCTCTTGCATTTTGTGAACCATTGCTCTGTCTTCCTGTCTTTCACGATCCTCCTGGGTCATCTCATGGTCCTCATCCTCATCTTCCTTCAGGACCAGTTCTGGAGAATATTTTTTTCCTATACAATCCAGACGGCTTTCATCTGAACAGAACCAGGATACTATCCTGGCCGGGAGATTTGCTAGTGCTGTTGGAGAGGGTTTAAACTAGATTGGCAGGAGGATGGGAATCTGAGGGCAAATTCAGAGCAGGAAATGGGAGCAGAACCTTAATGAGTAACTCTGAAAAATAGAGAATGTGGAGGTTAAAAAATGTACAGTGCAGCATTAAAACATAAATATGTAAACGCAAGGAACCTGTTGAATAAAGCCAATGAAATCAAGGTATAGTAAGACACGTGGCAGCATGATATCGTTGCTATAATGGAAAACTATCTTGAACAAGGGCAGGGATGGCAGCTCAACATCCCAACTAGCAAGTTTACAGGATTGAGAAGTGGATAAAAAAAAAAATCGGAATAAAGCATTTATTTTCTAATTAACTTGTTCAGGGATATTATTACCCACTTCCTCATAAGGTGGGACTTGAACCTAAGACTCTTGATCCAGAGGTAAGAAGACCACAACTGCACCACCAGAGCCCCACCAGGGGTGCAAAGTTATTGGTTAAAGAATCAGAGCTGTGAGGAGGGATAATATACTAAATGAAGCATCAAACAAGGCTCTATGGGTTGACCTGGGAAATCAAAAAGGGGAAGCCACACTGTCAGGTGTGTAGTGTGTGTAGAGTTAGAATGGGGCCTCTGTGGTGGTAGTGCTGCAATCTCTGAGTCAGGTGTCCTGGTTCTGAGTCCCACTTGCTGCATCTCTAGATAGGTTGATTAGAAAAAAAATATTTGGGAGAGAGTTAAAGGAAGCAAACATGTAGGCACATTTCTGAGCACAAAACAATAGAGTGATAATAGTTTGAAACTTCAACTAACCAAATATCAAATGAGATATAAGCAGTGTAAAAGATACAAAGGGCATAAAATTCTTACACTGCATTCAAAAGAATATTTCTTAGCTAACACATAACAAGTCCAATGAGAAAGAGTGCAATTTTAGACTTAGTCTTAGGAAATGAAGCTGGACAGGTGCATGAACTAGCAGTAGGTCACCATTTTAGAGATAATAATTGTAATATTATTAGATTTAGTTTCATTATGGAAAGGACTAAGATGGAACAGGAGTAGAAGTTTTAAATTATAAAATAAAGGAAAATAGAGCTTATAATGAACTCAAAAAGTAACATACTATGAAACTTATAGGAGTATTAAAATTACAGGGATGAAATGCAAAAGGAAATTAGAATAGGGTACAAGAAAATATTCCCTGGAAAAATACAGGAAATGACAAAGTACATTAGTACATTAGGAGCAAGATGATGGCTCAGGAAGGGGAAGGGCCTTTCAGAAGTGTAAATGATAATGTGTGTGGATAAAGAAGTGTTCTTGATGAGCATTTTGTCTGTGTGTTCACAAAGAAGAGGGATGACGTGGACATCCTAATTAAAGAAGATGAGTGTGAAGTAACAGATAAAATAACTGTAACGAGAAAGGAATTACTGGATGGGCTGATCACCTTGAATGTGGACAAAATACTAGTTCCAGATGAATTGTATCAATGTTGTTAAAGGAAGTCAGGGAGGAAATATTGGATGGACTGAGGATCATTTTCCAATCTTTACTAGAATCACAGGATTGAAATTCTGCAAACCTTTTGCATTGTTATTTAAACAGGGTGTGAGGATTGCCCAAAAATTATATGCTGGTCAATTTGATCTCAGTGGTGGGACCACTACTAGAATCAATTTTCTTTTACTTATTCGTTTTGTGCGATGTGGGCGTCACCGGCTGGCCAGCCTTTATTGCCCGTCCCTAGTTGCCTTGAGAAGGTGGTGGTGAGCTGTCTTCTTGAACTGCTGCATCCACCTGCTGTGGGTTGACCCACAATGCCATTAGGGAAGGAATTCCAGGATTTTGACCCAGTGACAGTGAAAGAATGGCGATATATTTCCGAGTCGAACTCCTTGGAGGGGAACTTGAAGGTGGTGGTGTTCCCTTATATATGATGCCCTCATCCTACTAGATGGATGTGGTCATGGGTTTGGAAGGTGCTGTCTGAGGATCTTTGGTGAATAGTACACACTGATGCTGCTGAGCATCGATGGTGGAGGGGGTGAATGCTTGTGGACATAGTGCCAATCAAGTGACTGCTATGTCCTGATGGTGTCGAGCTTCTTGAGTGTTGCTGGGGCTGCACTCAAGTGGGGAGTATTCCATCACAGCCCCGCCTTGTGCCTTTTAGATGGTGGACAGGCTTTGGCAAGTCAGGAGGTGAATTGCTCACTGCAGTATTCCTAGCCTCTGACTGACTTGCACTTGTAGCGACTGTGTTTATGTGATGAGTCCAGTTGAGTTTCTGGTTAATGATAACTCCCAGGATGTTGATAGTGGGGCATTCAATGAACATAACACAATTGAATGTCAAGGGGAGGTGGTTAGATTGACTCTTACTGGTGTTGATCATAACCTGGCATTTGTGTGGCACAAATGTTTCTTGCCACTTGTCACCCCAAGCCTAGATATTGTCCAGATCTTGTTGCATTTGAACATGGATTGCTTCAGTGTCTGAAGAGTTGTGAATGGTGCTGAACATTGTGCAATCATCAGTGAATATCCCCATTTCAGACCTTATGATGGAGGGAAGGTCATTGATGAAACAGCTGAAGATAGTTAGGCCTAGGACACTATCCTGAGGCACTCCTGCAGAGATGTCCTGGAGCCGAGATTACTGATCTCCAATAACCATGACCAACTTTCTATGTGTCAGGTATGACTCTAACCACTGGAGAGTTTGCCCCCTGATACGCATGATTCCCGTTTAGCCAGGGCTCCTTGATGCCACACGCAGTCGAATGCAACCTTGATGTCAAGGGCTGTCACTCTTACCTCCCCTCTGGAATTAAGCTTTTTTGTCCATGTTTGAATCAAGGCTGAAATGAGGTTAGGAAATGAGTTGGCCTGATGGAACCCAAAGTGGGCATCACTGAGCAGATTATTGCTGAGTAGGTGCTGCTTGATAGCACTGTTGTTGACAACTTCCATCACTTTACTAATGATTGAGAGTAGACTGATGGGGTGGTAATTGTCCTGCTTGGGTTTGTCCTTCTTTTTATGTACAGTGCAATTTTCCACGTTGTTAAGTAGATACCATTATAACTGTACTGGAACAGGGAGGTGGCAAGTTTTGGAGCACAAGTCTCCAGTACTATTGCTGGAATGTTGTCAGGGCCCGTAGCCTTTGCAGTATCCAGTGCCTCCAACTGTTTCGTGATATCATGTCGTGTGAATTGAATTGGCTAAAGAGTAGTATCTGTAATGCTGGGGACCGCTGGAGGAGGCTGAGATGGATCATCCACATGGCATGTCTGGCTGAAGATTGCTGCGAAATTATCTTATCTTTTGCACTGATGTGCTTGGCTCTTCCATCATTGAGGATGGAGATATTTGTGGAGCCTCCTCCACCAGTGAGTTGTTTAATTGTTCACCACCATTGAGAAAGTATAAACTGTTACTGAGGAAGGCACAGATTAATAAGGGATAGTCAACATGGTTTTGTTAAGGGAAAGTCATGACTTAGTAACCAGTGATTTTTTTTTTGAGGAAGTAGCATAGAGCAATAATGAAGTTAGAACAGAAGACATTGTGTGCATGGATTTTTAGTAAGGCATTTGACAAGGTTCCCCATGACGGTCTGGTTAGAAAAGTAAAGCCTATGGGATATAGGAGAATGTTGTTATTTGGATCCAAAATTGGCTTAAGACAGGAAACATGGGGTAATAGTGGATAGGTTCACTGGAAAACCAGTCCAGTGGTGCTCCACAGGGCTCAGTGTCAAATGCCTTACTGTTTGCACTATATATTACTGCTTTAGAATTAAACATGGGAGCCATGATTGGGAAATTTTCAGAAGACACAAAACTGACTGTATAGTTGGAAGTGAAGCGATTAGCTAGTGACTACAGCATGATATCAATGGTTTGGTTGAATGGATGGAAAAGTGGCAAGTGGAATTCAACCTGGAAAAATGCAAGGTTATGTATTTGGGGAGGGCATAAAAAACACAAGAGAATACACCATAAATGGGAAGATATTGAGAGGGGTAGAAGAAGTGAGAGATTTGGAGTACATGTCCACAAGTACATGAAAGTGGCAAGACAGCTAGATAAGGTTGTAATGAAGGCATTTGTGATACTTTATTCAGCGAGGTATTGAATATAAGAACAGTGATGTCATGCTGGAACAATAGAAGATATTGCTTAGGTCATGGTTGGAGATTTGTGTATAGTTCTGATGGTTATTTTACAGGAAAGACATCATTTCTCTATAGAGAGTATAGAGGAGATTTACAAGAATGTTACCACGGCTTGACAATTGCAACAATGAGGAAATATTGTCGAGGGCTAGGATGTTTCCTTAGTTAAGAATACACTGAGGGGTGACTTAATTGTGGTGTACAAAATAATGAGCACCTTGGGAAGAGTGATGTGGAGGTGATGATGTTGGACTGGGGTGAACAAGGTCAGAAATCACACGACACCAGGTTATAGTCCAACAGGTTTATTTGAAAACACAAGCTTTCTGCACCTGATGAAGGGACTATGCTCCAAAAGCTTGTGTTTTCAAATAAACCTTTTGGACTATAAACTGGTGTTGTGTGATTTCTGACCTTGGGAAGAATGGGCAGGGAAGACTGTTTCCCCTAGTGGAGAAGTTAAGTACTGGGGACAAAGATTTAAGGTGGTTGGTAGAAGGATTTTAAAGGTTACATGAGGAAAACTTTTATTACCTAGAGGGTGGTGAGTGTCTGGAAATCACTGCCCAGTTTGTTGTTTGAGGTGGAAACCCTCAATTTATTTAAAAGGAACTTAGGACTGCACCTGAAGTGCTATAATTCGCAAGGCAGTGAACTAAATGCTGTGAGTAGGATTAGGATAAGTGGCTGATTATTTAGCCAGCACAGACACATAGGCTGAATGGCCTGTTTCTGTGCTGTAATTCTCCTATGGTTCTGTATTTGCAATGAAAGATACCTGTGAGTAGATGAGGATGTGGGGGTAGTGGTAGCTCCCTAGATATCTAGCACAGACCTGCACGAGTGGTTGTTTGTGGTCAGAAATCGTTTGAACATTATTCTATTGATGAAAACTGCTGGTGCCTGATAGGGCGTTCTGATTGTTATTGCATGCTGAACTTAACAGCTTGATTGGCCGTGTCAACGGGGAATGATGTAAACAGATGGGTTCATCCAAAGAGAGCATCAGTGGTTCTCAAAAGTGCTTATGAGTTGAGGACTATGAAATGCAGTATGCAAATGCATGTATGCAGCTGGCAGAGGTGTAACACAATGACTCAGGACATCCTTAGTCATCTTCTGCACTGATTCTCAATCACTTGCAAATAGCTGAACCTTAACCCATAAACCCTAATTCAAACAAGAGCATTCTTCTTAATGGTAGATCTCGTCCTGTTGCTTTTTCCTCTGGCACCTTGCTTCACTAACTTTCAACATCCTGGAAGTTACCAGAAATTCAACTGAATGAACCATGTAAATGCTGTGGCTTCAAGAGCAGGTCAGACAGGCTGGGAATTTTGCAGCGAGAAACTCCTTTCCTGATTCCACCATTTACAAGGCACAACTTTGGAGTGTGATGGAGTACTCCCCACTTGCCTGGATGATTGCAGCTGTAACAACACTCGTGAAACTTGACACCATCCAGGACAAAGCAGCCTGCTTGACTGGCATCACATCCACAAACATTCATTCCTTGAACATCCAATGTTCTTTAGCAGCAGTGTGTCCCATTTACAAGATGTCCTGCAGAAATTCACCAACGTTCCTTAGACAGCACCTTCCAAACCCACAACCTCTACCATCTAAAAACACAACAGCATCAGCTACATGGGAATACCACCATCTGCAAATCACTCATCATCCTGACTTGGAAATCTTTCAGTGTTGCTGAATGGACTGCAGTGGAATAAGAACACAACTTACCACCATTTTCTTAAGGGCAATAAATGCTAACCCAGGCAGTGACACCACATCCCATGAATGAATTTTTAAAAATCAGTGACAACAGTAAGAGTACATACACAGTCAAGGCCCCAAGCAGTATACACTCCATTTTATATTAGACTGCTGTGCATATTGAGAAGATAGCTCCTTGCCACCAACCTCAAGGGAGCTTGGAGGTATGTACTACTGCAAGATAACGTTCAAGTCTGACAATGCCCCTTTCCATGATGTAAGGTGGTCTCAGAAAGTGTCTATGTGGCCTTGGCATGAACCAGCTGTCAGGAGAACCCTGCCACCATCAGCCCCACCCCCACAAGCACACTATAGGATTCCTATCTGAGAATCAACTTGTCTGTGAAGCTGTGACAGCTAAGTTGTGATGGCTTGCCGTGCTAGACTGTCTTGGCCAATGTGGGAAGATGAGGTATAGATTGATATCCTAAGTCAAAATCACTTTCAGGATGATTTCCAACACCTGTTTCAGCCACTATGCACTTCCTCTTTCGGAAGTGCAGGCTGGCTAAGGCTAACTTTAACTTGAGTTCTGAGGAAGGGTCACTGGACCTGAAATGTTAACTCTCTTTTTCCCTTCACAGATGCTACCAGACCTGCTGAGCTTTTCCAGCAACTTTGTTTTTGTTCCTGATTTACAGCATCCGCAGTTCTTTTGATTTTTAACTTTAACTTGTGCTGTTTTCTCACAGTTTTGTACCCTGTACAAAGCAACTGAACAGTACAGTCAGCATTAGCTGCAATCTAGAGTTAGTTAAATTATTACATCACTCAAAGTTTTTTAAGTTTTTAAATTTTCAGATAGTACAAAGTTTGCATGTTCCCTACCTTAGAAACATTGGACTTGAGTTAATCCCACACTATGATACGCTAGGAGATAGCAAGAACTGCAGATGCTGGAGTCAGAGTCAACAGTGTGTGGAACTCGGGGAACACCCCAGGTCAGGTAGCATCAGAGGAGCAGAAATATTGATATTCAGTAGTTTCAAATTCTCCTCATCCCTTGTCCAACCTTCCCTCTCATCCCCATGCCCCACCCTTCCCACTGACCAATCTCCACTATCCCCTACCTGCATCCTCATATCACCATCCCACCTACCTTCCCCCAGCCCCACATCCCCCCTCTCTATTTATTTTCCAGCTCCCTTCCCCCTTCCCAGTCCTGATAAAGGATGGAAATCTAAAACGTTGACTTTCCTGTTCCTCTGATGCTGCCTGACCTGCTATGCTCCCCCAGCTCCACACCGTGTTGACTATAATACACTACTTATTTTCAGGGATTATTGCATTTTGTATTCTGTACCTTCAGCCTTAAAACAAGTCTTGTTTTTGATGGATGAACACAGCAGGCCAGGCAGCATCAGAGGAGCAGGAAAGCTGACATTTCGGGTCTGGACCCTTCTTCATCTCGGATATAACACTACACATCTATAATATGGCTGGCAAGGGCAGGTGGGTGGGACTGTGACAGCCATTATATAATGGCCTAAATGAAACAAAGCAGGAAGGAAAATGAGGTGCCTCTTTTAGTGGGACAATTTTCTAATCCCCTAAAATATCACCTTCTTACCTTCTGCACTAATTGCCCTCCAAAACCTGGTCACCAATTCTGCTTATTGGGCTCTAGGTCCCTCCTCACACTAAAACCCAGTACTTCACCTTCTGGGGCAGGCATCCATTTTCTCTGCACTCCTTTTTGCAGTTCCAGCATCACCCACTATGAGCTCTGGCATTGTCAATCCAGAACTACTGTCGTCACCAGCCAATCAGATGAGCCAACAGCTCCCAAAAACAAGACCTCCTCCCACTTAAGGCAGATGTCCCACTCTCTACACTTGAGCCCATCCACAGCATTGTTTGGTTATAGGGCAGGTTTTTTCTAGGCCCCCCCAGTTTTTGGCTGAATATCATCCCTGCAGAGCATGTGGATAGTCTGCATTTCCATAGTGTGGCCCAATGCATCCAATGGATTCTTATTGTGCAGTATGATTTCATTGTTCACACAGCAGGCCCACTAGAACCTGGAACGAGAATGACACCTCATTTTTCTGATATTAATACTGGTCAGAACCAGTTTGCATTTTCAATGTTAACCTGGCTTTGCTCTACTGCATTTGTTTCAGATTTGTTTTTAATTTGAGTTGTATTTTTTGGTTCCTCTGTTTACATTGTAATATTGCCATATAAACACTGAAAAGTCCCAGGCTATTGCAAAGTGATGTCAAACTGATACAAATTTTTTTTAAAAATGTTAAGAACAAAGAACTTATCTGTTGAACATGATCATTGACACTTTGATTTAGATTTTGTCAAAAGACCAAAGGATTCATGATTTCATATTACGTTATGGGGTGGTCAGTCATTAAGTTGAGAAGTAATGGCCTCAGACTCTTGCTGGCAGTTAAAAGGCATGACACACTGCTCAACATCAGTAACTAAATGATTGGAGGTGCATCAGTTGCCAAGTTATTGAATTTGTTTTATCCCTCCAAGATAAAGTGGCAGTGTTTTCTTCTAGCTTTGCCAGCAACCATTTTAATTATATCAAATTTGATATTTTTAAGTCTCCCCTAGTGTCAACAGTGACCCCTTGAGGCAATGAGGAAATTGTCCACAGCACATATCCAATGTTTGATCAGTACTGCTAGTGTGCAAGCTTCTCACCTGGAATGAGTACTCTCAGAATAATATTTGTTACTTTACTGTTGCCAATCAATAAATGTTAATAAATCAACTTGCATTCTGCTTTCTACAATGACAATTTTTTCAATGTACTGCTACTAAGTGTTACAGATCCGTAGACTAATAAAGAACTGAACAGTGACTGTAGGCAAAAAATACATTGAGTGAAACAATATTTAAAAAATACAAAGTGACTTATTAAAATATGCACCACTGAAGTGCTTAGATCCATGCACTTTAGTAGTTTGCTCATAATGTAAGAGGATGATGAAAGCTCTCAAGACTTTACGATTGAGATTTGTGAGGGAATCTGAACAGCAAAACATCTAAGGCTTTCAAATACATTTTATGTATAGCTATTAGTTAAATTCTGCCACATTTTTTTTTGTGATTGCAAAGAGAGCCAGATTCCCATGCCATGGAGATGTCCTTCCTGGATTGCAAATATTCTCTGAAGAATGACAGATACCCAAACAAAAGCTATTCCCCAGGAAGCTCTCAGCCATTTCAATAGCAGACAGTTACAATCTAATAACCTCACCAAATATAGTGTATTTTCACTTTCCAGAGAGTTCTGATGTCAGCTGATGTATTAAACAAGTAACATAATATTTCAAAATAGTGGCACAATTTTCACAAGAATGAAGTTAGTTTTGCAAATTTACATGTTTCATGCAATGCTTCACTAACTGGAGCACATGTCAGAATTTACATGTGAAAGGAAGAAAGCCAAGCAACAACTTGTATCTGCTAAAATGAATGAACAAATAGTTTTGTGGGCCTACTATTTACAGCTGTCAAATA
The DNA here is from genome assembly GCF_021869965.1 of Rhincodon typus. Lineage (NCBI taxonomy): Eukaryota > Metazoa > Chordata > Chondrichthyes > Orectolobiformes > Rhincodontidae > Rhincodon > Rhincodon typus. The sequence goes on along the minus strand of NC_063333.1, from coordinate 112,649,974 downwards.
TGTAACCCCATGCTAAAAACTTCACATTAGATGTGACAACTTGGAATATTCATCCTAAAATATCTAAAATCATATAACACAGACAGTTCTGAGGAAGAGTCACCGAACTCGGAACGTTAACTCTGATTTTTTCTTCACAGATGCTGCCAGACCTGCGGAGCTTTTCCAGCAAGTTCTGGTTTTGTAGCACAGACAGAAGCTGGCTCTCTGAAAAAAAAAATTATTAAATTATCTTTCTTCCTTCATAATTTTGCAAAAATTGTTTTTCAGGTATGTATTTAATCTTTTTTTGAAAGTTACTATTGAATCTGCTTCCACCATCCTTGTAGGAAATTCATTTCCAAGTTGGAGCAATTCATTGAGTTAACATTTCTCCTCTTCCAATCTTTTTTTTTGCCAATTGTTTTCAACCTATCCTCTGTTTGCTGATCCTTCTTCCAGAAGAAGCAGTTTTTCCCAATCTATTATTTTTGAACATCCCCGCTTAACCTTCTGTGCTCTGGGAAAAACAACCACAGCTTCTCTAGTCGCTCCATGTAGCTGAAGTCTGTCGTACCTGGAGTAATAGTCCTCCTGCATTCTTCAGCATTCTCTACCAGGTCTTGACATCCATTCTAAACTGTGATATCCAGATTTGGACACACATGTCTAATAAAAGGTTTAAGATAATGTTCTCGTTTTACTTACCATCATATATTTATTCATCTACCATCTTTTTTTTGTAAATAAATGCAAATCAGTTTTCAAATCATTCACATTGTAATACTCAACCAGACACTGAAGAAAAAAGCATTGCAGGATGATGTTTTAGTCAAGTGTTGCTGCAGACAAGTTGAAAGAATGAAACCGGGTACAGCACAATGGCAAAGGATATCATTCATTTCTGACTTTGATAAGGGCTGCTTCTGTGCTGTAGCAAGCATGAAAATGTCATTCCAGGGATTCCCACATAGAAATGCAAGACTGAAGATATAAATTTGGGAATCCACAAAACTGTCAAGATCTTCAGAAAGAAAAATGAGGCTGGAAATGGACCAAAGGAATATTTTGAAGGGGTTGAAGATGGTGTATACTGCCAATTGATTAGCAATCCTTATCATAGAATCCTTGCAGTGTGGAAACAGGTCCTTTGGCCCAACAAGTCCACGCCAACCCTCAGAGCATCCCACCCCAAACCATCCCGCTATAACCCATGTCCCTGAACACTATGGTCAACTTAGCTTGGCCAATCCACCTAGCCTGCACATCACTGGACTGTAGGAGGAGTACCCAGAGGAAACCCACGCAGACACGGGGAGAACGTGCAAACTCCACGCAGACAGTCACCCGTGGATGGAATTGAACCTGGGTCCCTGGTGCTGTGAGGAAGCAGTACTAACCACTGAGCCACTGTGCTGCCCCCAATGAGTCATCAAAAATAGCACTGTCAACCAAAAATATGCTAGCCTAAACTCATTTGCCATAACAAAGCATTTAATAATAGAGAAACAAGGTGCAGG
>NC_063333.1:112493286-112648075 GCF_021869965.1 Rhincodon typus | reverse complement strand
GGCCCGAAACGTCAGCCTCTCTGCCCCTATGATGCTGCTTGGCCTGCTGTGTTCATCCAGCCCTGCACCTTGTTGTCTCGGATTCTCCAGCATCTGCAGTTCCTACTATCTCTCATTTAATAATAGAGTTGTTTTTGATCCATAATTTTTAGATTAAAGGCCTATTTTATGTATTAATGTGATGTATATTGTATAGTCAACTTACATGACAGCACAGCTAATGTACTATTAACAATGAATGGTCGGCAAAGGAGAGGGAAGTATTTACAACATCAATTTACACAACATTGAGGAACAGACATTAAGTGGTCAGCATCAGACAGAGGTTCACCTGCACATCTGTCAATGTGGTCTAGTGCATCCACTGCTCCCGATGTGGCCTCCTCTATATCGGTGAGACCAAGTGGAGGCTCGGAGACCGCTTTGTAGAGCACATGCGCTCTGTTCGTGACAAACGACAACACCTTCTGGTCGCAAGCCATTTCAACTTCCCCTCCCACTCCCTGGTTGACATGTCCATCCTGGGCCTCCTCCAGTGTCACAATGACGCCACCTGGAAACTGGAAGAGCAGCACCTCATATTCCACCTTGGGAAGCTACAACCCAATGGCCTAAATGTGGATTTTACCAGTTTCAAAATCTCCCCAACCCTGGCCTCATCCCATGACCAACCCTCCCTCTCATCCTTGCCTCCTTGACCTGACGCAACCTTACCATCTTCTGTCCCACCTATCTGCTCCTCCCACCTCACTAACCAATCCCCACCTCTCCCTACCTGCACTCATTTATCACCATCCCACCTACCTTCTCCAGCCACACCCCTCTTATTTCTGTGCTCCCTTTCCCATCCCCCATGTCTGAAGAAGGGTCCTGACTCGAAATGTCAACTTTCCTGCTCCTCAGATGCTGCCTAGTCTGCTGTGTTCCTCCAGCTCCACACTGTGTTATCACTGATTATATAACCCTTTAGGATATCCCAAGGTTATAGAATGTGCTTCATAAATGCAACTTCTTCCAGTCACTTCCAAAAGTTTTGCCTGAATTCCCCATTGATCTTTTCAACCTCTATTCAATAATACAATTTCCTAAATTATGAACAAAGCATTCCACCTCTGCACTACTTCCAATAATTTAATATTATTTTTGCGTTAATGAGACCAAAACAGAACAGGCTTTCAAACATGGCTTTACCAAACCCACATACGGACTGAAAGTTTGTCAAAGTTGGCTCTAAGCCACTACCGTAACTTTCCTGGGGTTTCTGCTGTACATCTGAAGAAGATACACCCAGAAACATTTTCAGCCATAATTTTAGAATTACCTTTCTTGAATTATAAATTGTATTCCCAGGATTGTACCCAACTGCCTATTGTCTTTTCTAATTTACTATAATTATATGCTTATCAACAGATGATCTGATGAAAGTTGTTTACTTGTTTACTTTGATTAAGATAAAGCCAATTAGTAATGTAGACCTAGGTTGCATTTACTTAGGTAATTGATTAGAGATTTCCTCAGCATACTGACTTGTCTTCAAGATTCTTCCCTTTGGTCATATTCAGTGAGCTTAGAATGCCCCACTCTAAGATATATGAGATCAAACAGGATGAGAGCTTGAGATTCATAAAATGTTCAATCACAGCGACGCTGAAAAATGAACAATCACATTTTGATTCCTGCAGTCTGGATCTTATCAAGAACTATCAAGAGCTGTCAAAATCAGTTTCAGTGAACAAGAGTGCTTTTCTCAATAGAGTGCAGTCTGCAGTATAGAACTTTAATTAATAGAACTGTATTATTTTCCTCCTGTATGCATGGGTAGTTGTGATTACTTGCTGTATTGACAGGGTAGGCAAAGGGTGTGAAAGATGAAACTATTGTATGGCATTGGGTAGCACAGTGGCTTAGTGGTTAGCAATGCTGCCTCACTGTGCCAGTGACCCAGGTTCAATCCCAGCCTTTGACAACTGTCTGTGTGGAGTTTGCACATTCTCCTGGTGTTTGCATGGGTTTCCTCTGGGTGCTGTGGTTTCCTCCCACAATCCAAAAGATGTGCAGGTTCACTGGATTGGCCATGCTGAAACAGGGACATGTTGGCTAGGTGGGTTAGCTATAGTAAATATGCGTTACAGGATACCGTAGGAGGTTGAGTCTGGGTGGTACCCTCTTCGGAGGGTCGGTGTGGACTTGATGTACCAAATGGTCTCCTTCTGAACAGCAGAGGCTCTATGGTTTTATGTTGGCAAGCTGATATGAGGGGTCATCCAGGATGGGTAGCAGAGGGCCAATGGTGTCATAGAGATGATTAGAGGTCTTATTGGATGGGTAGACTGGTATATAAGTGGCCATGGGGGTTGTGTAGAGGGCATTAGGTGGCATAGATTGGCAAATGTGGGCATGGAAAGCATGGGAGGGGTGGTAAAGGGAATTGAGGTGGTATGAAAGATGAGGATTAGTAGCATGCCTTATATTCTATTATTTTGTTTTAATGTTTAGACACAATGCTGCAGCCCGAGGCAGATTTTCTGCTCTTGTAGAGAGTAACTCACCTCCTATCACCCTAAAGCCTATCCACCTGCTCAAGGCATAGGTCAAGAGTGTATGACTGCAGCTCCAATAACACGCAAGAAGCTTGAGACCACCCTGGACAAAGCAGTCTGCTTGATTGACAGCACACCCATAAAACATTTAGTCCCTGCACCAGCAATGGTCAGTTGCAGCAGTGTGTATATCATATAAGATGCACTGCTTAAATTCACCAAGGCTGCTTAGACAGCACCTTTCAAGACTTTGACCTCTATCATTTAGTGAGCAGTAGATACTTGAGAACATCAATATCACCACTTACAATTTCCTCTCTAAGCCACTTGGAAATATATTATTGTTCTTTCAGTGTTGCTGGGTCACATTCTTGGAACCCCTTCATGGGTCTATCAAAATCAAATGCAATGTAGCAATTCAGAAAGGCAGCTCACCAACATGAAGAGCAATTAGGGATGGACAATAAATATGTGTCCAGCCAGTGATGCCCACATCCTATTAATGAATGAATTAAATACAACAGTTATGACAGCTGAAGTTGCCAAGGGCGTTTCAGCTGACTTGTCAAATGGCTTTCAACTCCACAGATAGCTTCCCTTAAGGTTACTAAATAACCTATCTGGTTCCCACAGACTTCAGGAACCCACCTAATTAAATAAGAATACACAAGGAATGGAAACTTGATGTTGTAACAGGCATTTAAGATGGCAAACCTAACATCACTTTGATTGGGTGACATTACAATCTGCCACGGTTTCTGACCTGATGGAAAGTGGAAGTGGAAGGGAAATTTAAAAATGCCAATTCCACTCAACTCACACTTACCAACATAGGTTTTCTCAGCATTACGAGATGAATATTCAGCACGTAGTCTTTCCAACATTACTTCAAGAACAGATTAGAAGTTCTAAAATGTTTTGCAAATACAGGTCGTTCTGCTATAGCGCATGTTTTGTTAATGCGAATTGGCTGATATGCGATTGATGGACACTGTTTGAATAACACGAAATTTCTGCTGTAGCAATTTTCTTCAGCGATTTCCCTATAACATGATTTTTTATAGCACGAGGTCACACAACAACACAACTATCACATTACAGGAGAACTACCTGTAAACGTAATAAAATGCAAATTCTTTCTTTGAGAGATATGCCTAAGTTGAACTGAATGTTTACCTTTCCCTGTCCTTGAATTTTATACATAATGAATAGAAGTATTATCAAAAGATCTGAACTTTGCTAATAACCAGTTACCAAATATTGTCTGTGTCTTCAAAAATGTAGTGACTTGAGTTCTGGCTCAATTTCATTATCAACATTTCAAAATGTTACAAAAATCCCAGATCTCTTCCAGTCCAGGTAGCCCAGCATTGTTCTTGGAAAATTATGAACCGGAAAACACAACGGTGATATCTGCTACAAAATGAGTATTGTTTTGTTGAACACAGGATTTATCAGAAAAATGTGAAAAACTTTTACTGGAAAGGTCAAAATTATTTGGACGGCTCGTTAACTTTGTTCAAAAACAATAGAAACTATATACTGCAGTGCCTCTATTTATTTAAACTGGAACAATTTATTCATTGTCTGTGAAATGACTGTGCATATTGGACTAAAGATTAATGATAATTGTAAGACATATGCCACTTTTTGTAGCAGTACATGTTCATATCTGGCTATTTAAATTTTGGGAATGGGTTCAGTTTATTCTAAAATATATGGAATTTATCAACATGGAATTGTGACACTGTGTCAAAATGTTTCGTTCTATAAATAATGTGCAGCAGGAGCCAGTAGCTCACACATATAAATCAAATTATGTTTGGCTAATTTTTTCTTTCTTATATTTAGCCCAATTTCAAATGATTCAGCTTTGAACTGGGGAAAATGGGCTATCAGAGCAGTAATAAGGTATGCTTATACCATATGCTGCAACATTCTTTGTATCAGTAAAAACTGTTCTAGGTGATGGAAAATAGCTGTTGTCCTTGCAATAGGAATTGGGGCAACAGTAAATCATTGTCAAATAGTAACTTGTCTTTTACACTCCCTCCAGCTTCTATCATTTTACAGGTAAACATCAGTTAAGTCTTACAGGCCAAATCTGGCAGAAATCTTTCACTGATCTGAATGTGATAAAATTGGAAGGAATACCTTTTTCACCATTTTACAAAGGAACCATCATGCAATGCTGGTGCATATTTGCACAGAAAGTACCTAAGAAAGTCAGATATTGCTGGAGAAACTCACCAAGTCTGGCAGCATCTAAGCAGAGACATATACAGAGTTAATGTTTCGAGTCTCGAGATTCAGTGAGGGGTAAGTGTGAGAGTTTCAAAATAAAAACATTTTGTCAAACATTAGAATTGAAATGGGAAGCAATGAAATTGAACACGATGAAGTTGAACATGAGACAAATAGAAATCCTCTTGGAGAAAACAGCATAACTTCTTCAAGCTCACTACACTCTAAAAACAAACAACCAGCATTCAACCCATTCCTACTGATGTGCAGTTTAAATGTATTGCGCTTGGTCCTCCCCAAATCAAGAGACTAAACTATCAATAGGCGTGTAGTTCAGCCCCTTCATTATTTTATATAACTCTATCAGGTTATCACCAAATCTACACCGTTCTTAAGTCAATAAACTTGGGTCTGTAGGGCTACCCAGAATAACCTAGGTTCTGTTGGTTAGGAATCATTCCTGCAGTCCTCCTGTAGTTCTTTTCCAAGAACATTATATTAAGACTAGGACCAAGTATATTACTTACTTGGTAAGAGGAACAAAAAGCCTACAGTATCTGGGTAGCTGATGACCTGTAAAATGGCAGAATAAAGTCCAATGATTTGCACCTAATGGTTTTATTAATGCAATCCAATAACCTGTTTTACTTGGTTATGGCTTCTCTTGTATTTCTCATGAACATTTAGTTATCTGTGTATAATCTTTAACTTGTTTTAAATCTCTTGTAATAACATGTTGGATGTTGCATTCCAGTAAACTCAAACAAAGAACATACATTTTGCTTAATAAATAATACTATAGAGAAAACTGTTCTAGATGCATGCAAGGCAACATGTCAAACTCACAAAAGCTAATAAACAAACTGAAACAGATCCAAAGAAACTGATGTCACAAAACCAATGTATAATTGAAGGTCAACTAATAAACAATGACTATGAACAAGACTTTTTTTTCAAATACTTAAGGGAACTAAATTTGTTATTTTATTTTTATGGGTTTGTACATCAAGATCTTTTTGTTATTAATACTTCAGGATCACATTCTGTGATTCAGTTTGGTTCTTTTTCTGTGAAAACTGAAATCAAATAGCCTTACATAGAAGAAACAAGAACCTGATTACAGTGCAGACAGGCTGGTGTTAGATCTTCTATGAGCCTGAAGCTGATTCGCATCACCACCAAGGTCCAGATTTTCGGTGGAGAACCATCCTGAAATGGCAAAACTGGTGGTAATCCCCAGAAATTCTAAGTCCCACCCCAAAACACAGCACTCCCCATTTTTGGAGGACTGAAAATGGAGTTAGCTTGGCATTTATGCAGTTGCAGTGCATGGAGAACGCTGACCATTTAAATCATTTTATTTTCTGAAGAAGGGTTCTGACCCGAAATGCCAGCTTTCATGTTCCTCTGATGCTGCCTGGCCTGCTGTGTTCCTCCAGCTCTACACTTTGTTATCTCATTTAAATCATTGGCTGTCTTATGTATGAGTAATTTTTGTGATTTAAGCGTCTGAAGCCTGAAGTGTGCAGGTTGTACAAAGTAAGAACAAGTTTGAACTTGTGGAAACATCTGGTTGGGTTGTCTGTTTGAAGATGTAAGGTACCCCTTGGATCTAGCGCAGGGCCATGATTGGAGGAGGTAAAGCACCCTTTGGTGGAGGTACCACATTCTTTAAGAGAAATAAAATATATATTTGGGACAGGTCTGGTGCCCTTTGGCATTGTCACAAGTAAACGTGCTTATTTGTAAAAAGTGCAGAAATGTCTATGACTTTTAAAACTGTCAAGGAAATGTCGAGCTGTGAATGACACTTGTTAAGACTGACAATGTATTTAAAACTCCAGACTTCTTAATCCTTGAAGAAAGGTCTGGAGAGTTAAAAGCATGATTACTTTCTAATTAACCCTGTCAATTGACATAAACTTAAGGATAGGTATTGCTACATAACTGATTTCATAAGGATCTAATTTCACAGTGGGTGCTTTCCATTTCATGGCTTGATCCACCGTTGCAAATGATTTTGAAAGTATGATCTGGGGCTATGAATTCCTATGTTTGTTGCATTGGATGAAATGCTTATTTTATAAAATTTTACTGAATTTAAATGTAGTAAATGTGTTTTTAATGAGTGTCAGTAGTTTTTCAATCTAATGAATATAAAAGTATGTGAATTTGGAGCAAAGTCAGTCATTTACCCTGCCATTCAATAAGAGAGAATTCTGAGACAGAAAGTTCCAAAGTCATAGAAACCTCAGAGAAAAGAAGTTCTCATCATGTTTGTCCTAAAAGGCTGATCCCTAATTTTGGACTGTTCTGAACCCACCCACTTTTTGTGAGTCATGCACTAGAACACATACGTTCCTATTCGCCTCTGAATTTTGCAGTCATACTCCATTTTAGGTAATACTGTTTTTTTATTCTTCCCACCTAAGTGAACAACTTCACATTTTTCCATATTATACTTTACCTCCTAGATGTTTGCCCACTCACTCAATTACCCAAATGAACCTTCCTATGTCTTTTTTACAATATACTTTGCTACCTATCATTGTGTCTTCTGCACATTTAGCTACCAAGCCTTCATGCTCCTTATCTAAGTCATTGAAATAAATAGTAAAATGCTGAGACCGCAGAACAGAACTATAGGATCTACCCATCACATCCTAGCAATCAGAAAAAGATCAATTTATGTATACTTTCTGTTTTTTATGATCTCAATACAATATGTTTCTACATTGAGCAATAAATATTTATGTGGTACCTTGTTAAATACCTTCTAAAAATCAAAGTACTTACTGAATCTATTATCTAATTAGCATGTCTTTTAAGATTCTTGGATGAAGTCCTTTTGGACCTGGGTACTTGACAGCCCACACTAACAGATCACCACTATCCACATAACCCATTTGGTCACTGGTACTTTGAGATCTTTTAATCTCCACTTTAAACATACTCAGTCGCTGAGCTTCCATAGCCCTCTCACATCTTAAGTAGTGGGATGATATTTGCTGACTTCCAATCTGCAGGAACAATTCCAAGATCTCAAGAATTTTGAAAGATTACCACTATTTAATCCATTTTCTCTGTTTCACTTTCAACGTTCTGGATCTAGAATATCAGATCTTGGGGGCTTGCCAACCTTCAGTCCCATTAATTTCTCTAGCACAACCTTTATATGAATGCTCTGTTCCTTTAATTCCTCCTTCTCTTTACTTTTGGGTCTCTAATTCTGGGAGATTTCTTGTCTTTTCCTCAGTGAAGACAGAAACAAAGCAATAATTTAACTTTGGAGAGAAATCAGAGTTAACGTTTCATGTCAAATGACCCTTTCTCAGAATTGGAGTTCTGAGGAAAGTTCATTTGATCCGAAACATTAACTCTGATTTGTCTCCACAGATGTTGCCAGACCTGCTGAGCTTTTCCAGCAATTTCTATTTTTGTTTCTGATTTACAGCATCCGCAGTTCTTTCATTTTTAATAATTTAACTTGTTTGCCATCGCTTCATTTTCCACAATAAATTCTCTTTACTCTGCCCATAATGGACAAATTTTGTCCTTTTTTGTCATTATCTTTTTACTGACATAATAGATGCTTTTACTATACATCTTGTGTTGTTTGCATATTTATATTATTTTCTACTCTGCCTTTCTTTATCAATTTCTTGGTCTTCCTTTGTTATAAAATTCTCCCGATCCTCAGGAGTATTCCAATTTTTCAGGAAGCTATTATTGAATAATCTCCCTGCTCTCCATCATCAGAAAGAACATCGCCCAAATCGTCACTAGGTGAATTCTCCCAGTCTCTGAGGAAATCTTTCTTTCCTGAAAGTCAGTGTGGCTTCTGGCCAAACTTTGGAACTATGGACATGATATTTCACTGATCAGCAACTCCAAGGCAAATGTCAGGGATAATACCAACCACTCTACTTGCTCTTCATTGATCAAGGTTTATGACTGAGCCAATTGGGAAGTACTATGGAAGACCCTGTCAAAGGCTTGCTGTCCAATGAAATTCATCAGCATCCTTCATCCACTTCGCAACAAAATGTCAGTGACGGTCCTTGGAGATGGTAATATGACAGAATCCTTTGCAGTAAATACAGAGATCAAGCAGCGATATGTCATTGCCCCCACACTTTTCTCCATCTTCATTGCCACCATTCTTCAACTTGTCAAGAACAAGCTTCTCAGTGGTGTGGATATTGTCTACAGGATAGACAGTAAACATTTCAGCCTCAACTGGTTGAAATCCAATAAGAAAATGACATCAACCTCGCTTGTGGTTATTCAGTATGCAGATAACAATACATCTCCACGTTTTTGGAAGGGAATCTTCACATTTTGCCAAATGCCATCATGGAACTGTACTGAAGAATTGGTCTCAGCCCTAAACTTAACAAGATTCACTTCTTTTACTAATCCATCTCAGGTCAAGTTCCAATCCACCTCTCCATTAAGGTCATTGGACAAAACCTCCCAAATGTGGAGTATTTCCCCGATCTGGGAAGTTACATCTCATTTAAGTCTGACATCAATGAAGAGGTTCAATGTCACATCCAATCATAGTGACCACTGTCCTTGTATGCCTAAGGATGAAAGTCTTTTATGACTAAGATCTGTGCTGATATCAAGATCCTTGTGTATAAGTCAGTCATCCTTCCAACTCTTCTATATGATTCTGAAATTTGGGCTACGTTTCAATGCCTTGAGAAGTGTCATCAACATGGTTTGAAACAAATTCTCTGCATCAGCTGTGGGAAGACAGGTGTACTAACGTCAGTGTCCTTGAGTAGCCAATTGCACCAGCATCAAAGTTATGATCGTTCAAAACCAAACAAACTAAAAGAACTGCTGATGCTGGAAATCGGAACTAAAAACAGAAATTGATGGAAAAACTCAGCAAGTCTGGCAACATCTGTGGAAAGAAATCAGAGTTAGCAGTTTGGGTCCAGTAACCCTTCTTCAGAACAGAAAGTGAAGTTCTGAAGAAGGGTCACTGTACTCAAAACATTAACTCTGATTTCTGTCCACGGATGCTGCCAGACCTGCTGAGCTTTTCCAGCAATCTCCGTTTCTGTTTCTGTTTCTGATCGTCCAGAACTCATTCTGCTGATCTGGCCATGGGTTTAGGATGCCTGAATTCTGACTACCAAAGCGAATCGTTTCGCCCAGGAAAGTGCTCAGACAAGAGAAGTAAGAAAGAAGTGTTCCAAAGACTCCCTAAAGGCTTCCTCAAGAAATGCAATATAGAGGTTAATGCATGAGAGACCCTTGTTCAGAAGAAACTGAATTGGAGGAAGCTCCTGTGTGAAGTGACGCAATGTTTTGAGAACATCCAGTGGCAAGAGGACATACAGAAAAAGAACCGGAGAAAGGAATGCTAGCGATTTCAAAGGGAAGGACCAATTCCACTTCCCAGAAACACCTGTCAAACATGTGGTCAGAAATTTCTGGGTGGACAATCAAACCTGTTAACACATGATTGCTGATAACACCTACTATCCTTGTAATTGTACACGACTGTTTCTTTTGATCTTACACAGTCCTTTAATTAAGATTAATCCTTCCTTTGTTAGCCACAGTTTACTGACCTTTTCTGAGGTTTTGTGCCTTGAAGGAATGATTAGTAACTGTAAGCTACGTGTAAGTTCTTTAACGACTACCCTATGCCGATATAATATCATACTTCTTGATGTATTTTCCAAATCCACCTTAGCCAATTTGCTTCTCTATCTTCATAGCATCCTTTGTTCAAATTTAACAATTTGCCTTTAGGCAGAACTACCAGAATTTCAAACAGAATGTAAAATTCTTTAAATTATTGTCACTCATTCCTAAAGGTTATATTTTACAATATTATTAATTAGTCCTTTCTCATTATGCAATACTAGATCTAAAATAGTCTGATGTCTATCTAGTTCCTCAACAGACTGCTCTAGAAAACCATCCCTTATACATTCCAGAAACTCATTCTCAACAGCTTCAATGCTTAATATGTTTACCAGTCTATATGCAGATTGAAGTAACCCATGATTTCTGCATTACCTATGCTACATGTTTCTCTAATCACCTGATTAATAGCATGCCTCACATTATCACTACTGTTTGGTGGCCTATTAGCAACCTCAGCCAATGTTTAGAGTCATAGAGTCATAGAGCTATACACCACGGAAACAGACCCTTCAGTCCAACTTGTCCATGCCACCTAGATATCCTAAATAAATCTAGTCCCATTTGCCAGCATTTGGCCCATATCCCTTTAAACCCTTTCTATTCACATACCAATCCAAATTCCTTTTAAATGTTATAATTATACCAGCGTCCACCACCTCCTCTGGCAGCTCATTCCATACAGCACCCGCTGTGTGAAAAAGTTGTCCTTTAGGTCCCTTTCAAATTTTTCCCTATCACCTTAAACCTATGGCTTCTAGTTTTGGACTCCCTCATCCTGAGGAAAATACCTTGTCTGTTCACCCTATCTATGCTCCTCATGATTTTTTAGAATTCTACAAGGTCACCCCTCAGACTCTGATGCTCCAGGAAACATAGCCCCAGTCTATTCAGCCTCTTCCTATAGCTCAAACCCTCCAACCATGGCAACATTCTTGTAAATCTTTTCTGAACCCTTTCAAGTTTCACAACATCCTTCCTATAGCAGGAAGGCCAGAATTGAATGCAGTATTCCAAAAGTGGCCTAATCAATGTCCTGCAACATGACCTCCCAACTGCTATACTCAATGCATTGACCAATGAAGGCAAGCATACCAAACGCTTTCCTCACTATCCTGTCTACCTGCAACTCCACTTCCAAGGAACTATGAACCTGTACTCCAAGTCTCTTTGCTCAGCAACACTCGCCAGGACCTTACCATTAAGTGTATAAGTCCTAACCTGATTTGTCTTTCCAAAATACAACACCTCGCATTTATCTAAATTAAACTCCATCTGCCACTTCTCAGCCCATTGACCAATCTGATCAAGATCACATTGTAGTCTGAGTTGCTGCCCTTTATTGTCTCTTAGCACCACATAAACATATTCCACATTTTGTTCTTCTGAACTGAGATCCACCATCACTAATACACAAATCCCATCCTTTATTATCAGTGCAAGTCCACCTCCTTTTAATTTTTACTTGTCCTTCCTAAATGTGCCCTTTCTGTGCCCCTCATAATATCATGCATTTCTACCAGGTCCCTGCTGAACCTTTGCTTCTCCAAGGAAGACAACATATCTTAGCATACCCAATCTTTCCTCATAGCTCAGATTTTCCAGTCCAGGCAGCATCCTGGTAAGCCTCCTCTGCACCCTTACTCATGTAATAACACCCTTCTAATAATGTGATAACCAGAACTGCACACAGTTCTGCAGTTAGGTCTAAACAGCATTTTACACAATTTCCTTGCTCTTGTGCACTGTACTTTAGCTAATAAAGATAATTAACCCATATGCTTTTTTAAACATTTTACTTACATGCTTTGCTACTTTCAAGGATCTTTGGATGTGCACACAAAGTTTCTCCGATCTTCAGTACTTTCCAAGGTCCTACCATTCATTGTGCCATCCTTCGTTAGCCATTCCCAAATGCATTAGTTCACACTTTTTCAAGTTGGAACTCCATTTGCCACTGCTTTGGCCCCTGACCACCTTCTGCAGTTTATGGCTATCTTCCTCATTATTTTCATGTCATCCACAAACCTCTTGAACATACCTCCGAAATTTAAGTCAAAATCATTAATGAACATCACAAACAGGGAGTGTCCCAGCACTGAGTCCTATGGAACTCCACTAGGAACAGACTTTCCATCATAGAAAATTTTACCATCACCCTCCGCTTCCCGCTGCTTCCTGCTGTCAGCCAGTGTTGGATCCAATGTGTCACTTTGTCTTGAATCCTATGAACTCTTACTTTCTTGACCAGTCTGCTATGAGTCACCTTATTAAAAGCCTTTCTAAAGTCCAGGTAGACAACATCAAATGCATGACCTTCATCAGCACTCCTGGTTACCTCCTCAAAATATTCAATCAAATTTGTCAAACACAACCTTCATTTAGCAAATCCATGCTGACTATCCTGATTCATCTGTATCTATCCAAGTGCAGAAATATTGTCCCCCTCAGAATTATTTCTGAGAATTTCCTCACCACTGATGTTAGACTGACTTAGTTGCAATTTCCTCTATCTCTGCCTGCCTTCTTTAATAATGGGGACACATTAGCAGTCCTCCAGTCCTTGGGCACATAATCTGTGGCCAGAGAGGAATTAAAACAGCCATGGACCCTGGTAACTCCTCCCATGCATCCCTCAATAGTTTGGAGTACATCTCATCCAGGCACTGCAGATTTAAGCACTTTTAAGGCTGATAAACCTGCTAGTACTTCTACTGTCTATGTTAATTTTCTATAATATTTCGTAATCCTGTACCTTGATGTATACAACTATGTGAAGACCAATGCAAAGTCTTCATTGAGGACTGTGCCGAGGTCTTCCAGGTCCATTGACAGATTAGCTCTGTGGTCGCTAATGGGCTCCATTCTTTCGCTAGTTATTTTCTTGCTCTTTACGCATTTAAAGCAAAATGGATTTTCCTTTATTCTGCCCACCTATGCTCTCTCATGCATTCTTTGTTTTCCTAATTACCTTCTTAAGTGCCCCCTGCACTTTTGATTCTCCTTGGGGGACTTTGCTAAATTGAGCCCTTGCCATCAGCCTTAAAAATCTCCTTTTTCTTATTTGTTTAAGTCCTTGCCACTCGGGGTTCTCCAGTCTCAGTTCCACCCTCTGCCTTTATAGGAACATATTTGCACAGTACTCATCTTAATAAAATCCATAAGATATAGGGACAAAATTAGGCCATTTAGCCCATTGGATCTGCTGCACCATTTGATCATGGCTGAAATGTTTCTCCCAAATCAAGATTCTATTTACCTGTCTTAAATATACTCAACGACTTGGCGTCCACAGCCCTCTGTGGAAATGAGTTCCACAGAGTAACGTCCCACAGGCTAAAAAAAATTCCTTCTTATCTCAGTTCTAAAGACTTATACCTTCACCATGAGTCGGTGCCTCCAGGTCCTAGTCTCTCCTACTAGTGGAATCATCTTTTCCATGTCCACTTTATACAGGCCTCTCAGAATCCTATAAATTTCAATCAGTATCCCCCTCATCCTTTTAAAGTCTTCCCAATCCTTTGGTTTCCTACGAATCTTCAACGTATTGTATGCTTTTCCTTTGATGCTGTCCCTGACTTCCCTGTTAGTTCCTCCTTTGAATGCAACACACTACTTTGACACAGTTTTACCTGTAAGTATCTGCTCCCTCTCCACTTGGGCCAAATTTTCTTACCTTAGTAAAATTATCCTTTCTCCACTTTAGAACATTTATATCTGAAAAGAATTTATTTGTTTCCATAACTATCCTAAATAAGTTATGTTCACTATCTCCAAAATGTTCCCAACTGGTACGCCTTCCACCTAATAATACACATTTTGAAATACTGGGTCCAGAACTGTCCCCTCTTTTGATGGCTTTTCTACGTACTGGCTAAAAAAGTTTTTGTTCCCTCTCTTCCCTCTCTACTCTCTACTAAAATTATCCCGGTTAATATTTGGATAGTTAAAATCCTCAACTATTATTACCTTATCATTGTTACACTTCTCTGAAATTAGACCACGTACAGTCAGTTCTGATATAACAAAATAGTTCCAATTCTTGTGCTATATCGCATTATAAGAAAATCGTGCAATTGCGATGTCATGTAAACAAGTGGGGCTGGATTTGTGTTATAGCCAATACAGATAAGAAAAGTTCCCGTTCTACAAGTAGTGCTCTAAATTCGTGTTAAAGCCAATTTACGTTGAAGAAATACACGCTATGGCTGAACCGACTGCATTTGAACTTCTGTCTCTCCCTGACTGTTTGGGGGCCTATAGAACCCACTCAGCAACATGTTTGCTCCGTCTTACTTCTAATTCTAACCGCATAGCCTCATTTTGTGATCCTTTCAAAATAGCATAGCTCGCCATTGCTGTAATTATTTTTTGATCAAGGCGACAGTTGTTCTCTTCTATCCCCCACTGTATCATGTTTGGATACCCTGTAACTAAGTCATAGTTATGATATCACTCCCCCATACCCTGAAATGCTAAAGGATGTAGGTAGGATTCTAAACAAATACTTTGTGTTAGAGTTCACAAGTGAGAAGAATGATATGGATATAGAAATCAGGAAGATGGCCTATAATGCAATTAAAGAAATTAGCATAGACAGAGAGGAGGCTCGGAACAGTCTGGCAGGCTTAAGTATAGATGAAACTGTAGGGCTGGATGAAATGTATTCCAGACTGTTGAGTGAGACAAGGGAGGAAATAACAGCGCCACTTGCAAAAATGTTCAATTCCTCTCTGGCCGCAGAAGAGGTGATGCAGGACTGCAGGACAGCCTACATGTCGAAGGGAACAAGGGATAAACCAGGAAACCACAGTGTCAGTCTAACCTTGGTGATGGTGAAACTATTGAAAGCTATTCTGAAGACAGAATGAATCTGCTCTTGGAGAGGCATTGATTAATCAAGAATAGACAACATGGTTTTGTTTAAGGGAGGTCATGTCTGACCAACTTGATGGAAACTTTCAAAGATGTGACTAGGTGTGTAAATGAGGACAATGCTTTTGATTTAGTCACTCGGACGTCGGCAAGATTTTTGATAAGGTTCCACATGGGTGACTGATAGCAAATCCCAAAAAATTTTGGCAAATTGGATCCACAATTGGCTGAGTGGCAGGAAGCAGAGATTGATAGTTAAGGGTGTTTTGTGACTGACTGTGTCTGGTGGGATGCCACAGGGTAAGTGTTGAGGCCCTTGCTGTTTGTGGTTTATAGAAATGATTTATACTTAAATGTTGGAGAATTCATCAGTAAGTTTGTGGATGATATGAAAGTTGGTGGGGTGGTAAACAATGAGGAGGATTGCAGTAGGATATACATGGGGTGGTCAGATGGGCTGATCAATAACAAGTGGAAGTCAGTCCGGATGAATGTGAGGTGATGCACTTGGGCAGGACAAACAAGGAGGGCAAATACATGACAAATGGTAGAACCCTGGGAAACAACAATGATCAGAGGGATCTTGGTGCGAATGTAAACTGGTCCCTTCAAATATCACAATAGGTGGATAAAGTGTTTAAGAAAGTATGGTTTCTTTATTACTTGCCTTTACTTGCCACAGAGTTTAAGAGTAGGGAGATGATGCTGGAACTGTATAAAACTTTGTATGGATTAGGCCATAGATAGAGTTTTGTGTGTAATTCTGGAACCCACGTTAAAGGAGAGATGTGATAGCATTAAAGAGGATGCAAAGACTATTTACTGGGATGTTGTCTGGGCTGGAGAGTTTCAGTTGGAGAATTTCGGTTATAAGAGAGATTGGACAGATTGGGGTTGTTTTCCTTCAAGCAGAGAAGATTGAAAGGGGACATGATGAGATGTATAAAATTATGAGGTGCACAGATAGAGTAGACTGGAAGAAACTTTTGAGCTTGATGGAGGGATCAATGACCAAGTGCATAGATTTATCATAAAGAGCAAAAGGTTTACTGTATATTTGAGAGAAAAAAACTATTTCATCCAGACGGTGGTGGGAACCTGGAACTCACTGCCTGTAAAGATGGTAAAGGAAGAAGCTCTCATAACATTTAAGAAGTATTTAGATGTGCACTTGCAAGGTCAAATATACAAGGCTATGGGCCAAGTGCTGGACCATGAAATTAGAATAGTTAGATGGTGATCAGAAACTTTATTAGACAAGTTGGATTTGTACTCCTTGGAACAAAAATGTTAAGAAGAGACCTGCATTATTCAATATCATGAATAACTCTGATGGAACAAATGAGGAGAAATAATTCCAGTGGCAAAAAAGAGTGGCAACCATAGCATGTAGCTTCAAGGTGATTGGCAAAAGAACAAGAGACCGCATTGGGTGAAAAGAAAACTATACAATGAATTGCTGTGGTCTGTAATGCATTGTCTGAAAAGGTGCTTGAAGTAGATTTAACAGCAATTATGTAAAGGAAATTAGGTAAATACCTGAATATGAAAAACTGTGTCGGACTATGTGGGTGATGGAATAGGGGTGTGGCTAATTAGATAACACTACCAAAAAGCCAGCTTATACCTGATGTATCAAATCTTTCCCTCTAAGTTGTTTGCTTTTACCAGAACATTCAGAATTTACTTATCATAGAAGAGAATGATAGAATCCTTACAGTGTGGAATCAGGTCCTTTGGCCCTACAAGTCCACACTGACCCACAGAGCATCCCACCCAGACCCATCCCGGAACACTACAGGCAATTTAGCATAGCCAATCCACCTAACTTGCACATCTTGGGACTGTGGGAGGAAACCAGAGCACCCGGAGTAAACCCACACAGACACAGGGAGAATGTGCAAACTGCACACAGATAGTCACACAAGGGTGGAATTGAACCCATGTCCCTGGCACTATGAGGCAGCAGTGCTAACCACTGAGCCACCATGGGATCACATTACACTGGGATCACAGGGAAGATATGGGAAAGCAATTGTCTGTAAAATTTGCTCTTACCTGAGCCTTAATTTGTTGTATATAATAAAAGCTTGAAGACATTTCTGCTCAACAGCAAGAGGTTCTTAATAAAGCACATCATAGTCTGTTTGTCAAACAAAAATTCCTGCTGTCTTAAAATGGCTGTGATAGCATTGTAGGTAGTAATACAGTTACAGCTAATCAAGAGACATGAGGTTAAATTCTCCAATAGCAACTTGGAAACTTTCATTTGACTTTTGCTTTGTTCACAAATGTCTTTTGGCAAAGAAATTCTACAACCTTTACTCAACTTGTACTAAATGCGACTCCAGACCCACAACAATGTGGAGAATCTTGATCCTCCTCTGAAGATGTTCAGCAAATATATATCAATCAATGCTCTGATAAAATAGAACAAATCATTGGTTATTGCCTTATCACACAAGATGCAACTAAGACTCACTGAGCCCGAGATTGTGCAAAGTTCTCCTCTAACATGTACTAAATCAGAAGAGGTGTCCTAAAAAGTAACGAAGCAATAGAGTGAAATAGTTACATTCAAAGAACCACACAATTCAACAAACATCCCAAACTCCTTCACCACCATCGCTGGGTACATCCTGCCTCATCAGCAGGTCAAAGCCCATCAGAGGTGTCTGTACGGTGGGTTCACCCCTAGGGGAGACTGGCCCTGGGAGCGCTCAATATTGACTGTAGACCACATATTGAGACACACAATTGGATAATACAAGGGCAATAAAACTTCCACCAGATTAGAGTTGCTGTTCTCCTTCAGCTGAAGAGTCGGTGCTGCTCCATTTTCAATGTTAGATCATTAACGCTTTTCACAGTTTTAGTTTTCTATCCAAAGTCTAAGCCTCGTAACACCTCAATATATGTGTTATTTAGATAACTGGTCATGAGTCTAAAGGTCACAAGATCATCTCTACTCCAGACCTTGAATATATATTTCATCTTCTGGAAGAGACACCTTCAAATGATCAAATCATCTGCAGAATGGCACCTTCTACAGTACAATACTCACTCAACACTGCATTGGAGTGTCAGTCAAGATGATTGGGTACCACTTAACTGAGAGTCAATACTTATTTCAGGTGACTGTGGATAAATGAGATGAAAATTCATGCTGATGGCTTTTGAACAGTTGCACTTGAGAATATTGACCCATCTTTTAAGATCAGAGATCTTAATTCCTAAAGTTCTCCCCAGTGTCAAGATTCTGAATTTAGGACTCTTACTAAATTAAGTCCATGCAACTTGCTATTCTTTCCACTTTCAATGGGACTTGAAGATTCTACTCCATGCCAATTAGGTGTCACTCTGGAAAAATCCCACTTCCCAACAAATGCATTGCTGCATCAGGTAAAACACTGTTGGAGGCAAACTCACATTAGGTGATGGAATTAGGAGCATGACACAAGATCAGTCTTGCCTTCTGACTTCCACCTAAGTAAGAAAATTCTGGCACTCAATCTTATTTAATTTTCCAGGTTTTCCAGGAAAGATCTTGAAGCCACCACAGACCTATGTAACTGATTAGATATAGAGTGATCAAGTGCAGTGAAATAGGCAATTTCTGTACAATGTGAACTCTTAACTAACAATACGAGGACTATAAAGGAACTCAAATTTTGCCAGTAATATTTAATGATGCTGTCATGGAAACATAGAAAATATGAACAGGAGTAGGCCATTTAGCCCTTTTTCAAGTCTGCTCTGCCATTCAATATGACCATGGATCATGAATTATCCAATTCCACAACACTGATCCCACTTTCTCCTCATATTCTTTGATCCCTTTAGCTCTAAGTATGATATCTAACTCTTTCTCAAAAACATTCAATGTTTTGCCTCAATGCTTTCTCTGGTGGAGAATTCCCCAGGCTCCCCACTTTCAAGGTAAAGAAATCTCTCCTCAGCTCAATCCTAAATCATAGAATTTCTGCTGTGGAAGCATGCATTCAAACCATCAAGTACACACAGACCGTCCAACAAGCATCCAACCCGGACCCATGCTCTCTACCCTATCCCTGCATATCCCATGGGAGGGGACTGGAGCACCCAGAGGAAACACAACACAGACACAGAGAGAATGTGCAAACTCCACAGAGACAGTCACCTGAGGGTGGAATTGAACCCAGGTCACTGGCGCTATGAGGTGCCAATGAGCCACCGTGCCACTCTAATAGCTTACACCACATCTTTAGACTGGGACCCCTGATTCTGGACTCTCTGGTCAACAGGAACATCCTGTCTAGTCCTGTTAGAGTGTTATAGGTTTCTGTGAGATCCCCCTTCATTCTTCTGAACTCCAGCAAATATAGCCCTAACCAATTCAGTCTCTCTTCACACGTCAGTCCTGCCATCCCAGGAATTAGTCTGGTAAACTTTTGTTGCAGTCCCTCCATAGTGCAGGTCATTATATATCTGTATGAATAAGGGAGAAAACACTGTTTCTAAGTGTTTCATCTTTGTGAATCACAGAATAATGCTGATATTCAGAAAGATTAAGTAAGCAAAATTAGCTGAGTTGACAATTCATGTAATGCCTTCTCATATTTCCAGCATTAGGTGGCACTGCTATGTAAAGGTTCTATAATATCTCAACTATTACAGGTTAATGGTTTGTTGCGTTTAAACACGTTAACTTTCCATAACTAATCAATATTTTCAATATATAACACAAATTGTCTTTAAAACAAATCATTGAAATCTATTATTGATTGGTTTGTTCTTTGTTTTAAATAAGATCGAGAGCCAGTCTTCCCTATGTACATGGGAATCAGGGGGCCAGACTGATCCCATGTGATACTGCCAACTCCATCATCACCACCACTTGTGAGTCTGCCTCCAACAGTGTTTTTTTCCAGAATGATGCCTAATTGCTGCAGGGTGGAATCTTTGAGTCTCATAGGAGGTGGAAGGAATGGAATGTTGTGTGGACTTAATTTGGTAAGGGTCGTAAATTCAGAATCTTGACAGAGGGATGAACTTTAGAACTTAAGATCTCTGACCTTAAAAGGCGGGTCAACCTTCTCAAGTGCAACTGTTGAAAAGCCATCTGTATGAATTTTCATCTCATTAAACCACACTCACCTATATTAAGTGTTCTCTCTTAGTTAAGTAGTACCGAGTCAAGAAATCTCTGTCTTCAGTTACCTGACTGCTACTTGTTGCTTTGTCTTTGTAGAGATACAGCTTTAAATTAAGGCTAATATTTGAGTTGAACTAGAATGTAACTGGTACAGAGGAGAAGGGTAGCAGTGACTGTGGGCCAAAGTGGAGCAAAAGTGGCCTTGGGGAGGGAAGGTCACTGGGGAGAGGAGAAACAATGGGCCTGAAAGTGTGGGGCCTTATCAGAGAAGGATTGTACTGCGTCAAATGTGGTCATGAAAAGTGAGGACAGGTGGCCTTCCGTTATCACTACATATTCATACAATACTATCATTCCATCATCCCATGTATGCTTCCGATGTTAAGTCCATCACTCAACGTTTCCCCCAAGTCTTTAACCCCATTATTTATTTATCTTATACATCTCCCTTCAAAGTGTTAGACCTCACAGGGTTAGTCTCTGTAGTGCTTTCACCAATCTCCCTGATCTGGTTCTAACCTCATTCTGAGATTGAGAATGTTCTGCATTCTCTCTTCTGTCCTGTGTGGTGGTAGAGCTTTCAATTTCCTCTTTCTGAGTAATGAGTGCAAGTTTTTAATTTTCATTTAATTATATTAATGCATTATACTTTCTCCAGTGATCCCACAATCTATTTCAATCATGTGTTTTTTCTATTATCATCCCTTTTCTCTATTGGCCTCTTACCCATACACAGTCTCTCTCTTGATTTAAGGTCAGATAACCCTTGTGCTCTGTATCTTTTATTGAAGTTTCAAACTTAGTTGCCCCATTGAACTTCTTCTCACTGTTCCACTTTGTTGTGTTCATTCTCGGTGATGCTAGGTTTTAACATATGAGACGGAAGTATAATCTGTCTTCTCAATCTCATCCTCATTAGAAACTCTGATGGTGATAACCTATTCTGTGGGATGAGGATCGGTGATCTAATAGAGCAAGATTTAGCTCTTCGTTTCTCTTCAATAATATTTTTATTGTTCGCACTCTGCTCTTGGCTTCTCCATTTGCTTGAGGATAGTGAGATGAACTAACATTATGAATCAAGTAGCAATCATGCTCAAATTGTTTAAACTGCTCATTTGGAAACAATGGCCCATTCTTTGATAGAATCATGGACGTTTTCATAGAATCCCTACAGTGTAGAAACAGGCCATTTGGCCCAAAAAGTCCACACTGATGCTCTGAAGAGCATTACACACAGACCCATTCCCCAACCCCCTATTTCCCATGGCTAACACGTCTAACCTACACATCCCTGGACAATACAGGGCAATTTTAGCATAGCCAATCCACCTAACTTGCCCATCTTTGGACTGTGGGAAGAAACTGGAGCACCTGAAGGAAAGCCATGCAGACACAGGGAGAATGTGCAAACTCCACACAGAGAGTCGCCTGAGGCTGGAATCAAACGCTGGTCCGTGGTACTGTGAAGCAGTAGTGCTAACTGCTGAGGCAGTGTGCCACCTCATTGTAACTTTGATGTTATAATGTTCCAAATCTGATGTATTGAGTAAATTCTCTTGTGCATCTGTAGTGAAATACTGCAAATGGTTGACCTCATTCCATTGTGTGTAATAATTAGTTACAATAATTAATGCTTTTCCTTTAAACTCAATCCATTTATAGGCAGGCACTTCTGTAGTCTTGATGGAAAAGTAATGGCATTAAGGCTTCTTTTCTCCTTTAACTGTTGGCAGCACATGGAATCCGGTTAGCAATCATTTC
Organism: Rhincodon typus; assembly: GCF_021869965.1. Taxonomy (NCBI): domain Eukaryota; kingdom Metazoa; phylum Chordata; class Chondrichthyes; order Orectolobiformes; family Rhincodontidae; genus Rhincodon; species Rhincodon typus. Next base: position 112,625,848 of record NC_063333.1, on the reverse strand, counting down.
CTGTACAGACTGATACTTGACCACCAAATTTGTTGCATTCTTGCAGGACACTTTACAATCTCCAAATGTTTTGGGTGAATTCTTTAAAAAAACTCAGTCAAGTCTTTCATTGAAGATTAGCAAATCATTAATGGCAGAGAGGTGTTTTTACTAGCAAACAATGCTGGTATAGTGTTGGAATATTGAAGAAATATTCTGGCCATCTTTCCAGACAGTACTTTCGGATGTGACAACATTCTTCTCCCAGTGCTTGGCTTTTTTTATTCTCTTGCAAGTTCCTTTCAAAAACTGGTAGGTGCTTAGTAATTTTTGATGTGTAGACTACAACCTCCTTGAAAAGTTTACCTGTTTTGTTTCATGTATCTCCTGTACATAGACAATAAATTAATCTTGCCTCATGAATCACTGAATCTTGGTTGGCATCTTGATGATTATTTTGTGTTCAGAAGTTAATGACCAGTTTTAATTTTGAAAGGTAGTTCCATTACATAACCTGAAAGCTTTCTATGTATCTATGTTACTACTAAAGCCTCTTTCTTAGTCACAGAGTTCTGCTTCTGTTAGTGACTTAGCCCCATAGTAGATTGGTCTATCTTTCTATTTCTCAGCACTATAATAAGTACCACCCCCAATACTGTAGAAGATGCATCTGCCACTACTACAGTTCGTAAACATGGGTCGTAACATCTCAAGATTTCTGAAGGTAACTAGAGTTGTTTGATTTTTTTAATGCATTTTCCTTGTACGCATTCTTGTTGACGCTGTCTGAAAAGCTGTCTCAAGTACTTGTTACCTTCTGCCAAGTTCAAGAGAACTTCTCCATTTGTTTAGCCATGCTGAGGTTGTGATCAACAATGATTTTATTAGCTTAAAAGATGTGTCAGAAAAATCTTACATTAGGTTTTGAAAAACGGCATTCTCAATATGTGTTAAAAATTTTAATTATGTTGAACATGCATAATTGTTTTGAATCCACAACTATGCTTCTCTTTTGTGGATTCATCAGTCAGTATGCTACTCATTTGGCATACCACACCTTCAAATCTTACAAGGTATTGGACACTGTTCTCTGAAACATTTCCAAAAAAGGTATGAGTCTGACAGGTAATCTCACAAAACAGTGCTCCCCACCACATACCATACATTTAGTCAAATTTCTGGACTTGTCATTAGGTGTGAGGTACTCTTGGTGTTGTTGTATGTGGTGCAGGTCTGGCTACTCCTTGAGCCTGCGCCACTTCATCTGGTGGTCAAAGATGGACTATGTCTGCAGGGACATCATGTATAAAAAAGTCTAGATAAGGGGAGAAAGGTTATAACCAACACTGCCCTCATCCTGATGGTTACCTTTGTGTGCTACTGCATCAAGCTGTGCATAGATCCTTGGTACAGAAGCACCAAGTGTCACGACACACTGAGGTTCTACCTATCCCTGGTGTTGCGAAGCATGGTACTGGTCTCATTGCTGTGGAAAGTTCCAAGTAGTTAACCCATTCATGTCTGCTGTCCCTCATGGAAAACTTTGCAAAGGAAAACAGCCTCGACCACAAGTCCATCAGGCAATAGTCAGCATATAATATCCTCGAGGCTGTGCGAGGAAAGGAGGGTGGTTCCTGTCAAGTGGTTCCCTGACAAAGTCATTTGGCAGAATGCTTCATCATCAGAACTTTTCAGCAAGCACTAAGTTGTAGCTTGGCTGGTGGTGGAAAGGATACTGCCTGTCGGATCCTTCTTGTACTCCTGGAGTATCTCCACCACTGCACACTGCCCTCAAAGTGACTGCAGTGGGCGAGGGGTGTGCTGCTGTTTTGGTAGGATATGGTCACACGTGTCCTTCTGGAATGTGCCTTTGAAAAGAAGGTGTGGAGAGAAATGAAATGTTTTTTTAAAGATTTGTCCCATGCATTTCTGTGATGCAGAATTCTGTTTCTATGGGCTATTGTCTAGAACACACGTGGAGACAAAAATCAACTGCACCTGGAGGACCATCAACTCATTGAAAGATGCTCTTTGTCTGCCTGAAACTTGTTGATCTCAATGTAAAGCATTGACTTAGGCCGAGTTTGCAAGCTGGCACATTCTGATACCCAGTACTACGTGCTGAGGGACACAATAAAGCTTAAAGCAGCTGCCACCAAGGCATAGTGGGGTAAGACCAGCATCTGCCAAAGCATAATGAGGGTCTATTAAGCTCTGAGATCTCCTTGTTGCCTCAAAATACATTTAAATAGTTTCCTGCATAAGTAGAAAAAGCATTTTTTCCAACTACAGTGAAGCTTTGAGAATGTCAAATTCCAATGCGTTGTTTGCTTTTTCCCTGCGAAGACTGTACAGAATAGTTTTGGGACTTTTTGTATGTACTTATAGATAATATTTATGTAGGAAGTATATTTTTGCAATTAAAATAATTATGTTGGGACTTCCAAGGTGTCCCGACATGCATATTTCATGATATGCCCAGTTTTGAATCATGCAGAGATAAGAAAATCTAGGGCTCAGTTAGCTTTTTAAGTCAAGAGTTATCCCTTACAAATCCAGCTCAAAGTTCTTTATGTGCTTAGTCATTCTCTGGAGTCATATATCCAAATAATGTCCCCAAAGGAGAATGTGTTCAGAGTGACAGAAGTGTCAATAGCCAAAGATATATGTAATGAATCTGGAATGCACGGGCTGGAAGCAAATTCAATAACCTTCTGAGGGGAATTTTATTAATACTCAAAGACCAGACATTTGCAAGCTAATGAGGAAAGAGCAATATAGTTCTATCAAAGAGTCAGCACAGGTGTGATGAGTCTCTGAGCTGTGGAGTATTCATCTAAAAAGGTTTTCTGTAAATTCTACTAATACCCAGTATTTAAGTTGCACACCCTCCATTTCTGCCCATTTTATTTTGATTTCTGCATAATTTACAACAGATGACAAAAACTTTAATATTAGATTAGTCATTATTTTGTGTAATTTCAGTGTTTCATTGATGATAATTGATCATGGTGCTCTGATATTTTCTTGCTTGAATTGTCATTAACAACAGTCAACTGTAAATGTTAGTTCATGGATTGATTTGAGTAATATAATGCATATATAAAACAAATTCTGTTAATTTGATCTGATGCTTTATAGACAATGGAGGACCATGTTTCGTCTAAATTCTATTACTTAAATTGATCCTAATGCAAAAACAGCCTTATGACATAGCGTAATATTTGTATTTTACCATCTACTTTGCTATACAGCATGCCACATATTCCATGGCTAAACACATCAGCCCTGAAATTCCAAAGGGGTTTGCTGATTCTCCCATTCTATCTCCAGCTGGAGACCAGCTATACCTCCTAAAATATAGAAAGACACTGTCCAAATAATTTTCTATCAGTTTTGTCCTAAATTTCAGCTCCATGATTTTCACCCTCTTGGAACCTAAGAATTTCAGTCTCAGTTTATTTATTGGATGACAATATTGCTGGTTGACTTCACGTGCTTCCTTATTCATCTACAGATCCTAAGTTCTGAGAGAGTTTAGTATGTGTTGAATGAAGCATCAACCTGAATGAATACAAACAGTAGCACAATTGTCAGGCTAGAAAAAGGTTTGTTTTGTGTAGAAAGGCTGTTATGGGATACAGGAAAGAAAGCTGTAGCAGGGTGTTCCAAGGTTTACAAGACGCCAAATTCCTGATAGAGGCTGACAGGCTTGCATCTCATTTATGTTTTCTTTGTTTTATCAGTTAAACCTGCAAATGAACAAACATAAATGCATGGTTATTCTTTTAGAACTTAAAAGTAGGAGTCGGCCATTCTCCCCTCTAACCAACTCCACAAGTCAAATAGATCACAGCTGACTTCTACTCTAACACTATTTACTTGTCTTGATTCCAGAATCTTTATTTAACAATGAAAGATTTCTATCTCAATTTTGAAATTTTTAATTAACCTTGCTTCAATGGCTTTGAGAGAGAATGTTCTGGACTTTTATTTATCTACATGTGAAAAGGTATTTCCTAGTGTCATTTTGAATGGCCTAGCTGTAAATTTAAGCCTGTACCCTCTAGTTCTGAAATCACTAGCAGAAGCTTCCATCTATCCTATCCAATTCTTTGATCTCCTTAAACATCTCAAAATCAACTCACCACGAATCTTCTATACACAGGGAATACAATTCTAATCTATGCAACATCTCCTCATAACTTAACCATATTAGCTTTGGTGAGTCACACTTTATCCCCTCCAAGGATATCACATCCTCTTCGTGGGGTGATGTCCAGAATAAAATGCAGATGGTGACTAACCAAAGTTTTATACAAGTTTTTGCATCCCAGTACCCTAGCAAACAGGGCCTTCATTTGATCAACATTTTGAATTATTTTCTATACCCGTCCCCTCTTTTTTTGCCGATCTCTGTATATTGACCAAAAACCTCTTTCTTCTCCATAGCTCTCAACATTTTACATGAAATTGAGGTTTTATGTTTTCTTCAAAACCAGAAACTACAATGAAAATGCAAATGATCTGAACTGTAGCATTGAGATAAGACTTTGAGACTTGTGATTCAGAATTCCAGGCTAATGGATCAGTGACAGAAGTTCATATCCCACCACAGCATCTGAAGGTATTTAAAATTCATTTAATTAATCAAAATGGATTAAACAACTGATCTCATTAATGACGCCCATAAAACTACCAGATTAGTATAAAAACCCATCTGTTCACTAAAGCCTCCCAAGAAAGGAAATCTCTCTCCTTAACTAGTTTAGTCTACCTGACAAAAGGACTGACACCAATGTGGTGCCTTAACAAGACACTTAATTGTTTCAAACTGATGAACAAAAGCTGAATAAGAATAAAATTGGATAGACCCACCAAGCAGCGACCTAGACACTGGAGACAACCAAAACAAAAACAGAAGTTGCTGGAAAAGCTCAGTAGGTCTGGCAGCATCTGTGAAGAAAAAAAAATCAGAGTTAACGTTTCGGGTCCGGTAACCCTTCTTCAGAACCAGAGACAACCAACCCTGCAAAATCCTCCTCACTAACATTTGGGGACTTTTGCCAAAATTGAGACAGGTGTCCCACCACAAGTCAAGCAACAGCCTGATCCAGTCATACATTATAGCCAATGATCCAGATTCCTTCATTACCATTCCTGAGATGGCCGTTATGTACTTCAAGACTAGGCCAGTTCAGTCAGTAGTGGTACTGAGAAAGAATGTGGATGTCCAATGAGATATATATTCCCCATTACCTACCTCCAGCATCTGTCACTGTTTGGTGAAATGTACTGAACCCTTATCTGCAGGATGAACCAATAATTATGGTTCTAAGATCGAAGAAACTCTTTTGCTCCTTCTGTACCCTGCAGAGGTCCTTTCCAGGGACAATAATGGGATCTGCCACTGGGGGCAGGTTATTCACTGTGGCTGCTGACCTAAGGTGGCAAACGTGGATGTAGAAGAACCAGGAGTGATGACAGGCAAGGAGTCATGCGGTGGATGAGGTGTTCCCAGCTCAGGGAGAGGGTGTAGCTGAAGGGACCCTCAGAAAGCATAGTCTGTACAGGTGGTCTAGGGTTTTCTGGCCTAGACTTACATTCCTTGGGATAAGTGAGTTGCTGTGCTGCGCAGGCTCCGTATGTCCTAACACATGGTGACAGAACTGTGCTGAATGCTGGAACGAGACTCAGCATTGCAGGAATGGGAGGCCAACCTCTCTGTGGCTGTGAAGGTCACTGCAGCACTGAACCTCTATGTGACTCAGACTGATGTGTATTCTAGGTGGGATCTCTCAATCGTGCTCCCACAAATTCGTCAGGACAGTAGCTGTGCAAGGTGTATGCCAAGTCGTACTGGTGTATTTCATTCCCCATGATGAGGTCAGGTTGTAACCTTGGCTGTAGAATTCAGGAACACTGGTTTCCCCCAGCTGTAGGGTGCCATGGACTGTAGCCATGGCATTCAAAGGGTCAGATCACAATGTTGTGGAATTCACACCAGAAAGGGGTTCTGCTCCTTTAATATTCAGGTGATCGGCAAATTCTATTGGCACCTCCTGGATGTGTGTGTCCTCTACCCTGGCAGCTGCCACAGCTCCTCCATTCTGGAGCACTCATGTACCTGGTACATTACAGGGTCCTGGAGCACAAGGGCTACCCACTGCAACCATTGCTCATGACACCATTGTGCAACCTTGTGACTGATACAGAGCTCTGTTACAGTACCACCCATGCCTCAGGGCCAAGGTGGAGCAGAGTATAGGGCTGTTGAAGATTTGTAGGGGTTGGGGGGCGGGCTGGGGGTGGCAGTGTGGGTCTTCAGTATAGACTGGACAGAGTGTGCAGCATCATCTTGAGATGCTGTACTCTACACAATTAGAGATGGATGATAAGGAACTCTGGGGCAGAAGCAGTCTTCTGCAGAAGGGGACATTTTCCATGAGAGAGCTCATTTACAATGAGCATTTTACATGGACAGAACCTCAATGATATCCAGTTCCAAAGAAGAGAGCTGAGTGTAGTAAAATATCGTGGACTGTAATATTTTTTAAACACGATGCAGTTATCATTATGGGGGTGAAGATCAGGCTATGTTGGCTTCATTTCTGCTCCCCTTTCTTATCTGTAGATAAAAGCCGATATTTGTGTTTGTAATTGTCTGATTGGTTGCCTGTATATGATGTTCCCCTATTGGACAATGACAAGATACAGGTCTACAGTGGGCATTAGGATAGGGTAGAGCTAAATTTAGAGGGTGTTCAGACAGGATGTGGCTAGGTACCAGTAAAGTGTATGGCGTGGTGGGTTAAACAGTGACAGGGATGACGAATGGGATTGTGTGTGCAAGGAAGTGCCAGCCATTTTGTCTATGAGCCATGGATGGGATAGATTTGTGGCTGTTGTCGCAGGACATTGCTGGTGAGGGGCAATGCTGGAATGCCAATGCTCGTCAAAGATGGCACGAGTATAGGAGGTGTCAGTCTTTGGGCAGGCATCCACTGAGTGCTAAGTTTTTCTGGGAATGATAAGTAGTAAAATGAGGCAGAAGCTGGACATGAGTGATGCCATATGGGTGGAGTAAATAGTTAATGTGGAGAGTTAGGTAAGATAGTGAGAGATAACTCTCTAGGCCTCATGGCAAAAAAACTTTCCAAAAAAAATTGACACAACTCAGTTAGCCAAAAAATGATTCAGCCCTCTGGTTGATAGCAGAAAACAATCTTCCATTCATAATAATATGTTACACCCTACAACATGAGCTTTTATTTTCCAAAATAATTTTTGTTGTGCTACCTTCTCAAATGTCTTCTGGACTTCCAAATACAGTACATCATGTTTATAGGCACCCCGTTCGCTCCGTGGGGAGAGAGGAAAAGTGGAGTCGATGGGGCCAACTGCTGGCTTGAGTCACATCAAGCATAAAGGAGGATAGTTGTGGTTTGATCAATCATTGCAGGACCTCACTGAGGAGCTCGGAATTCCTCAGGATAGTGTCCAAGGCCAAATCATAGAATCCCTACAGTGTGGAAACAGGCCCTTCGGCCCAACAAATCCACACTGACCTTTGGAGCATCCCACCCAGAACCATCCCCCTATTACCCATCTAAGCTCAACGTCCCTGAGCACTATGGGCAATTTAGCATGGCCAATCCACCTAACCTGCACATCTTTGTACTGTGGGAGGAAACTGGAGCACCCAGAGGAAACCCATGCAGACGCGGGGAGAATGTGCAAACTCCACACAGACAGTCACCTGAGGGTGAAATCGAACCCGGGTCCCTGGCGCTGTGAGGCAGCAGTGCTAACCACTGAGTCACCATGCTGCCCCCATTGAGCCACCGTGCCGTGAAGAATCATCTTCAGCTTGCTTCATCAATGGCTTTCCCCCCATCATAAGGTCAGAACTGGGGATATTCACAAATGATTGCACAATGCTCAGCACTATTCATGATTCCTCAGATACTGAGGTTGTCCTTGTTCATATGCAGTAAGTAATCATGTCACACCATTTCCAGGTAATCGATACTTCCAAAAAGAGAGAATCTAACCAACAATCCTTGACATTTAATGGCATTACCATGGTTGATACCCCCACTATCAACATCCTGGGAGTTACCACTTACAAGAAACTGAACAGGACCATAGGATAGAAACAGGCCTATAGGGAGAAAGAGATAACAAGGTGTAGAGCTGGATGAATACAGCTGGCTAGGCGACAGAGGAGCAGGAAAGCTGACGTTTCGGGTCTGGACCCTTCTTCAGAAATGGGAGAGGGGAAGGGGAATCTGAAATAAATAAATAAGAGAGAGACAGAGAGAGACAGAGAGAGGAGCAGATAGTTGGAGAGAAGATGGACAGGTCAAGGAGGCAAGGATGAAGCCAGTACAGGTGAGTGTAGGTAGGGAGTTGGTCAGTGAGGAGGGAGGGGCAGGTAGGTGGGAGGGAAGACGGACAGGCTGAGGAGGCAGGGATGAGGCTAGTAGGTAGGAAGTAGGGGTGTGGGTTGGTTAGTGAGGTGGGAGGGGTGGATGGGTAGGAGAAAAGACGGACAGGTTTAGGAGGCGGGGACAAGGTGGTCTGGTCTTGGGATGAGGTCAGGGGTGGGGAGATTTTGAAGCTTGTAAAGCCCACATTGAGACCATTGGGCTGCAGGGCTCCCAGGCAGAATATGAGGTGTTGCTCCTGCAGCCTTCAGGTGGCATCGTTGTGGCACTGGAGGAGACCCGGGATGGACATGTTGTCCAAGGAGTGGGAGGGGGAGTTGAAGTGGTTTGCGACTGGGAGGTGTTGTCGTTTGTCACGAACCAAGTGTAGGTGTTCCACAAAGCGGTCTCCAAGCCTCCGCTTGGTTTCCCCGATATAGAGGGGGCCACATCGGGGACAGTGGATACAATATACCACATTAGTGGATGTGCAGGTGAACATCTGTTTAATGTGGAAGGTTTTCTTGCGGCCTGGGATGGAGGTGAGGGGGGAGATGTAGGGGCAGGTGTAGCACCTCCTGCGGTTGCAGGGAAAAGTGCCAGGGGTGGTGGGGCTAGTGGGGAGTGTGGAGCGGATGAGGGAGTCGTGGAGCAAGCGGTCCCTCTGGGAGACAGAGGGAAATATACCCTTGGTAGTGGGGTCAGACTGCAGGTGGCAGAAGTGGCAGAGTAACTCATCTCTGCACTCCACAAGCCTGTCAGGAGTGTGGTGAAATACTCCTCACTTACCTGGATGAGTGCAGTTCCAACAGCATTCACAAAATTCAACACCATTCAAGATAAAGCATCTAATGGAATTGGCAACCTCTACTATTTCTTACCCTTACTCAACAACTAACTCCTGTTTTGTATATGTTGCTCTCAGCACAGACAAATCCTTTTTAACTATTTACACTTCTCATTAGCATTCTACTCAGCATTTATCTCTCTTGGCTTATCAGCAAGTTCATGGTTTACTTATCCCTCCTCTCTCTCTCTGGCTCTCCATGTACCCTATTCAACACACGCCTACATGCACATACACCACAAGTAAGACCCTTTCCCGGCTACTTTCAGTTCTGATATAGCATTGCTGGACTCTGTGGATGCTGCCAGATCTGCTCAGTGTCTCCAGCACTTTGTTTTCTTTTCATTGGATTGCCAGCTGATCTAACACCTTCAGCATTATCTCCCTCCACCACATTATCCAGTAGCAGCAGTGTATACCATTTATAAGACGCACTGCAACAATTCACCATAATTTCTTAGAAGCACCTTCCAAACTTCTGACATCAGTCACTTAGAAGGACAAGGAAAGCTGTTACATGGGAACACCACTTGCACATTTCCTCTGAGCAACACATCATCCTTACTTAGAACTATATCTCCGTCACTGCTCTTCCAGTATCGCTGGGATGAAATCCTGGAACTGCCTCCTTAACAGGTCTGTGGGCGTACCTACATCACATGACCTGCAACAGTTCAAAAAAGCAGCTTACCACCATCTTCTCAAGGGCAAATAGGGATGGGCAATAATTGTTGACTTAGCCAATTACATATATATTCAGTGAATGATAAAAGAAACTCTAACAGTGAACAGGTAATTTTAGACCTTTTAATGTATAGTGAGAGAGGACTATCAATGACTCATAACATAGAACCTTCAAGATAGAGTGATCACAACATTATAGAATTTTTACATTCAGTTTGAGCACAAGAAATGTGGGTCTTAAGCTACTGTCTTGAACTTGATTAATGGCAATTACAAAAGTACAAGGTACACTTTTTCTAAAGTGAGCTGGAAATTTAACTTATAATGTCAGGTGGTAGTGAAGCAATGGTTAACCATTTATGGGATTCTTCATAATTCTATTAATGAAGGAAGAAACAAACAAACAAACAGACAAACAAACAATGAGAAGAATGCACCATTTGGACTAACTAAAGACGTTAAGGATAGCAACAAATTGAAAGAAAAGACTGAAGATTAATGGCAGGCCAGAAGATTGGGAAAATTTTAGAAACCAACAAAGAATTACTAACAATCTCCTACAAGTAGACTCAAAAGAAAACAAAAGTGACTGCAGCAAACATTGGTCCCTTGTTGGTGAGACTGAGGAATTCATAGTGGCAAGAAAGGAAAAGGCAAAGGCAGAGACTTCAAATAAAATGTTTATATTTGTCTTCACAGTGGAAGGCACAAAAATTACGGCCAATAATAACACAAAATCAAGAGGCAAGAAACTTGAAACAATAATGATCATTAGAGAAAATGTTCAAGGAAGAGAATAGGGTTACAGGCTGATAAGTCTCCTGAACCTGTTGACTTGCATCCTACGGTCTGAAAGGAATTATGTGAAGAGATAGTGAATGTAATCTTCCAAAGTTGATTCCGGAAATGTCCCAGTGAATTGGAAAACTACTATTTAAGTAAAGTGGAATAAAGAAAGCAGAAAGCTATAGGCCAGTTAGTCTAAAACCTGTCATTAGGAAAATGCAAAATTAATTAGCAGGTCACTTAGAAAATTGTAATATAAAGAGTATAATCTAGCAGATTGATTTTGGGAAAGGGAAATCATGTTTAATAAATTTAATAGATATTTGGAGTATGAAATAAACTGGCTGAGTTAAAAGAAATGAGTCAATGTAGTGTATTTGGATTTCTAAGAGGCATTTGATAATGTGCAACATGCAGGGTTAGTGCACAAGATAAAATCTCATTGTGTTGGAGGTGATATATGAACCGGGAAAGAGAATGCTGAGTAGGAAACAGTCAGAACAAATGAATCATTTTCAGATTGCCAAACTGCAACTGGTACATCATTGCAGACTCAATCTATATTAATAACTTTTGAGAAGGGATCAGCTGTACTGTAGCAGATTGCTGATGATACAAAACAGTTAGGAAAGTAAGTTGTGATGAGGATACAAAGAGGGTGCAAAGGCATTTAAATATATGTTAGATGAGTGAGTAAAAATGTGGCAGTTGGAGTGTAATGTTTGAAAATTTGAGATTGTCTACTTTGGTGGAAAGAATAGAAAAACATATTTAAATGGACAGAGATGCAGAATGCTGTCTGTACTAGATGATTTTGAGTGTCCTTGCACATAAAACACAAAAAATGTAAGTACAGCATCAGAAAAACCCAATAAATGAGGTAGATATACTTTTGATACATACTTCTAGAGCAGGTGTGATTAGAACCTGGGCCTTCTGAATCAGAGGTAGGGACATGACCACTACATCATAAGAGCCCCCTATAAATCATCTTGTACACTTTGTTTTCCATTGTAGTTACACCCATCAGTGACTTCCTTTCCCTTCTATTCCTCATCTCCACACAAAACAATTCTACATCCAGACCTCCTAAACAAAAATTTAAGTATTGTACTCATACGATCCTTAGCTATTGTGCTCATGCCATATACTTCCAACTTGAGCTAGCATTGTGTTCTATTTGAATGTCATATATCCCTCAAAATTCAGGACCCAATCTTTGTTATTCTGTAGACATAGCTCATGATCAGATGTGATCAAGTCATATTTATTCACTAATATTTCACTATCAAATCATTTACACTAATGGATGCAGCACTCATTCAGTTTGCAAGCAGTTAGTCATGTATTTTTGACATCTTTGTAACATCTAGTCTTTATTGTTGTTGTATTCTTAGGTGTTTTTCATCTCTATCCCTTCTTGTTATTCTCTGATCCTCAATTTACAAACTACCATTATTACTATTTTCCTCTTTGATCTTGTCTCATGTTTTCGAAAATCCACATCTTTCCATGTTTGATTCCTCACCCCTATTTTTCAGTTTCAAACCCTCTCTATTTCCCTAATTATGTGGTTTGCAAGAGAATACTAAACCATCCCATGGTCCAGCCCTCACATTCCCCGAGTATTGGTGCCAGTGCCTCATGAACCAGAACCAACTCTCCCACACCAACCTTTGAACTACCTATTCATTGCTCTAATATTATGTACCCTATGCCAACTTGCATGCAGCCAAAGCAAGAAATCTGAGATAACAAGGTGTAGAGCTGGAAAAACACAGCAGGCCAAGCAGTATCAGAGGAGCAGGGAGGCTGACGTTTCGGGCCCAGACCCTTCATCAGAAATGGGGGAGGGAAAGGGGGTTCTGAAATAAATAGGGAGAGAGTGGGAGGCGGAAAGAAGATGGATAAAGGAGAAGATAGGTGGAGAGGAAACAGACAGGTCAAAGAAGCGGGGATGGAGCCAGTAAAGGTGAGTGTAGGTAGGGAGTTAGGAAGGGGATAGGTCAGTCCAGGGAGGACGGACAGGTCAAGGGGGCGGGATGAGGTTAGTAGGTAGGAGATGGGGGTGGGGCTTCAGGTGGGAGGAGGGGATAGGTGGGAGGAAGGACAGGTTAGGAAGGCAGGGATGAGCTGGGCTGGTTTTGGGATGCAGTAGGGGGAGGGGAGATTTTGAAGCTTGTGAAATCCACATTGATACCATTGGGCTGCAGGGTTCCCAAGCGGAATATGAGTTGCTGTTCCTGCAACCTTTGGGTGGCATCGTTGTGGCACTGCAGGAGGCCCAGGATGGACATGTCATCTGAGGAATGGGAGGGGGAGTTGAAATGGTTCGCGACTGGGCGGTGCAGTTGTTTAGTGCAAACTGAGCGTAGGTGTTCTGCAAAGCGGTCCCCAAGCCTCCGCTGGGCTTCCCTGATGTAGAGGAAGCCACAACGGGAACAGCGGATGCAGTATACCACATTAACAGATGTGCAGGTGAACATCTGCTTGATGTGGAAAGTCTTCTTGGGGCCTGGGATGGGGGTGAGGGGGGAGGTGTAGGGGCAGGTGTAACACTTCCTGCGGTTGCAGAGAAAAGTGCCGGGTGTGGTGGGGCTGGAGGGGAGTGTGGAGTGGACAAGGGAGTCACGGAGAGAGTTGTCCCTCCGGAAAGCAGATAAGGGTGAGGAGGGAAAAACGTCTTTGGTGGTGGGGTCAGACTGCAGATGGCGGAAGTGTCGAAAGATGTGTTGGATCCGGAGGTTGGTGGGGTGGTATGTGAGGACAAGGGGGATTCTGTTTTGGTTGTTATTGTGGGGAGGGGGTGTGAGGGATGAGTTGCGGGAAATGCGGGAGACACGGTTGAGGGCGTTCTCGACCAGTGGGGGGTGGGGAGGGGGTAAGTTGCGGTCCTTGAAAAACGAGGACGTGGATATCTGAGATGTACGGGAATGCCTCAAAATCTCCCCTCCCCCTACCGCATCCCAAAACCAGCCCAGCTCATCCCTGCCTTCCTAACCTGTCCTTCCTCCCACCTATCCCCTCCTCCCACCTCAAGCCCCACCCCCATCTCCTACCTACTAACCTCATCCCGCCCCCTTGACCTGTCTGTCCTCCCTGGACTGACATATCTCCTCCCTACCTACACTCACCTTTACTGGCTCCATTCCCGCCTCTTTGACCTGTCTGTCTCCTCTCCACCTATCCATCTTCTATCCGCCTCCCCCTCTCTCCCTATTTATTTCAGAACCCCCTTCCCCTCCCCCATTTCTGAAGAAGGGTCTAGGCCCGAAACATCAGCCTTCCTGCTCCACTGATACTGCTTGGCCTGCTGTGTTCATCCAGCTCTACACCTTGTTATCTCAGATTCTCCAGCATCTGCAGTTCCTACTATTTCTGAAAGAATTCTGAGTTAATAGCTTTTGTAGCAGCATGCTTAATTTAGTGCCTAAGTTATCATACTTCCTACACAGAACCTCTTTCCTAATTCTATCTATGTCATTCATACCTACATGAACCATTAACACTAGATACTCTCGCTCCCACTGCAAGTTCCTATCCAGGCCTGAGCAAGTGTCTGAAATCCAGACAGGTAGTGTAAGCATCTGGACTGTAAAGGATGGTAGGTTTTCTATGTCAACTTTCACGCACTCTCTGTGGAAGGGTCACTGGAGCCAAACTGTTAACTGTTTTTTCCTTCACAGATGCTGCCAGACCTGCTAAGCTTTTCCAGCAACTTTGCATCCGCAGTTCTTTTGGTTTTCACTCACTCTCGTTAGTTAACTGAAAATTCTAGCTCTGCTGAGGCCATGAATCTCAAACCACTGACCGCAAAAGCTGATTTGAGTAGCTGAAGATCTACACCCATGTAACTTGTAATCATGGGAATGCTACCGAAGAATATTTACTTACCCCAGATTAACAAAGTGAGCTTCTCTCCCAGAAGATATAAAAGCAACACCAACAGAAGACTCACTGAGAAAAACAACACCAGGCCTAGTCGATTAAATAGACCCAATAGGGGGTAGACCCATGCGCCAGCTGCATAGTAAATCCACAGAACCCTATATTAAAAAAATAATACATTCCATTTTACTGAATTAAATTATCAGAAAGTTGTAACTGATTGGAATGTGTGTGAAATAGAGAGGAATCAAAAAAGAACAGTCATTGCAACATTGTGATGGGATTAGAAATTTGTCTTATTTCAATTCTGATACTGGTGCTTTTGTTAAAATAATGTTTGCTATGTTCCATCAGTAAAGTTACAGATCAAAGACCATTGTTTGAATTGGGAAGAACAATTTGTGCATTTTGTTAAAGCTGTAGGTACTAAATATAATAGAAACCGTTCATCTGAATATGATCTCAAAATGAACTACAGTTTAGTATGATAAGGCCAACATAGGTAGGAGCTGATCAAAGTAATTACTTTAGTAATTACAGGATCAAGCATGCACAGTATTATAAATGATCCCCTGGTTGTATAAAAGTGGACGCATAAACATTGTCTAATCATTTAAGAGGGAGTTTAATACTACAATGGGATGGGGGTATTTATGGGTTCATTTAAATGATTAAATAGTTTCTTCCCTCATTGGGTCAGAAAAGGCCAACCAGTCCATTTAACCTGCCGCACATTCATGACTGGCAGGAATACCATGACTTGATACTTCCAGTTTGAAAATTGAGCATAGCTTTCCTCTCATTTTTTTAAAACATCAATTTACTGCGCTTGTGCTCCCAATGCATTGCCCAACAAGCAGCTGCTTTACCCTGAAAGTTATATGTGTGAAGCTGTTGATTTTCCATCCATTGCAAAATAAAAAAAAAAGACTTTCCAAGTATTCCTTCCTGATAGACATTTCCAGAAACAAAAGTTCAAAGCAGAAAATGTACCATAATGCTTAATCTTATTGAACCTAGCTGAAAAGAAAGAAATGGCTTCAGCCAACATAGCAAGGGGCTTTAAACAGACTGAAGTTGTTGCTCATTAGTTGAAGAGTTAGAAATGGATTAAGACTTTAAACAGTGGAACTTTTAAAGAAAATGGTTTTAGAAATGCAGTGGATGTTTCTTCACTTGTTCATGTTCGCGTATTGGTGTACAGTTCTTACCACAGCAGGTATGAAATGGAAACAAGCCCGAGGATAAGAAGTCCTGTTCTTCGTTTTGGATATTGGTGTGGTGTATTGAACAACTCCAACAAGATCAGTGGCAATACTACAGTATGCTGCGATAAGAAAGAAAAGTTATATTTTTCTATTTCATTTAATGATATCATGATGTCTCAAAAGGTTTTACAGCCAATGAAATGCATTTGAGGGGGAGTCACTGTTATAATGTAGGATCAATGGCCACTAGAAACATATAGAATAGGAACAGGAGTAGGACATTTAGCCCTTTGAACCTGGTCCACCATTCATTATGATCATGGCTAATCATCCAACTCAATACTTGCTCCCACTTTACCCCAATATTCCTTGGTCCCTTTAGTTGCAAATGCTATATGCAGCAAATTCTTGATATTATACAATATTTTAGTCTCGACTGATTTCTGCAGTAGCAAATTGCACAGGCTCACCACTCTCTGGATTTCTCCTCATCCCAGTCCTAAATAGTCTACCACATATCCTAAGACTGTATTTCCTGGTTCTAGACTCCACAGTCAGGAAAAACATCCTGCATCTAGTCTGTCCATCCTGTTCAAAATTTATGTTCGAGATCCCTTCCCAACTTCTAAACATCAGTGAATGCAGGCTTAGTCAAACTAATCTCACCACATATGTCAGTCCTGCCATCCCAGTATCAGCCTGGTGAACTTCTGCTGCAGTCTCTTTATGGCAAGTATAGGAAGGCCAAAACTGCACAAAATACTCCAGGTGTGGACTTACTAAGGCCCTGTTCAACTGCAGTAAGGCATACCTACAAATCATCCATGGACAAGCAGAAACGGGGAGGTTTGTTGGGGCCACTGGGAAAATCTAACACAAAGGTTGAAGGATTGCAGTAACACGTTACTGCCTCAGGCATGTGAATTCCTGCTGCCCCCATGGACAAGTTGGTGGCTGCTATATAGATTGCCAGGTCCAGTACACTCAGTGTCCACTGAATAGGCCACAGATCGATATTGCATGACTTTAGCTCAGCATCAAAGCAAAGTAACTGGGGACATGGGACGCTGAGCTCACTTGCGGCTACTCCAAAAGTGGCTGGACTTCTAACTCAATCTCTCTCATGGCTGTGGGAGGTCAGGCCAATGAAGGTGCACTTGTCTCTGGGCAGGACACATTCAGGAAATCTGAACCCGCAGATCAAAATGCTACCAGATCACTTCAAAGCTCCAAGGCTAATGGGATCCATTGTACAACAAGTTCCCTCCAACTCAGCTGCAGACTCTGTACACAGCTCCCACAATTCCCCTAACTGTTTGTGCTGTCCCTACAAGGAGTGACCACCCCTGGACTGTACTGTGACAAACCTGGAAACATTAGCATCCCGAACTGATGACTGACTCTAGCGAAACATTTGGCCTGTTGTATGGACTATGCCTGTGACTGATGGTGCCAAGATCCCCTGACAATGTGCCCCTACCCCTCTCCTGGACTGGACTGAGAAGTCACCCCCAACAGTTTCTGACATGGCCATTTGGTTGTATGAATGTAGTGTGTTTGTGATGCAGGCAGCTTGCACATACTGGAGGTGCTAGATTGGTGTCTGAGTGTATTCACCAAATCTGGGAAAGATCTCTACTTACAAACCTGATGAGAAGCCTGTCTGTGTGTCTGCACAAAAGAGCACCTTAACACAGCAGTACTGAGCCTTTGACTCAGGCTGAAGCACTAATGCACTAATGCACTAATGGGTATGGCATGGCAAAACAATGCAGGTACATGCTAAATGAGTGAGTGTTAAGACAGCAGCTGGGCACCTCTGAAATGCAGCATAGTTCTGTCTGTGAGGTGGATGCCTGTCCATACACGCAAAATGTCTCTGCTGCAGCCTTTCAATGCTGGTGCTAGTGTGCCCTGCAATACAAGTCTGAGCTTCCCAAGGGGCCTGCAAGTGTATCAGCAAGATGCCATGATCATTGTGAGAGGTTAATGAATGCCAAATACCAATGTCCACTGATGAGGTGTATGCATGGCTGGTACCTGTGTCACACGCTGAGCAGCAGTATGATTCAATGCAACACGGCGGCATTTAGGCCAAGCTGAATCTATCAGGACTCACTCTCATTTCCATGTCAAGTTTTTTCAATGTCTTTGCTTCGTGAGTTTGGTAAAGTAGGGAGTTAAATGTTGATGGGGCATCAACAAATTGTCTAATAATCTATAATTCCTCCTTAATTAGCAATTAACTGCTGCCTAGTCAGCAGTTACCACAGCACTTGTGAAAAATGCTGCAAGATGCTACCCGTATCACTGGTCTTCACTGGTCTTCTCATCTGAATCTGCCACAAATCTTGCATAATCCACGTTGCTCAGACTTCCGCAAGAATCCGCTCGTTTATGTTGTTATGAATGCTGGGCAAATACAGAAATAGAGCCTTTAGCTTTCTTTTTGTCATCTTTAGAACATTCAGTCTTGATTGTTGGTATTTCTTTTTCTCCCTTTTCGACCAAGGGAGGGTGATGGCACAGCGGTATTAAAAGTAGACAATTAATCCAGAAACCCAGGTTATGTTCTGGTGATCTGGATACAATCTTCCTATGGCAGATGTTGGAATTTGTTTTCAATAAAAGAAAACAAGTCTGGAATCGAGAGTCTAATGAGAGTATGACATTTTCAGGGGAAAAAAATCCATCTGGTTCACTAAAGTCTCTCAGCGAAGGAAATCTGCTCTCCTTACCTGGTCTGGCTTACATGTGTCGCCAAACCCACAGTAATGTGGTTGACTCTTAACTGTCCTTTGGGCAATTTGGGATGGGGAACAAAAATGTTAGCCTAGCCAGTGATGCGCACATCCAATGGATGAATAAGACAAAAACCCCACATTTCCTATATTACTATTTTCCTCTCTACATCCACAATTATGTAGTTCACAGGAACTCTGGTCCCAGAACAGTTCGGTTGTGGGCCATCTGAAGGGTACAGTCTCCACATTTCCCAGTGTTGGTGTTAATGCCCCATGAACCAGAACCCACTTCTACCACGACAGCCTTTAAGCCACATATTCATTTATCTAATGTTATGTATCCCATGACAATTCACACACAGCTAAGGTAAGAATCCTGAGACAATAACCTTGTAGTAGTGCTTTTTAAATTTTATGCCTGGCTGATTATATAGTGTCTATGCAGAACCTCATTGTTAGTTCTAACGGTGTCATTGGTACTACATGGACCATTACCACTGGATCCTCCACCTTCCATTTCAAGTTCCTTTCTGGCTCTGAGGAGCTGTCTCTGTCACTGGGCAGGCACTACAGTGCTCTAGACTCATGCTTTGCTGCAGATTGCAGTGTAAATGCCCTTCATCATTCTATTCTGGACTGCTACATTCTTTATTGTTCCCTCCACTTGAATGGCTTCTTGTACCATGGTGCCATGGTCAGTTTGGATGTACACTCTGCAGCTGCTGCTATCATCCAAACAGCCTGAGAAAACTTTAAAAAAACTTAAACAATTGCAGAGGCCAAGACTTTTGAACTACGGTGCTCTGGGATCCTCACCTACCTCACTCATGGTGATGTTGGTTAAGGATGCAATATGAGCCAAACAACCTGGAAGAATTTCTTTACTCTTCATGTGAAATTATGGGATCATTTACAATGTCCTGAGAATGAGGATAGTGTCTTGGGCATAGTATTTCAATTGAAAGACAGCACCATCAAGAGTACAGTACTCCCTCAATACTTTCTCAAGCACCAGTCTAGATTTTGTTCAAGTCTACCATTCTATTCAATCAGATTCTGAAAACAAACCATTATGGTCAGTAGCATGAACTGAATTAGAATGTGGAAATTATGCTTGTGGTTCACAATTATTGCAATATTCAGCAAAATCCTCGTGATTCTGCGCTACTCCAATTCAATCAATCACTATTTCAGGCCAATAAGATGCCCCATGTACAAATAGTACAAGATCTAACATAGCAACAATATTTACTGCTGTGACAAAAAGTAAATTTTCCTCACAACATTGGAAAACTTGTTAGATCATGACATCATTTAGAACAAGCAAGAATAAAAGGCATAATATCCCGATGCTAAAACAAAAGGCCAATAGGCATAGAAACAAAAAGTCAGAGCAGGAGTAGGCCTTTTGGTCCTTTGAACCTGTCCACTGTTCAACATGATGGCAGAGCATCCAACTCAGTACCCTGATTCTGCTTTCTCTCCATATCCTTTGATTCCTTTAACCCTAAGAACTATATCTAACTCCTTTTTGAAAACATTCAATGTTTTGGCCTCAACCATTTTCTGTGGCAGAGAATTGCAAAGGCTCACTGTTGTCTGGCTGAAGATATTTCCCCCTATCTAGGTTGCCTACCCCATTGTAACAATACTATAACTTCAAAGAGATGTGTTTTGCCCCATTTTTTTAAAAAAAAATGAAGAGGTTGATAGAGGTGATGTGCAGATTGTTCCAAGCCAAAAAAGTAAACAGCTTGTGAGGCCTTGGTTTTTTTTTCAAAAGTTGGAACAATAGAAGCAGCATGAATGAGTGGAGTCAGGCTCCCACAGAACAGGGTCTTAGTTTAGCTTTCCGGGTTTTGAAGCTGCCATGTATCTTGCTCAGCTGCCACCAAAAGTGAGAGTACTCTCTCTCTGCCAGAATTTTCCCTTTGATATTCTTTCCTTCCGCCTGGAGAAACATTGCATGTGAGACAATTGATTTCATGGAATCTGCCTTCGCCAACAATGTGTTTATGGGATTTTACTATGTTTTAACAGTTTTTGTTTATTAGCTAAATAATCTATTATTCTGTTAATTTTTCCAATAGAGTTAAAGTTATAACAAATCTTCTTTCTTTCATCTCCATATAACTAGGGGTAAGAATAAAGCATGTTTTGCTGAAAGCTGAGTACTGTGATCAATTGAATTACATCTGGATCACAGCACCTTACACTTGCCTTTAAATAAGATAAAAGTTAGGGTCTAGGCTATCGCATTGATATATTTGCAGGGAGTTTGGTCCATAACACTGTCTCTGGACTGTGACTCCTGGTTCTGGAATGCTTACTCACGGGAACATCCTTCCAGGACTTACCCTACCTAGTCCTGTTAGAATTTTAAACGTTTCTGTGAGGTCCCACCTCATTGTTCTAAATTCCAGTGAATATAGTTCGAACTGATCCAGCATCCCTTCATATATCAGTCCTGCTATCCCTGGTACAAATCTGTAAAAGGGTAAAATTTGATTGGGGACCTTGGTTGGGCAGAATTTTACTAACCTCAAAAGCAACAATGGTAGTGAGTGGATAAAATAGCAGGTGTTAGTGCTGGGGAAGAACCCAACTGTTCTCTGCCATAGGCTGCTTTTTCCAGAGGTGGCCAGTATGGCAGATCAACGATAGACCGAACTGGGATGGGAAGCAACCTTGCATTATTAAGAAACTCTGTTGTATTAAAGAGCCAGTAGCACCGAATTTTACCAGGCATTTGTAATCACATCAGGTACGCATGAGAAACACAGGATTAGAGAGAGTCAGCAAGTAAAAGAAGGTATTAAATCAGTCAGCAATGGCAGGATGATCAGGTTGGGTGGCTCTGCACAGGAAAGGCCTAAACATAGTTGCTTCTGCAGCAACGTGAGGTGTTGGTGGAGCTATGTGGCACAACAGAACAAGAGCCAAGATTTCTTGCATATAGCCAGTGGTGTTGAAGATTAGCAGTTAAATTTTTCACTAGTGGCTTAGTCCAGAGATCATGGAGAACTGTGACACAACTCAGTAAGAAGCAGATCATTGCATGAAAGAAGTCACAGATGCTATGTACCTTCAGGAATGCCAATACTTCAAGTTTACAACCCATCAGGCCAGTCAAGCAGAGGAGGCTGCCAGTCTGATTTCCCTGGGCTGTACTCATGTGACAATCAAGGCTCCCTCATAACAACCAGATGCTTTTGTAAACACAAAAGGTGTTTCATCTGCTCAGGTTTTGTGCGCTATTGCAGTAAGTACTTCATACAAATGTGTACAAATGTTCCCAGAATGCTGCCATGGCCTCTTCATCATAGAAGGTTGCAAATGGGGAGGCGATGGCCTCGTGGTATTATTGCTGGACTGTTAATCCAGAGGCCCAGATAACGGTCTGGGGACCTGGGTTTGAATCCCGCCATGGCAGATGATGGAATTTGAATTCCATAAATATCTGGATTTAGGAATCTAATGATGACTATGAATCTATTGTTGATTGTCGGAAAACCCATCTGGTTCACTAATGTCCTTTAAGGAAGGAAACTGCCAACCTTACCTGGTCTGGCCTATATGTGATTCCAGGCCCAAGGCAATGTGGTTGACTCTTAGATGCTCTCTGGGCATTCAGGGATGGGCAATAAATGCTGCCTAGCCAACGATGCCCTCATCCCGTGAATGATAAAAATAAACTCAGCTCTTCAAGTCACCTAAGCATCCTTTTGGCTAGATCCTGGTGAATAAGTAAGAGGTATCGCCACATGGCTTTTGACTCCTGCAGCTAGAGGACGAGACTGAATGAGCCACATCCTTCGAGAGAAAGGATGATCATAACGCACCTGAATAGGTGACCAGTTGGTGAAGGAAGTCAGTAAACTGCTGCTTGCAGCAAGGAGATACATAACTGTTTCATTCACAAGTACATTCCTTAAGCACAAGTGGAGGAGGTTGTTTAGCTAACATATTCCTTCCTAGAGAGTTGTGTACTGGGCTGTAATAGGAGACGCCATCATCTATACATTCCTGTGGTCGCAATGTACAAAGGCCATCATATAAACAGGTGTTGTCAAATAGCTTACCTTTGAAATACATACTATGAATGGTTTAAATATCTGTACGATTTTGAATGCTGTATGAAAATAAATTGTTCAAAATCATATCAGTTGGCAATTCAACAGAATTCCCTGTAATTAATCCAAGTTCAAAAAAGGTGTGAAAAATTAATATTGCGCAAAATAGTCCATGTGCTACAAGCACATGCTTATAGAAATGTCTGTGGAATGTTGTCCAGGATGTGGAGGTTTTGGTGACGGTACAGGATGTTGCCTGGTTTGAAGGGTATTAACAATGAGGAAAGATGAGACAAACTTGGTTTGTTTTCACTTGAACATTTCACTTAAAGAATGAGTGGCAACCTGATAAAGTTTACAAACTTATGAGAGGCCTGGATAGAATCGAGTGTTAGAGTCTTTTTCCCAGGGTTGAAATGTCAATTACTAGGGGACATAGGTTTAAGATAAAGGAGGTAAGATTGAAGTAGATGCGAGAGGCAAATCTTTTTTTTTTTTAAAAACACTGAGGCTGGTAAGTACCTGGATTGTGCTGCCAGAGGAGGTGGTGGATACAATAGCAACATTTAAGAGGCATCTCAAATATATGAATAGGTTGGAAACAGATAGATACGGACTACGTAGAGGCAAAAGGTTTTTAGTCAAGAAAGACATCATGTGTTGGCGCGACCTTGGTGGGCTGAAAGGCCTGTTCCTGTGCTATATTCTTTATTCTCCTTGCAATTTGAGTTGGAAATATGGAGTCTTCTACTTTCCTGATCTAAAGCATTACAGACACTATTAACTCTAAGGCCCAGCCTTCTGGGTTGGCCTACATCTGTGTTGGGGCCGATCAATCATCAATTCGGTGTCTAGTCTTTGAGTGACAGCACAAAGGCTGAGGAGGAGGTGGTACTGCCCTGAGAGGATCTCCTCTCCTCTGCCTTTTGAAGCGTCACATTAACTTTTGTGATTACCCAAAGTATTATTCTCCCAGGAAAAAGGAGATACGCACATGGCCTATCTTGTTCTCACATTTTTCCAAAGGCCTTCTGGATAAGGCCTTAGTCTGCATATCCCTTGCAACCTCTGCTTCCAGTGCCCTTTATATCGGAGTTACTTGCCAATCTCTCAATAGAAAGTACAATGCATTCACACTCCAGAGATATGGAGCCACTTATCTCATGGATGGACTCTTCTGTAATTTGACTGTGGGATTAAACAGACTCTGGAAAATCTTCCAACTCCTCTCACAGATGCTGCCTGATCTGGAGCGTTCGCTACTTGGCTGTTGCGACCCAAGGATCATCATCTACATGAAACTGTGGATAACTGGACTTCTTGCTACTTTGGAAGGAAGTGACCACAGCTTTCATTGCTGCTGTTATCCCTTCTCGCGCACATTGCTCATCATTTAGTATCAACCATGCTATACATGCAATAGAGCACGTCAACATAAGCGTATTTATGTTGGTGCATAGAAATGAAGTGATGTAATCTGTTTGATGACATGTAACACTTTACTGTTTCTCACCAGATACTGAACCTGGTGAAGATACAATATTGAAGTGCCACAGCTGGTTCTTGATGCCTCCATCCTCCACTTGATGAGGAGCTTCCATCGGTATTGAAAGCTCTCATGAGCGCCTCAGGTCATACAAGATCCAGAAAATGCCGGATACAACAGAACTTTTAGAAACTCTCCATATCTGCTTTGCCTGCCTCACCCTCAGGTTGGCCAGCTACTCCAATTTCCATAGCCTATTCCTCCATCAGTTACAATTCAACAAAAATGGCTATGCTATCTCTTGTCTATTGGTACTTCAAGGCATTCTGAATGTGTTTGTTCTGTAAGCATGAACATGGGCAATGTCAGTTGTGCCCCATGGCACCTATGTAATAATGTTCAGGACCATGCTAATGGCATGACATGGTGAGGAAACCATTCCACTATCTCAGTGCAACTTCCATCCAGGTCTGAATTGGTTTGTGGTACAGCATTACCAGGCACCTTAATGTCAATATTGGTGCTCGATTTTGAGTCATGTGTAGGTTTACTACTTAGCCTCAGTTTTATGGGAAGCCTTCATTTAATGCTGAGCTTCTGGGTGCCAACTATTGCCTAACGAGACCTCCCTGGACCTAGGATTTGGCTCTGCTCATCACCTGCTTACCATTTCAGCTACATCCATCCACACCTTTCTGTTTGTGACTGATGTCCTCCTATTTCTGTATTGTGGTCAAGCGGACCTGCCCCCTTTTACAGACTGCTTGTACAATAACTCCATGGGACAGTCCTTGAAGCATGGGGCAACCCTTACCTTTTCTTGCTATCATCTCAGCAGTGCCTTCCAAGGTTGTCCATCTCCTATCTTCTGGACACCAGAACTCTTGTTCAACATCTTACCATGGACTAGATAAATCTACCCAATAAGATTGGGCCAATATATCTTGTATATCCATCACTTGAAAAAAAAATTTGTTCAAGTATTGGTCAATAATCAATTGCTTGCTACAAGTATTTCTGCTATAATGCAGGTTTTGTTAATGTGAATTGGCTGTAACACGATTGATGAATAATGGACAGTTTGGATAACGCAAAGTTTCTGCTGTACAACTACAGCAATTTTCTATAGTGCAACGTGACACAAGAACACAACTACACATCCACTGCTCTACCTTTAAAAAAAAGTGGTATACATGGATTTAAGTCAGGCCTTTGACAAGGTTCCCCATGGTAGGCTCGTGCAGAAGGTAAGGAGGCATGGGAAAGGGGGAAATGTGGCAGATTGGATTCAGAATTGGCTGACCCTTAGAAGACAAAGGGTGGTAGTGGATGGAAAATATTCAACATGGTGCTCGGTTACGAGTGGTGTACTACAAGGATCTGTTCTGGGTCCTCTATTTGTGATTTTTGTAAATGATTTGGATGAAGGAGTGGAAGGGTGGATGAGTAAGTTTGCGGATGATACGAAGGTGGGTTGAGTTGTGGATAGTGCGGAGGGCTGTTCTAGGTTACAAAGGGACATTGATAGGATGCAGAGCTGGGCTGAGAAGTGGCAGATGGAGTTTAACCCTGAAAAGTGTGAGGTGATTCATTTTGGAAGGACAAACTTGAAAGCAGAATACAGGGTTAAGGGAAAGATTCTTGGCAGTGTGGAGGAGCAGAGGGATCTTGTGTTTCATGTCCACAGTTCCCCGAAAGCTGCCACCCAAATAAATAGAGTTGTTAAGAAGGCGTATGGTGTGTTAGCTTTCATTAATAGAGGGATTGAGTTCAAGAGCCGTGAAATTATGCTCTAGCTATACAAAACCCTGGTTCGGCCACATCTGGAGTATTGCGTCCAGTTCTGGTCACCTCATTACAGGAAAGATGCGGAAGCGTTGGAAAAGGTGCAGAGGCGATTCACCAGGATGTTGCCTGGAATGGAGGAAAGGTTGAGAGCGCTCAGGCTTTTTTCTTTAAACGATGAAGGATGAGAGGTGACTTGATAGAGGTGTACAAAATGATCAGAGGTATAGATAGAGTGGACAGCCAGAGACATTTTCCTAGGGTGGAGGTAGCTATTACAAGGGGGCATAGTTTTAAAGTGAGTGGAGGTAGATAATCGGGGAGACGTCAGAGGTAGGTTCTTTACTCAGAGTGGTAGGGGCGTGGAATGCATTGTCGGAGAGGGTAGTGGAGTCGGCCTCATTGGGGCATTTAAGCGGCTATTAGATAGGCATATGGATGATAGTATGAGGTAGGGGTGGAGGTTAGATAGACCTTAGGATTAGTGTAAAAGTTCGGCACAACATCGTGGGCCTACGTGCTATGTACTATGAAATACCTGTATATTCATTTTCTTTTCTTATCATGCCTATTTGTTTAATTGTAGGTCAGAGGTAGTTCTCCAACTTTGCGCTGTGCTTAAATACATCATTTTCTACTGAAACCACTCAAGAACTTTCTGTAACTAATTATCTCAAAGTAAATGATCTCATGAGAATCTATTTCCCCGAAGCAAACCTGTCAACGCCTACACTGTACCACTGCTTACATCATTTACAAAATTCAGCACTTAGTTTATTCAGTTTATGAACTACATCTGAGCTGATAAATGGCTGGACCATGTAGATGTTGATTCATAACCTCAATTGTTAACAGTAAATGACCACAAAGCAGATTGCTCATAGTGAAACAGTTTCAGAAACATTGGTTTAAATTCTAGTCATAAATTGTGCACTTAGTCCTGGTTTAACTACTTGTTCATATTTTCACACCAGACAATTTTTGGTAAGAAGAACTAATAAAAAGGTAAGTTTGATGAATTTTCACTTTGTGCACATAATTTCACCCACCGGGACAGCTTACAAGAATTTAGCTGCATGTTCCCCTTGTTTAAAAAAAATCTATTCAGATAGTGAAACGGGCTGGGAATGGATGGGGGTAAAGCAGCTCTCAGAGGTCTTATCTCTGACCAGTAATCCTTTGAAGTGTAGTTTCCCCACTAGAAAGGATTGATATCATCTCAGCAGGCATAGCTCTATAACTAATGCAACTTTGTAAAATGATATTGTTAATGTTGAATCAGGGAAAATTCTGTGCTGTAGACATCACATTTGCTTCCACTCACAAACACACTGTCATTAAGGTGAAGACATATAAAGACATAGAACATAGAACATTACAGTGCAGTACAGGCCCTTCGGCCCTTGATGTTGCACTGACCTGTGAAACCAATCTGAAGCCCATCTAACCTAAACTATTCCATTATCATCCATATGTTTATCCAATGACCATTTAAATGCCCTTAAAGTTGGCGAGTCTACTCTTTTGCAGGCAGGGCATTCCACGCTCTTACTACTCTCCGAGTAAAGAACCTACCTCTGACATCTGTCCTGTATCTATCACCCCTCAATTTAAAGCTATGTCCCCTCGTGCTAGCCATCACCATCCGAGGAAAAAGGCTCCCACTGTCCACCCTATCTAATCCTCTGATCATCTTGTATGTCTCTATTAAGTCACCTCTTAACCTTATTCTCTCTAACGAAAACAGCCTCAAGTCCCTCAGCCTTTCCTCACAAGACCTTCCCTCCATACCAGACAACATCCTGGTAAATCTCCTCTGCACCTTTTCCAATGCTTCCACATCCTTCCTATAATGCGGTGACCAGAACTGTACGCAATACTCCAAGTGCGGCCGCACCAGAGTTTTGTACAGCTGCAACATGACTTCATGGCTCTGAAACTCAATCCCTCTACCAATAAAACCTAACATACCGTACGCCTTCTTAACAACGCTATCAACCTGGGTGGCAACTTTCAGTGATCTATGCACATGGACACAGATCTCTCTGCTCATCCACAATACCAAGAATCTTACCATTAGCCCAGTACTCTGTATTCCTGTGAAAAAATGACAGCCCACATACTGGTGCAATTTGCACTTTCTCATTGTTACATGACCCCAGTATTGAATTGATCTAGTCAGAGAAGGCTTTGGTCTTTGTGTGGAGACTAAAACATTAGTTAATTTAATTTATTTACTTGCTCACAGGCCGCAGGGAATGCTGACGAATTGGATTTCCGGTAGATTGTTTTAATTACTAAGAACTGCAGATGCGAAACAAAACAGAAATTGCTGGAGAAACTCAGCAGGTCTGGTAACATTTGTGTGATGAGAGCAGAGTTAATCTTTCAAGTTTGGTGACTGTTCATCCTGGCCTGCTACCCTTATCCCCATGTTTACCTACCCCTTTCATATTACTATCTCTCTGGGCTCCATCTCCATCTATTCTCTTATCCCTCCCCTTACCCCCAGCCTCCCCCAACTTCAGCATTAATATAAAATACCACTTTTTCCTTGCTGCTGACAGTTCTGAAGAAAAGTCACTGGATTCAAAATGTTTACTTTCTTTCCACAGATATTGCTAGACCTACTGAGTTTCTAGATGAAAGTAAGATGTTTCCCCTGGGACACAGGAGTACCACTTAAAAAATAAAGGGGAAATGCCACTTAGGACAAGATAAGGAGAAATTTTTATTCACAGGATGACGACTCTTTGGAATTCTCTACCTCAGGACTGTGGAAGCCAAGTCATTGAGTTTCGTTAAAGTAGAGGTTAATAAGTTTGATTATAAATACAATAAATGGGGATGGTATGGGTAAAATGCATTGAAGTGCTTGATCAGCCAAGACTGTGGTGAATGGCAGGTCAAGCTCAATGGAGTGACTGGCTTACTCATGTTGCAATGTTTTTATTAAATGACTAACTTTGTCAACACAAGTACAGAAAACTGAAAACCTTGTTTGAATTTTCTGTAATAAAGATCTCTTTTCTGTGATCTCTTTTCATTGGCTGCGTGTTAATTTGCACAAGATAAAGAAGTGCTAATTGCTTATAACTTCTCTTACTATTACCATGAAGAAATAGTTGACTGATAGTTTTATAGTGTTGTAGTAACAGTAGTTGCTTTTGAAAAAGGTAAGTTAAAGATGGGTTTTTTAAGCAGTTATACACAAAGTCATTGTTACTACAGGGTTCATTGATTCTACATTGAACGTATAGTGGATGAATTGGTATGGTAGTAGCATGGATCGGAATGGAGGGCATGAGGGGCCATTGGGATTGTTGATGGGCATGAATTAACATGGTGGATCTGGCTAAGATTGTTTGAACTTACCTCCCCAAGGTTTTCCAGTCCAGGTTATGGTTCACATCTCCTCAGAGGGGCTGTGAACTGTACGCCATGCAGGAGTTTAACCAACTCCACAAATCCTGTGCAGCTGGCCTTGTTGAAAGTGTAGGGTATGGTGTTGGTGATTACATGCCTATTGTTCAGGTTGCAGATATCCTGGAACAGGGCAGCACGGTGGCTCAGTGATTAGCATCAGGTATCCGCGTTTGATTTCGGCCTCAGGTGACTTTGTGTGGAGTTTGCACATTCTCCCAGTGTGTGCGTGTTTTTTCTCTGGCTGCTCCGGTTTCCTCCCACAGTCCAAAGATATGCCGTTTAAGTGGATTGGCCATGCTAAATTGCCCACAGTATTTGGTGATGCGTAGGTTAGGTGGATTAACCACGAGAAATGCAGGGGTACAGGGATAAGGTTGAGAAGTGGGTCTGAGTGGGTTGCTTTTTAAAAGAGGGTCAGTGTTGACTTGGTGGGCTGAATGTCCTGTTTCCACACTGTAGGGATTCTATGATTCGGGTCCCCCTCCCATTTTTAAGTGGCTCTGGCGTCTTTCTGACTCCAGAGTCTGGGGACTGCTTATAATCCTCATCCTGACCACTTTTGTTGCCATTACAGAGTTGTTGGCCCTTCAGATTGGCTGACAGCTCGGAGGTGGGATTTTCATCCTACTGAGGAGTGGACTTTACCATCTAAAATCTCCCACACACTGGTTCTATTTTAATGCTGTATTCCTTGGACACTGATATGTGACAATTTATAATATTCGGATCCATGAAGGTCAATGGAAGATGCAATTGCTAGTGAAGACTATACATTTAAAGAGAAACAACTGCCATCATAAGAAAATTTCATGATTCAGCCCTTCCACCAGGGAGCAAACCTTTGAAATAGCACATTTGCACTAATTACTTCTCCCTAATTTGCTAAAATATACTTACTGTGAAGGTCATTTTCCACTGAAAGATCCAAATTATGAGCTAGCCTTTAATAAGTGTTGATTTTCAACAAGTTACATTAAAAAGGTACAATAAAGTGTAAAATTTTGTTCAATGTTGCTTTATGCAGAAACTGAATCATAGAATCTCTACAGTGCTGAAACAGGTCATTTGGCTCATCGAGTCTGCACGGACCCTCCAAACAGCATCCCATGCAGACCCACACCCCCTACGTTATTCCCATAACCCTGCATTTCCCAAAGCTAATCCAAGGAACCTATACATTGCTGGATGCTTTGGGCAATTTATCATGGCCAATCCACCTAACCTGCACATCTTTGGACTCCAAAGGAGGAGCTGTTTCAAAACCTACAAATAATTTCTACCAATATTTGGGGTCAACAGCTCAAAAAAAAAGAAGAAAAACAAATTTCCAGCCTTTGGTTCACAGGTGCTGTGTCTAGACCAGCAACAACACACAAACTCTGGTGAGACTCTACCCTATTTTTCCATCATTGCTTTGCTTTGCCCTGTACTTTGCCTTGCTGTCCTTTAACATCATAATAACAACCATTATCACACAATTCTCCAAGGTCAGTTAATGCATAAAGTGTAAATACAAGATTAGATGGAGTTAATGGTCTGAGGAAGAGGCTTCAGAAGCTCACTCCACAGTGCCACACAAATAGCCAGAGGAAGCACCAACAATGTGACAGCTGACACCTAAAAATAGAATGAGACATAAATCATAATGATGAATGTTGACACAAAATAATGATCAAACAAAAAGAAATACTGGCAAATAAAAAACATGATTTCTAATTTCAATTTGAAATACAACCAGAGCAGCACGAAAGAGTAATCTGATATTCACAACTTCCTTTTCTTGATAGCAAGATACAGGCGACTGCATCCCAGCATCAACATCAGCCCCAAGAACTCCCAGTCACTTCTGGTCTGAGCCTAATTGATTACCTATTTGCCTTTTTCAGCTAGGGGCTGATTTAAATTGCTCATGTGGATCCATCAATCACAACAATAGAGATTGAGGAATCAGATCTGTTCTCTTTAAAAAGCAGAAACAATTGATAAATGAGGCAGATGAATTTTGGTTGGAGTCATTGCAAATATCACATGTCTTAACATCAAGTAGCTAGGGAGAAGTTGGTAGAAGCTGTACTGTTATGCAACGTCAGCTAATGCAACTGGAAAATGGGAGGAATAAAGATAGTCTGTCATAGGGAATGGTTGATGGTTAAGCAGTATATGCCTAATATTTTGTCCAACTACTGTCGCACAATTTTAAACCCTGATAACCATGTAAATTAATAACCCAGTAACCGAAAGCAAATGATTAAATTATTGTTATATGATTTGCACATCAAACAAACCTGCTTAAAAGGAACTGCCAGAACTCAGGCATTTTAGCTTATTTTAAAGGCTCCTAATCTATACTTCAGAAAGTACCACAGCTTGAAAACTGGAAGCAGAACTGTATAAATAATTCTATAAATAATATAAATAATTCATTCCCAGCAGGTGATGCTCTCCACTTGGGGTTGCCCATTAAAATAACAGGTAGGAAAATAAGTTAAGATGATAAAGAGCGACTCTTTGTAAAGTAAACTATCAGCATTTCTTAACATCCAAGATAAGCATTGAAATATATATTTCAAATAATTAGTCCAAGATTATTCTGCTTGCCTGCCAGCAGATCATATCAGAAGACTGATCAGTCAACTGAGCGGTGAAAGTTTTTCTGGGTATTGAACCAGCTGAATGCAGCAAATATTGAAAAATTGGTAGGCATTAATGTATGTCAAACAATTTGTCAGATTTCCTTTCCATTAACCTAAATGATGGAAAATACAACAGATTACTTCACAGGTGTGTGCTGTCATCCAGTTTTCTGTGCCAAGATGATTTAGTGCCCCTGGATGCCAGCCCAAGAAATGTTTTGCAAATATTTTTCATCATGTATGGAACAGGGAAGTGGAAAATTTACCTAACACATAATTGCAGCCTAGGACTAAACAAACCAATTTGCTAAAGTATACCAACCTGAAAATTGCCATTGCCTGAACTCAATCATTCAACCGCTTCATACTTCTCTCTTTGGTGGTTTAAAAACATAACTTAAAGTTTGATAACCAGGCAAATCTCTTATGCACCACACTGCTTGACTATGGGCAGGATTTTTCTTTCAGGCTTCAGGACTCCTCAATCAGGCTCATTTCAGAGCTAGAAGTCTGCATTGTGTGTGACAGTCATTTGCAATTATTTACCCCCAGTTGACAAATGATTCAGAGGGAGGACTGACCATCCTGACAGACCCTGAAAGTTGGAAGGCCAATTGTAGGTGTAGTGAAGAGGAAGTATGCGGGGTGGCGGGGTGGCGGGGTGGCACGGTGGCTTAGTGGTTAGCATCGCTGCCTCACAGTGACAGGGACCTGGATTCAAATCCACTTTGTGCAAACTCCACAGAGTTTCCCAATTCTCCCCGTGTCTGCATGAGTTTCCTCCCACAGTCCAAAGATGTGCAGGTTAGGTGGATTGGCTATGCTAAATTGCCCATAGCATTCAGGGATGTGTAGATTAGGTGGGTTATAGGGGAATGTGTCTGGGTGGGATGCTCTGAGGGTTGGTGTGGACTTGTTGGGCCGAAGGGCCTGTTTCCACACTGTAGGGATTCTATGATTCGATGATGAGATGGAGATTCTCTCTCGCTCTAACTTTCAAAATCTTAAATAAAAAGACCTTTGTGGCCAGGCCATGACAGTGAAAGGCGTCCCCTCTACAAAGTAGCCAGTGGCTGCAGCTGAAGCAGAAAGGTAAGTCCTAGAAGCCTGTCTGGAGTACAGGCCTTTCTGGTTTGTTACTAGGGAGCCACTTCAGGCATCTAAACTATCCTCACTATGTTTGGGGATTTGGAAGTCAACTGGAAAATCCCAGTTAGCCTCTGGCTATGGCCAAAGGTGGCCATTAATTATTTCAATTAGCTGTTGCCAAATTCACCTTCTGTCAAACGGCTTAGGGTGGGATGGAACCGAGGTACTGACCATCAACACAAAGTTCCGCATGCCCCATATGCTGCCTGCCCCCTTTGAGGCCTTAATAGTCAACCCTGTCACTCTGAAATGCTCCACTGTTCACACTATGGCCGAGACATTACAAACAAGAAAGGAGTCCCACCCCAGCTAGAAAGAAACAGCCAGCCCTCCAGAGTAGCCAGCTGAATTAGACAGGCAGCAGATGATTAGCTTCAGGGCCACCAAAAACGCACTGCTGTGCCTGCACTTGAGGAAGTGGCTGCATTGCTGCCTAGCGCACAAACCTAGGTAAGGAGTCTGGTCATCACAGGGGCCTGTCAGGCACACCTTCAAGGGGTAGGAGGTCAGGTAGGGCATGCGGTGTCAAAGTTGTAAGGGCAGCTATTGCTGTCAGGGACATCTCCATGGAGTGCTCAGAAAAGATTCACCACCCCAAAGACAACTGGGTGACCAACCAGGTTTTACTGGACAACATCCACAGAGTACAGAAGGCATCCCATCTCTGCCTCTCTTCTCCCCACCACTGCTGATAAACACCAAATGAGGTAATTAGGCCCTTACTTTGAGCCATCTTCCAATCTTCCCACCCATTACTCAACACATCAATTGAATTAGGATACAGTAGGGTTGATGCACAGACAAGTATAGAAGAACAACCAAGTCAATCAAGAAGGCAGTAGGAATATAGATAAGTTAAGGCATAAGGGATCAAAGCAAGGTTGGATGGTATCTATTTTAAAGCACGGAATCTTGCAAGTAGTGCAGAGGAGTTGAGTGTTAATTAATGCATGCGGGTGTGATATCAATGCTACCAAAGAAACATGGTTGGAGTGGGGACAGGTCAGGAAGCTCAATATTCTGAGTGTAGAATATTCAGGTGAGTCGGGGAGTCAAAAATCAAAAGTGGTGTCCCAATATTGATCAAAGTCAATTACTGCTGTAAAGAGGATGATATTTTAGAAGGTTCCTCAAATGAGGCCAACTGGATAATACTCAAAATAAAAAAGGGGGCAATCACTTTGCTGCAGGTGTACTATAGACTCCAAACAGTCAGGAATACATAGAAATATATGTAGAAAAATCTCAGAACAGTAAAAATATTACGATAATAATAGTAGGGATAGGAAATTCCTCAATATTATCTGGGATAGAGAAAGTATGAATGTCTTAGATGTGGTGAAGTTTGTAAAAAAAGTGTCCGGGGAAGGTTTTTAAGACAACACATGGAAAGTCCTACAAGAGAAGGGGCAGTGCTGCACCTAGTTTTATGGAATGAAGCCAGATAAGTGGTGGAAGTGGTAATGGGGTAGGGGGGGGTGGTATTTCAGTGATAGTGACCATGATTCAGTAAGATTTAAGGTAATTATGAATTAGGACAAAGATGGACTGGAAAGTAAAGGTTTGAATTGGAGAAGGGCAATTTTGATATAAGACAAGGGCTGACAAAATTGAACTGAGAGCAGCTACTTACAAGAATATCCACATCAGAAAACTGGGAAACATTCAAAATGGCAATAGTGAAAGTGCCATAAAATCCAGAGATGTGCATGTTGGGTAGATTGGCCATTCTAAGTTGCCCCATAGTGTCCAAGGATGTGTAGGTTAAATGGGATATACAGGGTTACAGGGATTGGGTGGGATGCTCTTTGGAGAGTCGGTGTGGACTTGATGGGCCAAGTGGCTGCTTCCACACTAAGGATTCTATAATAATGAAGAGTGGGACTGGAGGAACGGTTTAAGTTATAAAGGAGAAGCTGGATAGGCTGGGACTTTGTTCACTGGAGCGTAGGAGGTTGAGAGGTGACCTTTGAAAGGTTTATAAAATCACGATGGGTATGTTCTTTTTTTCCCCTAGAATGGGGGAATTTCAAGACGGGGTGGGGGGGCATATTTTTAACATGAGGGGAAAGATATAACAAAAGACATGAGGGTCTTTTTTTTAAAAAATGCAAAAAAAGGGTGGTCCATGTGTGGAATGAACTTCCAGAGGAAGTGGTGGATCTGGGTACAGTTACAACATTTAAGAAACATTCAGGTAAGCACAAGAGTAAGAAATGTTTAGGGGGATATGCGCCACGTGCAGGCAGGTGGGGCTAATTTAGTGTCAAATTATGGTTGGCATGAACTGGTTGGATTGAATAGTCTATTTCTGTTCCATATGACTATAACAAGTCCAAAAAATCCTGGATGTCATGGGATGTAAAAGAATGAATAAGGAATAAAAGGAAAGCTATGGTAGCTTATAATACCAAAGGCATGATGGATAATTTAGAGGTGTATAGAAATGCAGGGCGTTGCCTAAAAAAAATTAGAAAGTGAGACGGGACATGAGAAAACACTGGTGTGGAAAATCCAAAAAGGCATTTTATGAATATATTAGGGGCAAGAGAATAATCAGGGAATAAGGAAGGCCCAGTAGAGACCAAAGTGGCAAAGTGGCAATCTGTGTGTGGAGCCAGAAGACACAGCTAAGGTTTTAAATGAGTACATTACATCTATGTTCACTATAGAGAATTAAGGTGGTATAGAAAACAATGAGGGGGACTGCGAATAAATTACCATTGAGGCAGAAGGTATTAGCAGTTTTAATAGGCTTGGAACTGGATAAATCCCCATACCAGATGAGATGTATCCCAGGCTGCTGTGGGAAGTAAGGGAGGAGATTGCAGGGGTTCTGATATTAATTTTCAAATTCTCTTTGCCCATGGGAAGGGTATCAGAGGACTGGAGGATAGCTAGAGTGGCATTATTATTCAAGAATAATGTTAGGGAGAAACTTCGGCTCAGTGAGTCCAATGTCAGTGATAGGAATACAATAGGAAAAAAATCTGAGGTGCAAAATTGATCTCCACTTGGAGAAGTAAGGATTAAATCAAAAGATAATCAGTGTGCTTTGCCAGGGAGATCACATCTAACAAATTTTAATGAACTTTTTAAAGCAGTGGATGAGGTGTAGGAGAGAGTGGTGCAGTTGATGTAGTCTACATGGACTTCTGTAAAGTTTTGACAAGGTCTCCCATGGTCGACTGGTTAAGAAGCTAAGAGCCAGTGAGATAGGACAACTTGGCAAACTGGATCTAGAATTGGTTTAACAAGGGATAATGCAAATCTTCTGCAGGAAGTGAAGGGTGAATAGCTGAAGGATTTGTGTGTGATTGGAAGCCTGTGTCCACTGGTATACCACAAAGTTCAGTGCTGGATCTCTTGCTGTTTTTTCCATTCATTAATATTCTTAACATGAATATAGAATGTATGATCAGCAACTTAGCAAATTACTTGAAAATAGTGAGGAGGAAAACCTTAGAATGCAGGATGATATGATGGGCTGGCCAAAGGGACTGAACAGTGGCAAACAGATCTTATTCCTGTAAAGGGTGAGGTGATGTACTTCAGGAGGACTAGTAGGGCAAGGAGGTACACATTGAATAGCAGGACCTTAGGCAGTACAGAGAATCAGAGGGACCTTAGGTGTGTATGCCCATAGATCCTTGAAGGCAGAAGCAGAGGTAGAAAAAGGTGGTTAAGTAGACATATAGGATTCTTGCCTTTATTAGTCAAGGCATTGAATACAACAGCAAGGAGGTAATGATGGATCTGCATTTAACATTAGTTGGGCCACAGCTGCAGTGATATATGCACTATTGAAAGGCTATGATTGCTTTGTAAACACAACTGGTCACAGATTTCCAGTCTGAAAAACATCCTTCCACCATTACTTTCTGTCTATGTCTAAATCAGTTCTGTATCCATCTTACAAGCTCACTGTGGATCCCATGTAACTTCACCTTCTGTATCTGCCTGCAATGAGGGACCTTGTCAATGTAGACAACATCCACCACTCTGCCCTCAATCATCTTTCTCAAAAAAACACAATCAAGTTTGTCAGGCATAACCTTCTCCACACAAAACTATGCTGCCTATTGCTAATAAGCCCATAGTTTTTCCAAATGTGAGCAAATTCTGCCCCTTAGAATCTTTTCCAATAATTTCCCTACCACTGACAGAAGACTCACCAGTCAGTAATTTCCAGATTATCCCTGCAGCCCTTCTTAAACAAAGAAAAAAAAATGGCTATTTTCCCATCCTCTGGGATCCTTCCTGTGAATAAAGATGATACAAAGATTTCATACAGGGCTGCAGCAATTTCCTCCCTCACTTATCTCACCATTCTGGGATAGATCACATCAGTTCTGGCGACTTGTCCTTCTTAATTCAATTCAAAACACCCAACAGCTCTTTTTTTTAATGTCGATATGCCCGAGGATATCAACATGCCCCCTCTAGACTCACCATCCACCATGTTCTTCTCCTTCATGAATACCAAACTCATAGCACACAAAGATATAGGCCAACTGCTACAAAATGGAACTACAATAGATGAATAGTTGATGACCAGCAAGTACATGATGGGCCAAAGGCCCTCTTTCCATGCTGTTAAGACTCTACGACACTGCTCACTTACAAGTAGCCAATGATTAAAACAAATACCAATAGGTTGATATATTCCAACCTTACAGTGTATAAATTTGAACATAAACAAGAGGGAGATTTTCTGCAGCTCTAAGAACAACTGTTTTTTTTTTATTCTGAAAATGGCACCTTGGAAAGTTAATGTTAGAAGAAATGTCCATTACCATAGCTCTAAATGTTAAATTATGAGAAATTACATAAACAAGCTTTTTACTCCCTGGACTATATACAGTTAAGGGTGATTTAATTGAGGATTATAGGATACTAAATGCAATTGGTAGCTGAGAAGTGGACTAACATTTTCCAGTCACGGGGATGTGATTTTGCCTACAAGAGGATTTTTTTTTTTTTTTTTTTCCGATGCAGATTTGTATTATCCCTGGTTACAGAAGAAACTGGCCATGGATATTGTAGAATTAAAACATCCAGAGGTTTATTACAACTAACAATTTTATATCAACATTGCATTCAGACACACAACTGTCTGAGCTAAAATTCAGCTGTTGATTTACAACAGAAGGCCTTGCTTCCAGAACAGCGTCATATGTCAAGTCATTTAGGCAAGATGGAGTGAGAGTCTTTTATACCCTCAGGTCACAACCTATGGATAGTGATGTTATGAACATGGCTCTTAAATGTGTACTGACATAATGATCACAAGTCACAACACAACTTGGGGTGGCACGGTGGTTAGCACTGCTGCCTCACAGCGCCAGGGACCTGGATTCAATTCCGCCATCGGGTGACTGTGTGTGGAGTTTGCACATTCTCCCTGTATCTGCGTGGGTTTCCTCCGGGTGCTCTGGTTTCCTCCCACAGTCCAAAGATGTGCATGCTAGGTGGATTGGCCATGCTAAATTGCCAGTAGTGTTCAGGGAGTTGTAGATTAGGTGGGTTATAGGGGGATGGGTTTGGGTGGGTGCTCGGAGAGTCGGTGTGGACTTCTTGGGCCGAAGGGCCTCTTTCCACACCAGGGATTCAAAAAAAAAAAAAAAAACACGAACTTGTAGGAAGAAGTTACTAGCCTTAAAATCATAGCCAGGTCATTCAAGAGTGAAGTTGCAAGTGGAATTCTGTGGTTCCAGGAGGTGGAAAGGTGGAATGCAGGAAGTTTAATAGGTGGGGTGGTGGCATCTCTGATCCTTGCTGCCTCCCCTTCTCCTCTAGAATTAAGTTCTGGCAGGAAGACCTGTGGTTGACCCTCCTATCCTATCACCAATTGAAGCCTTTAGTTGGCCTATTGTCACTGCTACTTGGATTAACCCAGCTAATAATGGGCTAAGATCTAGCAATCATGAAAACTCAGTGTAGCTGCTAGTTAGAGGCTGGGGTGCCCCAGTTAAATGATATGCATTGGTTGATCAGGAACATTTATATCAGGCTTCATTTCATACAACCATAAGATATAGGAGCAGAATTAGGCATTTGGCCTATCGAGTCTGCTCTGCCATTCGACCATGGCTGATATGTTTCTCAACATCCCTCCCCCTTCTCCCCATAACCCTTGATCTCCTTACTAATTAAGAACCAATCTATCTCGGTCTTAAATATGCTCAATGATTTGACCTCCACTGCCCTCTATAACAATGAGTTCCGTGGGGTAGCCATGCCCTGGCTGAAGAAATTCCTCCTTATTTCAGTTCTAAAAGGTCATCCCTTTGCCCGAAGCTGTGCTCCCAGGTCCTAGTCTGTCCTAGGCATGGAGTACAGACCTAGGGTCCTCAACTGCTCCTGATAGGACAAGCCCTTCATCCTCAAAATCATTCTTGTAGACCTCCTCTGGGCCCCTTCCAATACAAGGAGATTTTTCCTTAGGTACAGGGCCCAACACTGCTCAATTTTCCAAATGTGGTCTGATTAGAGCCTTGAAAAGCCTCAGCAGTACATCTTTGCTCTTGTATTCTAGCCCTCTTGAAAGGAATGCCAACTTTGCATTTGCCTTTCTAACCACCAACTGAACCTACGTGTTAACCTTAAGAGAATCCTGAACTAGGACACTCAAGCCCCTTTGCTCTTCAGATATCCATAACAGTACCTTCCCCTACCACCACTGGCTCTTACCTTATTTAGCAGCCTCCTGTGTGACACCTTGTCAAAAGCCTTCAGGAAATCCAAATAGATCACATCCACATGTTCTTGTTTGTCTAACTTGCTCATTATCTCCTCAAAGATTTCTAACTGGTTTGTCAGGCATACATCCCCTTAATTAAGCCATATTTTACCATGCACTTCCAATTACTCTGCAATCTTATCCTTTATATAAAAGTCTCTAAAATCTGACCAACAACTGGAGGTCAGGCTAACTGGTCTACAGCTTCCTGTCTTCTGCCTCCCTCCTTCTTAAATAAGGGTATTACATTAACAACCTTCCAGTCCTTTGGGACCCTCCCTGACTCGTGATTCCTGAAAGATCACCATCAATGCCTCTACAATGTCCTTAACTATCTACTTCAGAACTCTGGGTGTAGTCCATCTGGTCTGGTTGATTTATTCACCTTCAGACTTCTCAGCTTCCCCATAGTGAAGGCACTACAATCACCTGTGCTCCCTCTCGAAGTTCTGGTATGTTGCTGGTATCTTCCAATGTGAAAACTGATGAAAAGTACCTATTCAGTTCCTCCACCATTTCTTTGTTCCCTGTTACTACTTCTCCAACCACATTTTCCAGTGGGCCAATGTCCACTCTTGCCTCTCTCACTTTTTATATATCTAGTTGTCACAGGGACACTATGCTTCATGAGTTTTAGTTTATCATAACTGATTTACATATGAAGTCAGGCATAGGCCATTCAGCCTCTTAAGCCTGCTCCACCATTCAATAAAGTCATTGCTGATCTGACTGTCACATGAAAAACACATTTCTACCTCCCCCAATAACCTTACAATCCCTTACTTAAAGACTACATTTATTTTCAATATTTGGCTGCTTTTCTACTAACTTAAGTTATACATGCTCCGATTTTAAAAAAACTGCAAATTAAAACAATCACAAAATGTTTCTATCCCTTTTGAAAATCTTTTGCAATCTTTTTATGCAGCGTGATCATGCAATCTGATTGAGTGTTAACAGTTGTGAAAGAAACACTTTAAAATGGATGATAAATATGTGCAGAATAATCAACAAGAGCTATTTGCAGGAGTTAAATTCTATTCCCTATATCTTTCAACAGATGGAACCTCACTTTGAAACTTCATCCTGTGCATTTCCATTGCACTGCATTGAAATGTCAGGCTAGGTACTCATCATGGTCTGAAGGTTTTGGAAAGGGTGCAGAGGAGATCTACTAGGATGACAAAGAATTTCAGCTAAATGGATAGATTAGCAGAGTTGGGATTGATCTTATTAGAACGTAGGCAGCTATGGGAATATTGAAGGAGCTACTAGCTATGAAATTAGTAAATTATGAGAACTGTTTTCACAGGCATGACTATCAGTAACAATGACCATGACAATAAAGATTTAAAACAATTGGTAAAAAAAAGAGCCAGAGGAAAGATGGGATTTTTTTTAAAAAAAACTAGTACAAGTAGTTGAGATCTGGAATGCACAGCCTGAAAGGCTGGTGGAAACAAATTGTCCAGAAACTTCCAAAAGAGAGCTGCGTATATACTCGAAAAGATAGATAAGCACTGTAGGGAAAAACAAACAAGGCACTGGAACAAATTAGATTCACTCTTTCAAAGAGCTGCCACAGACAGGAATGGCAAATAACTTCCTGTATTTAAGATTCTATAACACTAAGTATTGTCATGAGGAATAGTACAAACAACAACCAAGCAAAAACATGATCACAGCATTTGTTTGTATGGCATCTTTTAAATGATTCCAAGGCATCGAGGGGGTCTTATCAAACAGATTTGACACAAAAAGCTGATAAAGGTTGGGTGTCCATTATTTGTATGTCCAAAAATGGAAAAAGACTTAAAAACTGAAAGTGTCTTCAGGAATGCGCCTGAATGAACATGTAGATACACTGAATTTGAACCCTTTGGAGAAAAGAAAACTTTGCCTGGGTTTGAAAAAAACCTTTGGGACCTAAAAGCCAGTTTTCCTTTTAAATGGTTGAGCTCAGCGTGTTCACGCTCTATGGAAAAAAAAATTGCTTTTAGGCCCATTTGGGTTAAGCGAAGTTTTTTTCCCCCCCAAAGGGCCCAAAAACTGAAAATATTGTTCAAAGAAGTAGGTTTTAAGCAGCACCTTAAAGGATAAATCAAATTATAGAGATGGAGAAGTTTGGGGAGGAAATTCCAGATCTTAGCACCTTGGCAGCTGAAGTAATGGTCAGTGATGAAGACATTAAAATTAGGAAGGCTCTCGAGGTCAGGATTTGAGGACTATTGTCTTGGAATGTTATGTAGTTGAAGGAGTTTATAGAGATGAGGAGGAACAAAGCCATGGAGAGATGAGAAAACAAATTGAAAAAACTTTAAAATCAAGGCATTTCTTATTAACCAGGAGCCTGTAAAAGTTAGCAAGGAGAGAGGTGATGAACAGACGAGCCTTAGTGCAAATTAGGGCATGAGGCAGTACATTTTTGTACCTCAAATTTAGAGATAGAATATGAGAGACAAGTCTGGAGTGTGTATTAGGAAAGTCAAGTCTAGAGGTAATAGTGACATGGATGAGGATTCCGAGCCTACAACCCTTGATAAATTCTATACTGTTCTCATTCACCATTTTTGACTCTGTCTTTAGTTGTCTAGATCCTTTGCTCATGATGCAATTCTTTCCCGAAGCTCTCCATCTCCTTCCTCTTAACTTTGAACCTTACAACCTAATTCTTTGATCAAGCTTTGGTCAATTGTCCTAATATCTCCTTCTGAGACATGGTGTCAAATTTTGCAAAAGACCGAGACATTTTGATACATTAAGAGTACTACATAAATGAAAGTCATTGTTACAATCAAACAATTTAAACATGCATTAATTCCCAAAAGTGTAGAGGGATAATCAGCACAAACTGTCACTAGGAGCTAGAATCCCTACATAGCAGAGAGGCCATTTGGTCCATCAAGTCTGCATTCACCCTCTGAAGAGCATCCCATCCAAATCCAAACCCAACTCCCCACCTCTAATCCCATAAACCCACATTTACCATGGCTAAACCACATGGCCTACACATCCCTGCACACTACGGACAACTTAGCATGGTCAATCCACCTAAACTGAACATAGAATCCCTACAGTGTGGAAACAGGCCCTTCTGCCCAAGAAGTCCACACCGACCCTCAGAACATCCCACCCAGGCCAACCCCTATAACCCACCTAATCTACATATCCCTCAACACTACGGGGAATTTTCCATGGCCAATCCACCTAGCCTGCACATCTTTGGACTGTGGGAGGAAACTGGAGCACCCCATGCAGACACAGGGAGAATGTGCAAACTCCACACAGGCAGTCACCCAAGGGTGGATTTGAACCCAGGTCCCTGGCGCTGTGAGGCAGCAGTGCTAACCACTGAGCCACCGTGTCGCCCAAACCTTCAGTTCAAGGCATCTGGGCCAACCAGACATCCCAATCTGACCTAGGTCCATTTGCTAGCAATTGGCCCATATCTCTCTAAACTCTTACTATTTATGTACCCCTCCAGGTGTCTTTTAAATGTTGTAATTGTACCCACCTTCACCATTTCCTCTGGCAGCTCATCTGTGTGTACCATCCGTAGTCAAAAAATGTTACCCCTCAGGTTCTTTAAATTTTTCCCTGCTCACCTTAAACTTATACCTTCTAGTTTACCACACCTTCACCTTAGGAAAAAGGCTTTGGCTATTCACTCAATCTATGCCCCTCATGAATTTTAGAAACTACAAGGTCACCCCTCAGCCTGTGACACTCCAGGGGTAAAAACCCCAGCCTATTCAGCCTCTCTATAGCTCAAACCTTCCAGTCCCAGTAACATCCTTGTAAATCTTTTCTACACCCTCTCAAGTTTAACAACAACTTTCCTTACAACAGGGAGACCAGAATTGCACACAATATTCCAAAAGTGCATGATCTTTGGACGGTGGGACGAAAGCAGAGCACTGGATGGAAACACATGCAGACACAGGGAGAACATATAAACTCTGCACTGTGACCTATGGCTGGAATGGAATCTGGGTCCCTGGACCTGTGAGGCAGCAGTGTTAACCACTGAATCATCAGGCCACCCTAAAATTGAGAAGGAATTCTCATTTGCAAGACTGCCACCCCTAATGCAGCACCTTCAGAAGTGTAATTTAAAGTGAGCAAATGGTTTTCCTGCCCACTCAGAATCAGTATGGCTCCCCCAGGTATAAAGAGAAATAAAATTTAGGCCTTATAAGGCTAGATGTTCATTTCTGTCCATTTGTTTCATAGTTTATCCCTTGGAAAGCTAACTTCAATTGAACTATCTTGCAAGACTTCGGTAAAGCTGTTAAAAAGGAACACTTACATTGACTTTTACAATATAAAATTTTACATGAACTTAGAGAGTGACAAGGGACTAAGAGAAAGCTCTTGAAACTTGTGGCAGTTCCCAAAAAAGTTAAGGTTAATGATGTAGATTGGATTTGAAACATACCAAATATACGATTTTATGGTTGAAAGGCAGGCTTAGATTTCTAAAATGCTTTCAAATTTCTATGAAAAATCCCACAGAGCTTCATTTGTAATTAAAAGATAACAAGGTGTAGAGCTGGATGAACGCAGCAGGCCAAGCAGCATCAGAGGAGCAGGAAAGCTGACGTTTCGGGTCTAGACCCTTCTTCATTTGTAATTAGTTGCTTTGAAGCAAAGAGCAGTGAAGATGGGAGATGATCCTGTAAAAGGCTATGCTATGAAAGGCATTCAGCAGCCTGAAAACAAAATCTAACACCAGGGTGCTATTCAATATTTAGTTTAATTAAGCAGAAAACAACGTAAACAAGTCATGTTGCGCATTGAATGCAGCCACAGGCCAATACCCTAGATCTCAAAGCTTCACATAAGTATGGAGCTGCCACAGAACATACATGCTAACGAGCACTTGAAAATGAAATCATTTTACAATTAATAAATAGCAAAGCTAAATACCTAGGTACATGAAGCATCTTACAAAACACTGGAATAACAGAATGAGAATGGTGTTGCCACTTGTACTGCCAGTGCAGAATGATATAGACTACATCTAAGGTTTGTTATT
The DNA here is from genome assembly GCF_021869965.1 of Rhincodon typus. Lineage (NCBI taxonomy): Eukaryota > Metazoa > Chordata > Chondrichthyes > Orectolobiformes > Rhincodontidae > Rhincodon > Rhincodon typus. The sequence goes on along the minus strand of NC_063333.1, from coordinate 112,580,951 downwards.
GATGGGATTTCTACATCAAGCTGTGTATTTTACTTGATGTGTCGATGTTTGTTTTATCTCCCTTAATGAAAGCAACTAGGAGTGGATATCATGATATTGAAGAATTGAACGGATATTTATTGGAGCCATTACACATAAACATTACATTCTCAGAATTGCAAGTGTCTGGGTTTACATTAATTTAGTAGGTTACAGAGGAGCATGCTTTTAGTAGTATGGCATGCTTCAAGAGATTCCAGGGAAGATAGAGTAGGAGACCTTCATACCATCAGGTCACATGGTATGATGCGTTGATAACATGAGCAAATGTCTTAAAAGGCATACATATGTAATGACATACGGATAAGGAGATGTTTCACAGAAGTTCAGATTCCATTTTGGAACATAGCCAAATAAATGTGAATGGATTAGAATGATTGCATAGAGCCTGGCTCAAGGTGAACCACATTTGTCTTTTTCAAAAATAAAAATTGAAAAGACAGCTAGTCATATACTGTCCGCAGTGACTGGAAAGGTGTCCAGGAAGTTTAAAAACAAAATGGACTCTTCCAGGGAAGGCACCATCAGTGGAGTATCAGCCAGTAGGAGCCAGCTCAAGGCATCCACATTAGCCACTTGGCTTCTTGAACAGTGTTCAAACTTGTAGATGCTGAGAATAAGCATCCAACACTGAATTCTATTGGAAGATGTAGGCGGCACCACCTTGTCTTCCTTCAGTAGCCCGAGTAGGAATTTCTGATCTGTTACAGTGACAAATTCCTGTCCATAAAGGTACTGGTGGAACTTCTCCACACCAAAGACGACCACCAAACCTTCATTCCCTACCTGGGCATAATTGCATTCAGCATCAGCCAAAGTCTGGGAAGCATATACTATCAGCGGTTCCTCTCAGTTGGGCCACCAGTGAGCAAACACTACCCCAATACCATACGAGAAGGCATCACATGTCAGTACAACTTCTCACTTCAGATTCTTGGATTGTCCTCACTTTACCATTCAACAAGTGATACCCAGTTTTGTCGAATCTGTACCCCAAGTAGGTCACTTGAGGTGCCTACACGCACACGCACGCTTTTCCTGTCGAAGGTGTACGCCCACCTTGGAGAAATGTTTAAGCACTATGTCTAAGTGCTCTTTGTTAGTCTTCCCTGTTATTAGTATGACATCCAGCTAAATGGCAACCTGGAATAGCTCTTGTAAAATGTTCTCTATGGTTCGCTGGAAAAGGGTGCAGGCTAACGATACCCCAAATGGCAGTCTTGTATACGGATATAAACTCTCATGCATATTAATTGTGGTGTACTTCTGGCACACCTCATCCAGTCGCATTTGAAGATAGGCATGTCTCATGTCCAGGTTCATAAAGGACAGCACCCACCACGCCCCCACCCCCACCTCTGCCAACTTTACGTACAAGTACTCCATGCGAGGGATTGCGTATTTACCCAGCTGCACAAAGCAGTTTACTGTTTGCTTGAAGTCCGCCCAAAGGAAAACCAAGCCGTCAGGCAACAATTGGTACAACTTGTGCTGCACATTCTGCAAACTGCACTGGTTTGATGATTCCTTTGCTCTCCAGCCTCCTGATTCTGTCTCTACTTTTGCCCACAAGTCAAATGGCATTGGGCAGGTCTTGCAAAATCTCAGAATTGCATCCTGGTCAGCATATAAAATGGCTTTGGCCCCCTAGATAATCCCAAGTCCTTCTTGAAAAACTCCTGGACATTTCACGAGGACTTCACTAAGGCAGCTATTTTCCAATCGAAAAATATTCAACCCATCAAGGTGAATCTTTCTCAACCAATTCTACCCCAATAGTCTTCGGCCCAAGCCTTTTACTACTATCAGTGGCAACTGCACCAATTGCTTCTCATAGGAACCGAAGTCGTACTCTTAATTTGCAATAGTTCCCCGGTGTGTTTTATCAGTCTGGCTGAGGTCTTGTGCAAGCGTAAAGGTTGGAGTCCCATGCAAATCTTGTTAAAGACAGATTCTGCAGCCACACATACAGTTGTGCCAGTATTGACCTCCGTGAGAACTGGGTGACTATTTAACCAAACATTAATTTTGGGTGCCACTAAGCAGTTTAATTCTTCCAACCCACATGTAGGAGAACTTTCCAGGGTGTACACTCTCCTGGGTACCAGTTGACAAGTTTTCTTACTGAAATCAGGTCTTGTAGGGCTACTTTGTTGTCTCGAGTCCACACACTGGCAGCAATTACAATGGCTTGCCAGCCCAGATCCAGAAGAACCTTTAGCCACTTAACCGAGGCTCGGTGTTGTTGTGGGGTTCTTCTATGGGTTGGCATAAAGTCCTTCTGCTCAGGTCATGCCCTGTGTCAGGCTCTGTGATTGCCTACACTCAAGTGATGCTCTCCAATCTCAGTTGGGCAGGCGAGAGTGTCCACTTCGATTGTGATTCCCTGTAGTTCCCATGTTCCACTTGCCACAATTTGTAACGACAAGGCCAGCTGCAGTGCTTGTTTCAAGGCCAGTTGGGCTTCAACTAGTAGGCACTTTTGCACGATTACATCATTAATCCCATATACCAAACAGTGTCAGCATCTCATTCAGGGTTAACCCAAAATCACATACCTCTACCAGTCGTCATAACCTCATCAAAAATCCTGATACAAATTACCCCAGTTTGCTAACAGCTGAATAAAACCGATAGCATCTCAGGATTAGAGGAGGTTTGGGTTTGCAACATTCCTTACCCAACTCAACTCTTGGAAGGTTTGTGTCTAGTGCTTCTAGGAAAGTTAAGACCCATATAATCGTAAATGCTGCTGGTCCACAAGCAGTCAGAAAGATTACTTATTACTTTTCGTCTGGCCCATTGTCATTTGCCCAAAGGGAAAAGAAAATCATATTCTTTCAACATGCTTGGCCCAGTCTACAATAGCAGGATCAAATGAATCAAGCTTCCCAAATAGAGGCATGATGCCAGAAGAGCTTACCCAAACTCCAAGGTGACTGTTGCAGGTGAATGTTCTTCAGGTACATTTGTTTTCTCCTGTCACCACCAAAATAACTGCACAGAGGCTGGCGTCCCATCACCAAGCCACGCTTTATTTACTAGTGTACAGTACAGTGGCTGTGGCCACCCAGCTCGGAGTCAGTACTCAGAGGAGATTCTAATCTCCTGGTTATACTTGTTTTTCCTTCCCTGTTAAAACAAAAAGCCGCTCCCCACTGAGAAATAAAATTCAGCAGCAATACTGGCTGCGACCTAGCCAGCCTGGAAATCAGTTCTCAAAAAGTAAAAACAGTTGCCCAGTTGCCCAGTTGCCCAGTTGCCCAGTTGCCTGCCCTCAACTGAGGAAATTCTAATCTCCTGGTTAAATGGTCAGCCAAGGCTTTCCTGATTGGCCCAGGTTAACAAGCCCAATCAAGAACCTCATAGTTAACAAGATCCACCAGGTTCCAATTACATAGCCCCTTCTCACCTTAACTGCAGGTTCCCGAGTATTATACATTGCAACTCGAGGAAAAAGATTCTGACCATCAACCCTATCTATGCATCTCATAATTTTATAGACTTCTATCAAGTCTCCCCTCCTCTCAGCCTCTGCCGCTCCAGAGAAAACGACCCAAGTTTTTTTCTAGCCTGTTCTTATAGCTCATATCCTACAATATAGGCAGCATCTTAGTAAACTTCTTCTGTATCCTCTCCAAAGCCTCAAGAATTGAATGTAATATTATATGTGTGGCCTAACCAAAGTCTTATAAAGCTTTTATTTCATTTATTCATTCACGGAATAAGGGTGTTGTTGGCCAGGCAGCATTTATTGCCCATTTCTAATTGCCCAGAGGGCAGTTGAGAGTCGAGAGTCAATCACATTGCTGTGGATCTGGAGTCACATAAGCCAGATCAGGTAAGGATGGTAGTTTCCTTCTCTAAAGGACATTAGTGAACCAGATGGATTTTTTCCTGACAATCAATTTCTGGTCATCACTAGATTCTTAATTCCAGATATTTATTGAATTCAAATTCCACAATTTGCCATGGTGGGATTTGAACCCAGGTTCGCAGAACACTATCTGGGTCTCTGGATTAACAGTCCTGTGATACTACCACTAGGCCATCACCTCCCCCATGCAACATGACATCCTGACTCTTGCACTCAATTCCCCAACCAATAAAGGCAAGCATGCTACACACCTTCTTTACCACCCTATCTACTTGCCTGACTACTTTCAGGGAGCTTTGGACTGAACCCCAAGTTCTCTCTGTACATCAATGCTGTTCAAGTTCCTGCCATTTACTATATACTTTTCCTTAACATTTGATCTCCAAATGTCTAGCACCTCACACTTACCGAGGTTAAACTCCATCTGCCATTTCATCATAGAATTTCTCTGTCCATATCTGCAACTGATCTATATCCAGCTGTATCCTTTGACAGCCTTCTGCACTATCCACAACTCCACCGATCTTTGTATCATATGCAAACTTACTAACCCACCCATCTGTATTTTCATCCAAGTCATTTAAAACATATCATAAATAACAGATGTCCCAGTATGGATCCCAGCAGAACACCAGTAGTCACAGACCTCCAACCTGAAAAATGGCCTTCCAACATTACCATCTACCTTCTATGGGCAAGTCAATTCTGAATCTACATGGTCACGTTACCGATAATCCCATGCATCTTAATCTTCTGGATGCACCTATCAAGAGGGACCTTGTCAAAAGCCTTACTAAAATCCACGTAGACAACATCCACTGTTCTACCCTCATCATTCACCATTTTTACATCCTCGAAAAATTCAATTAAGTTAGTAAAACATGACCTGCCCTGCACAAAGCTATGCTGACTGTCCCTACTTAGGCCATGCTTTTTCAAATGAACGTAAATCCTATCTCTAAGAATTCTCTCCAATAGCTTCCCAACTGCTAATGTGAGACTCACCAGTCTACAGTTTCCTGGATTATCCATATTTCCCTTCTTGAACAGAGAAATAAAATTAGCTACTCGCCAGTCCTCCAGAACGTCTCCTATGGCTGGCGAGGGTACAAAGACCCCAACAATCTCTTCTCTTGCCTGTCTCAATAACCAGGGCTGGATACCATCAGGCCCTGGGGTCGTATCCACCTTAATGCTTCAGGAAACCTAACACCACTTCTTTCTTGATCTCAAAATGCCCTAGCCTATTAGCATGATCCACACAAATCTCACTATCGTCTATATTCTTCTCCTGGGTAAGTACTTAATTAGGATCTCTCCCACTCCTTTGCCTCCAAGCACAAGTTCCCTCCTTTATCCTTGAGTGGTCCTACCTTCCTCCTATTTATCCTCTTGTTTTTAATGTATGTATAGAATGCCTTGGGGGATTCTCTTCAATGCTACTTCCAAGGTCATTTCATGGCCCCTTCTTGCTCTTCTAATTCCCTGCTTTCTTTACATTCCTCATGAGCCCTGTCTGATTTTAACTTCCTAAACCTTACATATGCTTCTTTTTCCTTTTTAACTAAAACTCACCTCTTGACTCCCAAAGTCTGTCAACCACCTACAAGGCACAATTCAGGAGTGTGATGGAATACTCCCCAGTTGCCTTGATGAGTACAGCTCCAACAACACTCAATAGCATCCAGGACAAAACAGAAACAAAATCAGAAATGACTGAAAGAACTCAGCAGGTTTGGCAGCGTCAGTGGAGAGAAAGCAGACCTAACATTTTGGATCCAGTGACCCTTCTTCAGAACAAAGCACCCCATTTGTCTGGCACCCAATCCATCACATTCACTTGTTTCAATAATGCACAGGGGCAGCAGTGTGCACCATCTACAAGATACACTGCAGTAACTCATCAACTTCAACAGTAGCTTCCAAACCTGCTAATTCTTCCAAATAGAAGGTTAAGGGCAGCAGAAATCACCATTTGCAAATTCCACCCCCAAAGAATCATACCGTCCTGACTTGAAACTATATAATCATCCATTTACAGTTACAGGTTCGAACTCATGGAACTCCTTTCCTAACAGCACTGCGGGCATGCTTAATTGCCTCACCCCAAAGAGTACAGCCGTTCAAGAAGATAGCTCTTCATTACCTTCTCAAAGCAAATAGATAAAGGCAAGAGACAACAAGGTGCAGGGCTGGATGAACACAGCAGGCCAAGCAGCATCATAGGAGCAGAGAGGCTGACGTTTCGGGCCTAGACCCTTCATCAGAAAAGCTAAAGGCAAGGTATGCTGGCACATCCATTCATGCACATCCTGTGAATGAATAAATAAAAATCTATCTTAATTCCATCTCCTTGCACCATCAACATATCCCTTAATTCCCTTCATCCTAAAATCTATTCATCTCTGTACCGAAAATTCCAATGCCCAAGAACCCATAGTTGTCTGGGATAGAGAATTCCAAAATTCACAACTCTGAATGAAGAAATTTTTCCTCATCTTTGTCATAAATGATGGAGACAGTGATGCCTGGTTCTAGACTTGTCAGGAAGGGGAAGATCTCAACATGAAAAGTAATTTCTTATTAAATGCTTCATTTTTTTTTCTGAAAATGTTTTTAAAATGATTACATTACAATTCAAACTGGCTATGAATCAAACCCAGAGGTCCCATTTCATCTGTGAATGACCAATCCACTCACTTTAAAGTGATCATGTTCAAGTTGACAGGAACTGTATCTGGTACAATAGTGTACTTAAAGTCAAGCATTGTAAGTTCAGAAATGTTCTGCTGCTTAAATTTATAAATTCAGCATGAGAACAATGAGGTACTGCTTTACTGAAAATAAATGTGAACTTCTCCCATCTTCTCCTCTTGCAGTCACTCCTCTCTTTGGTTTTTCAAGTATGAAGCAAAAGTAGAGGCATCCAAAATGAGAACCTGCCAAATCATTAAAGATATTGAGATTAAATTGAGACAGAAATAGAAGAATGAAATCTTTTCAGGGATCATTTCATTAGTGCTTTGTTGTTACGCTGTTTTGTTCTTCTAGGGCTTGGGGATAAGCAGGTGACAGCACTTAGGTGTCAAAAACAGAAAGTCAGGAGATGAATGTGAAGGAAACAGGCGGTTGGTATTCATCAGCAACTTACATATCTTGGAAAATTGCAGAAGGATAATCTTGAGTTGTGAAAGAGCATAAAGCGGGAAGATACCATCATCCTCAATGATGTCAGATGCTATATATCAGTTAGCACAGTGATGCAGAGAAGTCTCTCCTCTGTAGGTCTGAGGAAATCACAGAATCCCTACAGTGTGGAAACAGGCCCTTTGGCCCAACAAGTCACCACTGACTCTCAGAGAATCCCACCCAGAACCATCCCCTAATCTAAGCATTCCTGAACACTATGGGCAATTTAGCATGGCCAATATACCCAGCCTGCACATCTTTGGACTATGGGAGGAAACTGGAACACCCGGAGGAAACCCCCGCACACAAGGGGAGAACTTGCAAACTCTACACAGACAGTCACCTGAGGGTGGAATTGAACCCGGGTCCCTGGCGCTGTGAGGCAGCAGTGCTAACCACTAAGCCACTGTGCCACCCTGAAAGTCCCTGCTGACTCTGCACTGCTCACTTTTGTTATATACTAGCCATAAGGCAAAATGGTGACCTATCCCCTCCCTAACTCCCCACCTACACTCACCTTTACTGGCTCCATCCCCGCCTCTTCGACCCGTCTGTTTCCTCTCCACCTATCCATCTCCTATCCACCTCCCCCTCTCTCCCTATTTATCTCAGAACCCCCTTCCCCTCCTCCATTTCTGATGAAGGGTCTAGGCCCGAAACGTCAGTCTTTCTGCTCCTATGATGCTGCTTGGCCTGCTGTGTTCATCCAGCTTTGTACCTTGTTGTCTTGGATTCTCCAGCATCTGCAGTTCCTACTATCTCAGGCAAAATGGTGTGCCTGTCATAGTTGAATAACTGGAAGAAATTGGAAGTAGTGAAAGATTGGGTGAAGTTCTCAGCAGTAGTAGGTGTGAGAGGATGAAGTGGAGTCTATGGATGGTAGATCAAAGTCCCAAGTTCCAGGATGTGTTGTTATGCAAATGAAATGGAACGTAGTAAATTGAGTAGCCTAAGAGGCTGCTGGTGTGCTGTGTAGGAGAACTCATGCTGAGAACTCACTGACACTGATCATCTGTGCAAAATCATAAGGCACATTCTGATCCTCCTAAGCCCTCTAGAATTTGAACTTTCTGGCTACTTAGGCCTATTCCCTCCTTAAGGTGGTCCTTGAGGCTCTCATGGTCTCCTGTAAGTACATGGTGTCCACCCTCCTACTCACTGCACCACTAATGCCTCCCAGTACTCCACTTGCCAGGCTGGATCCCTTTGTCTGACCTGGTGTTCAGTTTCCAAACATTTGCATTGTAGCCACCTTTTTATTTGCCTTCCCTTTAAGGCATTGCCTTTCTTTCGGAAACAGCAGGATACCTGTACCACATGATCTACAAAAAACATTGCTGACTCCTCATTACCAAACAACTTTTGAGGCCTACTGGGTAGCACCACAAACATTCACATGAGGTGGGTAGACAAATTATGCGTCTTTACACTTTGATCTGAACAATTACAGAAGGTTGTGAATCACAGTTTACACACCCAAAATCAGGGCAATAAATTTCTAACCTAGAATCCTCAACAGTCTAACATTTCCTCAGTGTTACACCGAAATATAAACTTGAAGTCTCTGGAGTTGAGTTGAATCACAATCATGGCTCAGAAGCTATAGTATGCTATCACTGAACAAAACTGACCCCAAGAATGGAGTCATTCAATTAAGCCATTTTTAAATTGATTGTCTAAAACTAACAAGTTCGGAGCATTTATCCAACTACAGTGTAAGTTCAGTTGGTAATTTTAAAAATTCTTCAAATGACCATTCCAAAGTCTTGGTTACCAAGAGTTCCCAACTATGTTTGCTCCATTTGGAGATAGCTTCGAATTTCACCCCATTCGGGTCCTGACCCGAAATATCAACTTTCCTACTCCTCTGATGCTGCCTGACCTGCTGTGTTCCTTCAGCTCCAACTGTGTTCGGTCTTATGTTTGGTCCATTTCTGTTTTTCTGCCCTCATACCTTCCCGTCCCCCTCAAATCCATGATAGAGTTCCCATTGTCCTCACATTCCACCTCATCCACCTTTGTATTAAATAGTTCACCCACCACCATTTCCACCACCTACCCCATGTTTCCACCAAATACATCTTCCCCTTGCCTTCTCTTTTAGCATTTCAGAGAGATTATTCCCTCCATGGTACCCTGGTACACTTCTCAATCATGTTTTCATGTCAGCTTTCTATAAAAGTGCAGGAGATCGAATGTTTAATCTTTTCTCCAATCTTGATTTTAACCTAGGCTGCAAACATCTCTTCCAGGTGAAACAATTATTTACTTGAACTTTTTTTCAATTTAGCTTATTGTACATTTTTTTAATTCATGCATGGGATTAGGACAACACTGGGTAGATCAGCATTTATTGCCCATCCCTAATTGCCGTGAGGGCAGTTAAGAGTCAACCACATTACAGTGGGTCTGGAGTCATATGTAGGCCAGACCAGGTAAGGACAGCAGTTTCCTTCCTTAAAGAGGATATTAGCGAACAAGACAGGTTTTTTCTGACTATCGACAATTGTCATCAACAGACTCATAATTCCACATATCTTTTATTGCATTCAAATTCCACCATCTGCTGTAGTGTGACTCAACCTGGGTCCCCAGGACATTACCTGGGTCTGTGGATTAACAGTCCAGTGATAATACAACTATGACATCATCTCCGCTTGAGGAAACCAAACACATGTTGGATCACTGCTTTGCAGGACACTTCCATTCTGTCTGTAAACATGACCCTAAGCCTCCAGTTGTCTTCATCTTGCTCACAAGCTCTCTATTCTTGATCACCTGAAACTTGAAAAACTACCAATCTTTCAGTTAAATATTTGACAGAGTTCTAAACTCAATACCGAGTTTAACAATTTCAAAATGCAACCTCTGCCCCATTTTGCCACTTCTCTCATTACTGGTTTCTGTTTTCCTCTCTGCACTTTCTCTTGTGTCTTCTCTTAGGAGCAGATGTTCATCTTTCTGTATTCCATGCCCCAAATAAACGCATCTGTTGCTTCTTCACTTGTCCCATTATCGTTACCTTTGGCCTTAGTGCATCAACAATTTTGTCATTTTGTCTCCAGTTTTCAGCTGTTTCACAGGCTTTCCCTTTGCTCCTTTTTCACAGCCTCCCACCTCTGATTTGATTAAAATTAATTACATTTCAAACTTTTCCCACTTCTGGTGAAAAGTCATTGACCTGAAATGTTGGCCCAGATTTTGGTTGAGTTAGGATGCCTTTGAAGATAGCACTCATGTCCCTAATTTTATTTCTAGAAATTTTTGCAAGATAAAGCTCAGGAAGCAAATCTTATGTAGCATGTTTGCTCATGCCCATTGTGGAGATGGACATTTCAAACCCACATCCCAAAATTTTACTGCAGACAGGCCATTCTGTTAGTAGAAGACATTCATCTCAGAGAATCATGAACATGGAGGATTCCTGGGCCCAGATTGGAAACCAAAGGTAAAACAGCTTTTCAACTTTCCTTTTCAAATACACTGCTGCCTTAATCTTCTAATGAAGTAGTCAAACAATCAAAACCATTAATAGTATCAATGCCACAAAACATTAATCCACATCACAGCTCTTAATTTCGGGAAAATAAAGTCATTGAAAGGCCATATCAAAGGAAAATCAGATAATTACACCGTAATAATGCTTTTAGTTAAATAAACCTTCCATCTGCTTCGAAGCAGTGTCAGTATTATCAGCCGAGCCAAGCATTAAAGGCATTCTTGGAGTTTAGCTATGCAGTGATAATGAGACCTTCTTGGGATTGTAACCACAGGAGCAGTTAGAACAGATGGCCAGATGTCTGCTTTCCTAGATGTCCCCATTTTTTGTAATTGATAGTATGAGTATCTGTGGTTGATTAATATTGTTATCAAGTTGTAAGTTGAGCATTTTCCTCAGATTTTGTATTGTCAGTTTCATAATCATTTCAAAGATTTGCCAGACTTATCAAGATTCATTGATCATGAATGAATGCTCAAAATATATGGTGTGGCAGGTGAATCCATTCCAAAATACCCAATCATCCTGGAAAATTCATTCACAGTGGCCACCAGAGAAATGTTAGCCACGCGATATAATGGAAGGTAATGGTGAGGAGTCACTCGTCCCATTCCAGGTTGGTTCCTTCCCATGCTTGCTGCTAATATGCTCACTAGGGAGTCCATCACACCAAACAACCTGTGATTGGAGGAGCAGCAGCCATTCAGTCACTGAGAGCTAAGACTCTGCAGCCATTTTATTAAGGCCAAGAGTGGGGGGTGGTGGGATGGGGGTGCGGGTGTTGGAAGCCATCATTTTACTAATGTGGCTTTATGGCCATCGAGATTGGGAGGAAGAAGTGGGAGGCAGGGAGGCCTCAAAGCGACTGGGTCATGTAAGGGTGCTGCAAGGCACTGTGAGATTGCGCGGAGACAGGGGGACCAAAGTGGCTGGAAAGGCAGGGAGGATGCAAGGTTTCCTGCATTTAGATCACGGAAAGACAAATGGTCTCAGAGGGCCTGGTGGGAGACAGGAAAGCTGTAGATAGACAAGGGAGCTGAGGGGAGTTAGGAAAGCTGCAAGGTTGCCAGTAGGCAATGGAAGATTGGAAAGCCTAAGGCAGGTGATAGAGAAAGAGAGAGGGAGAGAGAGAGAGAGAGAGGCAGCAACAAGGATGGTAAAGAAATAGAAAGAGATAGACACAGAGTGAAAGACAGCAACAGGCATGGAATAGAAAGAGGGGTGATGATAAGTATGACGGAAGAGAGAGGTAGCTGGGGGAAGAGCGAGGCAGCTAGGAGGATCAGAAAGATTGACCAAGGGGTACAAGATAGAATAGTAGGCAGCAAGGGAAGTTGGTGGGGGTGGGGGAAAGAGAGAGATTACAAAGAAGAGAGAACAGTTTCAATCTGTTAACAAAGGAACACTTAATTAACTAGGTGTTAGGAAAGCTTTAAATCACTAAGGTAATGAGTTATTTGCAAATGAATATGACATGCCTAGCTTAATGTTTCTGGAACTACTATATGGGAAAAATATGGTACATGGTATTTTAATGCACACTGTGTCAATTGCTAAATTTAAATCTGAGATTGAGATCTGAGGTGCAATTTTAAAAAAAGTAGTAACTACCTAGTCAAAATGTTTCAACTTTGAAATATGCAATGAAAACACATTAGCTGTGACCTCACCAATCTGCAATGAATGTCTAAGCTGTTAGCTTTATGTGTGTGTAGACATGTGTGCCAATGATTTTGGGCAAAAGAACTGCTGCTAACTTATACTTATTATTTATGCCAATTTAAATCTGGTGCCTATGAAATTAATGCTTTCGCAGTGTTGTAGCTTTAAATTTAAATGGCTGTTAATTATTAAGAATACTGATGTGGTCTTATTCTACTTCTTTGTCAGTCCAAATATCTCATACAACAACATAACTATAGAAAATAATATTGCTATGCGACTGTAGTGTCTAATGCAGAAGTTAGTGAGAGTGTAAAAGTAACCACTGAAAACCATAAGTGACTCTCAAGGGGAGTCCTAGAAAAGAGAATTAGGCCTTGTTCTGTATACAGTGGACATTAGGTGAGGAGGATGGCTGGTGGCATGGAAGGGGAATAAGGGATATAAGGGGTCATAGGTGTGCATGTGGGTGTGAGAGGAAGTGAGGGTGCTCAGGACATGAGGCCTTGGCAGCCATGATTACAACTGAGCTCTTGTCCCAGTAAACAGAAGTGGACCTCTAGCTTGCTGGCCTTGTTCAGCTCCATTTCTGCTTTAGCCCTGACTCCAGAGCTGGCAATTTCCGGACTAATGCCTATACTCATCTCCCCAGGTGGGAAGAGGCAGACAGGGAACTCCTTAATGGAGATGTGTTTGCAGAGTCAGGAGTATAAAATGTGCATAGTTCTTGTCCTCTTTGCAAAAATCTGACCTGCCTAACTCTGTTTCTCTGCAACTGCTGGTTGACCTGCTGAGTATTTCCTGTTTCTATCATTTAAGATTTAAACATGTGGATTACTAAAACCCATTGCTTGTCTATAGATAAAAGAAATAAATGTTTAATGTTTCATTAATTGTTTTTTGGGAAACCTATATTTAAATACTTATGATCTCTAATGAAGACAGTCGGTTACCTTTGCATCGCACCTTCGTTAGTGACATTGGAACAGGAATAGGTATTCAGCTCATCGTACCTGCCTCACAATTCATTATGATCATGACCAATCAAACACTTCAATGCCTTTACCCACCCCAACCCACATTCCTCTAGGCCACTGGTAATTAGAAATCTACCAATCTCTGCTTTAAATTATCTCAAAGACTGAACCTACACAATGGCGGCACGGTGGCTCATTGGTTAGTCCTGCTACCTTACAGTGCTAGGGACCCAGGCTCAGGTCCACCCTTGGGCAGTGCTCTGTGTGGAGTTTGCACATTCTTCCCATGTCTGCGTGGGTTTCCTCCCAGTGGTCCAGTGTCCTTCCACAGTCCAAAGATGTGGAGGTTAGGTATATTGGCTGTACTAAATTGCCCATAGTGTCCAGGGATGTGTGGATTAGGTGGATTACCCATGGGAAATGTGGGGTTATGAGGATAGGATGGGGGGGATGGGTCTGAGTGGGATGCTGTCAGAGGTGTGGACTTGATGGGCTCAATGGCTTGCTTCCATACTGTAGGAATTCTATGAACTCTCTGTGGTAGAGAATTGTAAAGGTTCACAGCCCTCTGGTTGAAGAAACATTCTTCTCATGTCGGACCCTAGTGGCATTCCCCTTATTTTTAAATTGTGCCCCTGGTTCTAGCCTCCATAGTCAGGGGAAACATTTTACATGCATCCACCATGTCTATCATTTTATGTATTTTCTTGGCTTCAATGAGATCATTCCTCAAAACTATAGAGATTACAGGCCCAGTTTGCCTAATCTCTCTTTATAAGGCAGTCCCACCATTTTGAAAACAAATCTGATGAAGCTTTGTTGCACTGCCTTTATGGCAATAATATCTTTCCTCAAGTAAGGAGATCAAAACTGCACACATTACACCGGATGACTCTAATCAAGCTCCTATACAATGGAGGGATGGCTTCACTACTCCTGTACGCACATCCTCTTGCAAAGATTCCATTAGCCTTCCTAATTCCTTTCTGTAATTGCATGTTAGTTTTCAATGACTAATCAACAAGGATATCTAGGTCTCTTTGTATATTTACACTTTCTAACCTCTTACCATTTAAGAAATACTCTGCACATCTGTTTTTCATACTAAAGTAGATAACTTCACATTTTTCCATATTACTGTATATTTCATCTACCACATTCTTACCCATTCATGAAGCCTGTCCAAATCCCGAAGCCATTTTACATCTTCCTCACAACACACATTCCCACTTAACTTCATATCATCTTCAAATTTGAAAATATTACATTTGACTCCCAACTCCAAATCATTGATCTATATATTGTGAACAGCTGGGTCCCAAGTACCGATCCTTAGTCGCAGTCTGGCAATGACAGAATAACCCATTTATTCCTATTGATTTCTGTCTATTAGTCAGTTATTGATCCAACACAGTATAGTACCACCTATCCCATATGCTTTAAATTTTTCTATCTTGCCTGAGGGACTTTAACAAAAGTCTGTCCACGTCTAATTACTTTCACTTACCACTGCATGGTTCAGCCACAGAGGAATGAATGCATCAAGATCTTCAGGGTATACCAATGCTCTGTCATACGTGAACAAAAGCCAAAAGGATGTGACAACGAACTGAAAAAGGTCACATTAAAAATTAAGAATACAGAAGCTGAGTTATAATAGTTTCTAACATTAATTCACATAAACTAGAAGCTATTCAGTTTGAAATTGCAAGTGACTCATTTAACTATTCAACTGGATTTTTAGAAAGCAAATTAAGAAATAGAATTATAAAAACTATTAAGTCTAAGATGAAAGTGTGCATTCATTACATTGATCTGTTGTTTCTGACAGCTATGGAAATACTAATGGCAGAGTTCTCCCAGTATTCTGGGTAACATTGCAATGCCAGTTGAAAGCAACCTATTTGGCTGTACTTTACCGACAAGGTATCATTCCCATTTACTCAAAGAAGAAAAGTGACTTCACTTCAAAAGTAATTAATTATTGGAGAAACATTTTCAGATATTCAGAGATACCTGCCATATAAAGACACATTTCTTCTAGTGCCGACATGAACCTGCTGTGTGTGTTCCTTACCTGAATCCAATATATTGAATTAAGATGTTACAAATTATATGCTGCAATTAGAAAAAAAAAATCCTGGTACAACTTACAGTGGGAAGGATATTGAATTAAGTGGTGACTTACCTAATGCCCATTATCATCCTGCTTCCACTAAATTTATAATTCCAGGTAGGAAGGCTAATGGTTGACCTTCCCATCCTGACTTCATTTGCGGCACTTAGGTGGCTAATTAAGGAACACTGTGAGCCTCCCCATCACCATAGCTTCCATTCATTCCTGCAGGCCCTTCTTTCTGCAATCCATAATCAAAAAATCCCCCTATAGGGTGACTGTAAGGTCACTTGTTGCAGGCAGGAGATTACATTACTGAAAGAAAAATCCATACACAAGCAATCCTAATGATTATCATTTCAGCAACTTGCTGACAAGCGATTTAAGGAATTCACAGTATCATATTGATTTTCACCAGATTGCCAGTTCACCAAGACAGTGGAGCAGAAACCAGACTGCAAATGGCAAAGGCGTTTTTTTTATCAGAGAACAATGATATTCATTTTACATGCTTTGATCACTGTGTAATACGACTTCAAAATAGTTTGCTCCAAATGGGAAGGAGGCTGAAAACTCAACTTTCTATTCTCCCACATGCACTCAGGCTGCTTCGACAAACAGAGGGCATGAACAAAGTGAGGGAGAAAGAAAAGAATGGTTCTAATTAAAAGGTAACAGTACAACAACCATCACAGAAATGTATAAAACCTTGATCCAATGTGAATTTATGATCAAACTTATCATGATCAAGTGCTTAGACTAACACCACGCCCATGGATCCAATATCAGAACAACCTTTTACACTGTTGAAACAATCAGAGTTTGACAGACCAGAGATACATGTTCAGTAACAATCACAAATGACAGCCTGAATGATGAACTAGATTCATCAGACAACTCTCATTCTGTCCAACAGAATCCAAAAGTACATATGGAGGACTCAAAATCTCATTTTCCTCAAATTTATAAGAGCTGAAGACATGGAAAGTAGACTAGTAAAACTGTTACAGTGGTAATTACTTGGGAGGGTTTGGAATATAATGAGATGTGCAATGCGGTGGCATGGTAGCTGAATGGTTAGCACTGCCACCTCACAAGCGTCAGGGACCCAGGTTTGGGTGACTGTCTATTTGGAGTTTGCACATTCTCCCCGTGTCTGCATGTGTTTCCTCCGGGTGCTCTGGTTTTCTCCCACTTTCCAAAGATGTGCAAGTTAAGTGGATTGGCCATGCTAAATTGCTCATAGTCCCCAAGGATATACAAGCTAGACGGATTAGCCATGGGAAAATGCAGGATTACAGGGATAGGGTAGGGTGGTCGGTCTGGGTAGGAGGTTCTTCGGAGGTTTGGTATAGATTGGATCGGCCGAAAGGCCTGCTGCCATACTGTAGGGATTCTATACTTCTAATGTTAATCAGTACAGACAGTGACTTGAGGGGTCACGTAGCACAAGGAATTACGATGAAATGTGCAGATGAGACACAGTATGTATCATCACAGGAAGTGATGGAGTATCATATGACATGATCGTGCTCTTCCTCCCTGACAGCAAGTTAACATGATGTTTGTAAATAAATGCTTATGGTTTTTACATTATCACAGCAAGCTCTGTAGATTGTCTTTGGCCACACAAGAATATTCTAAGACAACCAAAGATAGTATATAAATTATTTCTGAAAAGCATTTACACATGTGAATTCTATTTAGGTGCTGCGGGGGTAGGGTCTCACATCCAACCTAACTGTTCAGGAATTTTCATTTTGGAGTTAAAATGTGGCAATAGTTTCTTGGTGCCATCAATTTTGCCATGGTCCATAATGGGTTTGCTTATGTAACCAATTGCGTTTCAGATGATTTTGTATGCAAATGATTGAGTTAAATAGAGAATCACATGTAAGTAATGGGCCCAAATCTTCATCTCTATTGGGACATTTTGAAGGTTCTGGTACCATATTTGAAAGTCACCTAGGCACCTCTTCTCTCAATGCAACAGAACAGCCTATAGTCATCAGTCCCACAGTGCTTGCGTACCCTTCCCACTCCCAGAGATGTCTCCAATTTGACAAAAGATGACTGCACACATTAATCATCCCTCATTAAGCATCATGTTCCAGGCCACCTGGGTCAGACTGGGAATCTTCTTCCCTGTGATGGGCGAAAGAAGTCTGTCTTAGGCAGCCTGGGGTGAGCTCACATGGGAGATCAGTACCATATGCAAAAAGAAAGAAGCTGAGAATGAACATTGTCCTCAACTCTAAGTGTCACCACCTTCTCACAATGACCTCAGACTACTCAGGCCATCACATATTCTAACTCTGGTATTGTACACCAATGTCACACAAACATGTTCAGCTCACCACCTCATGCAGGATGTGCTCTGAAGGGCTCACACCCACCTGATGCTGGTGAGCTCCTAACACTTCCAACTTGTGTATTTAGGAGGATCCACACAATTGGTAAGGCTCTACACACTTAAGACCTCACACATACATTCCAATCACATTCAATCATTTTCTTTATCTCAGTGTAGGATAAACCCACATGCAAGAGCAATGAGAGTGTCAGGATTGGTGCAGGATTGTCAGATCTTTGTATCCTCACCAACTACAATGAGGCAATTCCGCTGACAAGTGAGAACCAACACCAGTCTTGTTTCGATGGAAAAACCAGTGAAGAACAGTAATGTACAGCTAGGCTCTTACATTCCAATACACAATGATTGTACAGCTATGCTATTTATTTTTCTTTCTTTTCTTCCACTTGCAAGAGCAGTCATAACACAAAATGAAACAGAATAAGGCATAGCAGCTACCTGGCAGCACCACCACCTCTGAGAATAGCTGTGAACCTCATAGAAAGCACTGGCAAGACATTCAGCTGCATCCTCCACCAAAGAAACATTCATCTCAGGTGTGTTACGCAGCTAGATTAGACTTGGGGTGTGGGGGGGGGGGGGCATAATACCATCTGGTGAACCCAACACCGACATCTGTCTGCAGCTAGTGGATCAAGAAATACCCTAAGTTTTGGACATTCAGAGGACTGCTGGGGACCAAGTACATGCTAAGCCTCAGGCAGAGGATATGTCCTCGTATTGAACAATAACTGACATGCTAAACCTGCAGAGACACACATAAGACAGGCAAACTGGAGGCCCTCATGAGACTTGAGCAAAAGATGGAGGAGTCTGTCCATCTTCTGCCTCCTCTGTGGCTCTGACAAGTGAGTGGTTGTTGTCTGCCTCCATGGAAAGGCTAGTGGCTATCTTGGAGACCCAGATCCTCCAGAACCTGAAGCCCCAGACAATGCCCACAGCAGTCTTCACAGTCACCACAGCATATCAGTCAGCAGGTTCCCAACATGCTTGCTGCAGATGTCAGGTCCCCACCTAGACTTAGTGGTAGGTAAAGGAAGAAAAAATCATTTTGAGGGCACTTTGGTTGGTATGGTGTTTGTACAATCTATAAATTATGTACTAATATCTAAATAATGTTTCTGTTCCAAAATTTCCTCACTAGGTGCTGACATGGCTGTCTGATATCAAAACAGTGGAATATCCTCCTCCATTAAAAGGAGATACTGCTGTTCCAGCAGGATACCTTTAAATGTTTCACTGCATCAGCAATCATATGCCTGACCTTCCTCTCGTAAACCAGCAAGCCATGGATATTTCAGCAGTGCAAGCTCTGGTCCGGAGGTCACATTCAGAAATTAACACTTTCTCTTATCAGTTCAATGGCAGGACTTGGATCAGGGAGGGCCACATACCAGGTCCTGTACAGACAATTCATGAAAGTGATGACTGGTATCTACAGACGGCAGGGACCGAAGATCCTTAGCTTTTAACAGTGGATGCCCGAGAGGTGTCTCTCACATTCTTTCGTGGGTTAAGTGGGGAAGTATTAGCATTTGAGCACCTCATTGTATACATGCTATCTTGTTTGGCTGTGGTGTCTTTTCTCACATTGACACGTCTCTAAACTACTTCTTTTAGGATCCTCTCTATGGAATGTGAATTTCTCCTTCTAAATGTATCCCTGAATACAGACTGAAACTGTGTTTTCGACTTCTGTACTTTAGTACTGCCTGCTGCCAATCCATGGTCCACATGCCCTGTATCTTGGATATTTATCCAGCTTTTATATTTCCCTGTAGATTTTTCTGTACATGCACTATCATGGCCAACCTCCAGTCATCTTACTCTGCAGACCAATAAACTATCTGTGAGCCTATTTTGTGTAAATGATTCGGTCAACCTTCACTGGGGTAGCAAGCCCTGCTATTCCTGGAGTGTTCACAAAAGTGAAAGATCTTTTAAAAAGTATGCAAAGCTCTCCAATTTATCTGTATTTTAGACCCAGATTTATAGAATTCAAGGACCGGGTTTCTGTTTTTACTATTATTATTGATTATAAGTACAGTAATCAGACTTAAGCTATAGGTTAACAATTAGAAACTATCAGCATATAACCCTACCAACTAAAACTCCAATCCCCTTTTACATTCACAGATGCACATACACAGAGAAAACAAAATATGGGTGCTATGGATGGAAAGAACGACTAGGAAGGCAGTTCAGAAGGGTTCTGAGATGACTCTTATGTTGGCCAGAATGCGGCTTCTCAGTTTTCATTCTCTGGGTGTTTCCATTGGTTTGTAAGACACACAGAATAGTTGGTTCAATTGTAAGTGGTCTTTGACTTACTAATTAAAAGTCACAATTTAGAACAACTGAAGGAAAGATAAATTGGTTTTCTTCAGGCTTAAAGTGGCTTTTAGTTCACAGATTTGTGGGAGCTCCTGAGTTGGTGTACATCTCATGATTTCTCTGGATCTTGCAAACTGTTTAGCTACCAGAGAAACAGCCACATAATGTTGGCAAGCAGAAGCCCTTGTCATTGATAATTGATCAATAGTTAATAGACCCATCAGCTATTAGTACCAAACAAAACTCCATCTGTACACAACCTATTGGCTTCAGTTCATCTGCAAGTACTCATTTACCACTGCTTGAACTGGCAGCCATGTAAACAGTGCTTACAATGAATGTCAGGTTACTTGCCTTCAAAATATGCAGCAATTCTACAGTACTCCTTCATTTTTAAGAGAACTTTTCTCATTTTAGGCCACAATTAGAAAAACAGTTAAAAAAAAAAAGGCACAACTTCTACAATCCCCATATAAGATTACTTTTTCACATACTTCACAATCAGTACACAGGTTGGTATGTCTTTCCCTGCTTTTAAGCCCTGTCCCTGTATCTATCCTTATCATATTTACCCTCAGAACTGTATGTTTCATGAGTTACTTCAAATACTGAACACTTATCTTTGGACAATTTCTGGCATTGCGGTATATAGTGTCACACCAGAAACATCCATTTTCTGTTCCCCATGGATATCACCTATTGTTGACTATCACCTGAATCCTGCATTTTCCCTTGATTCAGAAATCTGTTAAAGGTACGACACCTCCTCAAAATGTCTTTCAGCAATTTCATTCTTTTTTTTTCACATAGAATCCCTACAGAGTGGGGACATGCCCTTCAGCCCAACAAGTCCACACCGACCCTTGGAGCATCCCACCCAAACCCATCCCCTTATAACCCACCTAAGCTACACATCCCTGAACACTACGGGCAATTTAGCATGGCCAATCCACCTAACCTGCATATCTTTGGACTGTGAGAAGAAACCGGGAGCACCTGGAGGAAATCCATGGTCTTCATAATCGTGAGTATCACTAATATCATTTTCACCAATATCACACTTATCATCACCCCCCTCCACCATCCCCAAACTCCCCACCCCAAGTCCAAATCTCACAAGTCAAGATGATCTGGAATTCTGACTGACTGCCCAATCTGATTCACTTGAGTTCAACATTAGGGCGATGGTGTTGTACCATGTCTGGAATAGTTGTAACACTCTGTCCATTGCCTGATGTAAAATTGGTATGGCTATCCCACATTCTGTGATAATCATACTCATCTCACTTCCTGGCTCAAGTAAGATCAATGCTTTCCTGTTCCTCCTGAGTCCACTTCAGGCATTTTGACAATATTAGATCTCAACTGATCTGATGACAGTCAATTTTGACTTAGTCCCTTAAAGCCAAGGCAGAATGTCTAGTTAAGGTTAACAGAGTTTTTGCTCTCTATCTGGCATTGTGGCCCCTCCGGCTCTTCTCTAATTGTCTTACCTTCTCCTGAGTTTGAAAAGTTATGATTTGTTTGATAATGCGTTCTAAAACCAATACATCTGGTTTTAAATTTCTCCCAATTTTGCTTGGAATTTTCCATTATTCAATGGTGTTTCTCTGCAACAGAATAGGGCTAATTCCATGAGATAACAAGGTGTAGAGCTGGATGAACACAGCAGGCCAAGCAACATCAGAGGAGTAGGAAGGCTGACGTTTCGGGCCTAGAGCCTTCCTGCTCGGCCTGCTGGTTCATCCAG
The DNA here is from genome assembly GCF_021869965.1 of Rhincodon typus. Lineage (NCBI taxonomy): Eukaryota > Metazoa > Chordata > Chondrichthyes > Orectolobiformes > Rhincodontidae > Rhincodon > Rhincodon typus. The sequence goes on along the minus strand of NC_063333.1, from coordinate 112,559,134 downwards.
TTCTACACCTTGTTATCTCAGATTCTCCAGCATCTGCAGTTCCTACTATCTCAGGGCTAATGCCATGTTTGAGTTCTTACACATCAGTAACTTCAATGTCTTGACTGCTTTATCTGCTTTCCTATTCAACTGAGAATGCAACAGAGACCTTCTCATCCAGCTATTCCCTGTCACCAAAGTGAATGCCTTGAAAACCTTAATCACAAATTGATGTCTGTTGCCTGATACTAATTCTTTCAGGAACCACTTATCAGAAAGATCCTTTACAGAGCTCTGATAATTGAGTCTGCAGTGCTGGAATCAGATTTGCCACTTGAATCCATCTTGAATATTGGTCGATTAGGGTTAAATATATCTTCCCTCTAAAATTGAACAAATCCATTTAGCCTTTGGAAATCGTCACAAAATTATTAGCTTTGTGAACATAGGTTATGCGTAACACACAAGACATGATGAAAAGTTGTCCTAAGCATCTTTCAAAATGACTGGCTGCCAAACTAATGTCTGGGCTTTTGCTCTGCACTTTGTGATGCCTAGATGTCCCCATGGAATCTCCAGCATTTCTCAATACAGTGACTTTGGTGTAATCATTCTATGATCATAAACCAATAAATCTTCCACTAATTTCAAGTGTGGTTGATGCTTAAGGTACCCTTTCAACACTTGTTCTTCTGGATTACGTTTTAACTACCCTTGTAGACAGAGTTGTCTGATCTTTTTGCACCTTTTTTCAGATGTTGAAGCTGCACAAATCAATAAGTTTATCCCCAGTTGATGGTAAATTATTAGCTATAGCCATGGAATAATGTTCTATTTCTTCTACAAACAGAAGGTCTTCTTTTTCTACTTGATCCATTGCTGGTCTCAAGACTATATCTGCTGTTACTTGGGCCTTGTCTGGTCTATATCTCTTTAGCCATGCTTGAATTCTTCTATCAAAGAAGTAGCATTTTTAAAAGACTTTTTTGTGTCCTAATAACGTTAGTAAAGGCTATGGGTCCACCTCAAACTGAAATTTCAGTCCCATGAAATAGTCTGTGAAATTTTCACATCCCCGTGTAACTACTAACACTTCCTTTGTTTTCCGCTATTTAATCTCTTGTCAGAGCTATCAACATAATAGAAACCAATACGCATTTCAAGCCCACCGACTCCCACAGAATACACCTCCTCCCACCCACCTTCCTGCAAAAATGCCATCCCCTATTCCCAATACCTTCGCCCCCACCGCATCTGCTCCCAGGATGAGGCATTCCACTCCCGTACATCTCAGATGTCCTCATTTTTCAAGGACTGCAACTTCCCCCCCCTCAGTGGTGGAGAACACCCTCAACTGTGTCTCCTGCATTTCCCACAACTCATCCCTCACACCCCCTCCCCGCAATAACAATCAAAAAAGAATCCCCCTCGTCCTCAGGTACCACCCCACCAACCTCCGGATTCAACACATCATCCTCCGACACTTCCGCCATCTGCAATCCGACTCCACCACCAAAGACATTTTTCCCTCCCCACCCTTATCTGCTTTCCGGAGGGACCACTCTCCCCGTGACTCCCTTGTCCGCTCCACACTCCCCTCCAGCCCCACCTCACCCGGCACTTTTCCCTGCAACTGCAGGAAGTGCTACACCTGCCCCAACATCTCCCCCCTCACCCCCATCCCAGGTCCCAAGAAGACTTTCCACATCAAGCAGATGTTCACCTGCACATCTGCTAATGTGGTATACCGCATCCGCTGTTCCCATTGTGGCCTCCTCTACATCGGGGAAACCAAGCGGAGGCTTGGGGACCACTTTGCAGAACACCTACGCTCGGTTCGCACTAAACAACTGCACCTCCCAGTCGCGAACCATTTCAGCTCCCCCTCCCATTCCACAGACGACATGTCCATCCTGGGCCTCCTGCAGTGCCACAATGATGCTACCCGAAAGTTGCAGGAACAGCAACTCATATTCCACTTGGGAACTCTGCAGCCCAATGGTATCAATGTGGACTTCACAAGCTTCAAAATCTCCCCTCCCCCTACCGCATCCCAAAACCAGCCCAGTTCATCCCCACCTCCCTAACCTGTCCTTCCTCCCACCTATCCCCTCCTTCCACTGCAAGCCCCACCTCCATCTCCTACCTACTAACCTCATCCTGCACCCCTTGACCTGTCGTCCTCCCTACCTCCCCACCTACACTCACCTTTACTGGCTCCATCCCTGCCTCTTTGACCTGTCTGTCTCCTCTCCACCTATCTTCTCCTCTATCCATCTTCTATCCGCTTCCCCCTCTCCCTATTTATTTCAGATGCCCCTTCCCCGCTCCCATTTCTGAAGGAGGGTCTCGGCCCGAAACATCAGCCTTCCTGCTCCTCTGATGCAGAGTTCATCCAGCTCTACACCTTGTTATCTCAGTTTTCTTGTTCCATCAGTTTGCACTTAACCAAGAACTGCCCCTGGTCCTTCTCATGAGGCATCTGTAATTATTTTTGTGAATAAGCCTGGATTGTAATGTGCTAAAACATCAGTAAAAAGTAGCTTCTCTGCAATCTTTTCAAAAGCAGCAGTCTGCTATTGAAAAGAAAAAGTTTCTTGTTAGTTTGCTATTGACTCCAAGCTCATTGTTGGCATTTTATTTTATCATGATTTATTGTTCTCGGAATTATAAACCCTAAAAATGCATTGGTGTTTTAGAAAAATGGTGTTTCTTATTTGGTGCAAGTCTTCTATTCTGTAGAGCCTCTGACATGTCCTTAACACTCTGGTCATCTTCTTTCTTCATTTTACCATGCACTGAGCAATTATTCATTTGGCAGATAGTTTCCTGTTTCCTTTCCTGGATTTTAAATGTCACCTTTTGAAAAAGTTCTGGTGTGGAGGACATCCGAAATAGTAGAAACAATAACATCCAAATTGTGGTAAATACAGTCAATCTTGAATCTTGATTCAAGTGTATCGGCCAGAACTCACTGTTTACATTCAGTTTTGTGAAAATTTTGCCAAAGTATTGTCATCTGACAAAAAAAGGATGGATTTCTCTTCTAATTCTTTTATTTATTTATTATTAACTTTATTAAATATTAATTTATTGACTAAGCAAAATCCATATAATCTTCATTCAGGAATAATTACCAGCCCTGAGCACCATTGTGTCAGTTTTGGTACTGGCAATATTGACCACTTTCAATCATGCTTTCCAACTAAAATGTTACTTGCACTCTTCAGCCCAAGCCTAATTATTTTCCAGGTCTTATTATATTTGGACATGGACTGTTTTACTGTCTGAGGAGTGCTGAACATTATGTAATCAATCATTGACAAACATCCCCACTTCAAGGCTCATGATGAAGGGAAGGTTGTTGATGAAGCAGCTAAAGATGGTTAAAATGAGGACATTACTCTGAGGAACTCCTGCAGAGGTGTCCTGGAGCTGAAATGATTGCCCTCCAACACCATAACCATAATCCTTTGTATTGGTATGACTCCAACCAGTGGAGAGTTTCCCCCTGACTCTCAATGGCTCCAGTTTTATTGAGGCTCTTTGATGCCACACTGGATCAAATGTGGCCTTGATGGCAAGGGCAGACACTTTCCTCTCATTTCTGGAATTCAGCTCTTTTGTTTATGTTTGAATCAAGGCTGTATTGAGGTTAAGAGCTGAATAGTCCTGGCAGAACCCAAACCCATCAGTGAACAGGTTATTGTTGAGCAAATGCTGTTTGATAACTTGCTGATGACACTTTCCGTCATTTTACTGATGATTGAGAGTAGACTGTTGGTGCAGTAATTGGCCATGTTGGATTTGTCTTGCTTTTTCTGTATGGGACACACCTGGGAAATTTTCCACATTGTTGGGTAAATATTGGTGTTGTGGCTGTACATGAGCAATTTGGCTCCATGTGCAGCAAATTTTGGAGCACAGGTCTTCAGTACTATTTTTTTTCTTCAGTACTATTGCTGGAATGTTGTCAGGACCCGTAGCCTTTGCAGCATCCAATGCCTCCAGCTATTTATTGATTTCACATGGTGTAAATTGATTTGGTTGAACACTTGGATGCTGGGAAGGAGGCCGAAATGGATCATCCACTTGACGCTTCTGGCTGAAGATTGTGAAACGGTGCTGGCATACTGGACCCCCCATTATTGAGGATGGTGATATTTGTAGATTGTCATCCTCCACAGAGTTGTTTAATTGTCTACAACTATTCCGGAGAGGGTAGTGGAGTCAGCCTCATCATGGGCATTTAAGCGGCTATTAGATAGGCATAGGGATGATAGTATAAGGTAGGGGTGGAGGTTAGATAGACCTTAGGATTAGTGTAAAAGTTCGGCACAACATCGTGGGCTGAAGGGCCTGTACTGTGCTGTACTGTTCTATGTTCTATGTTCTATTCACAACTGGCTATGGTATGATTGAAGAGTTAAGACCCGATTTCTTGAGTGTGGAACATGATGGTACAATGGGTCAGAGTATAAAAGCTGTGTTTTGTCCTGTAGGATATACGCGGAGAATTCTACGGAAAGTGAAGAATGATTTGTAAGAAAACATTGTAATATCTGTCACTGTCATTCAGGGTTTCTTGGCAAAAATCACTGTTCAGTATAAAGTGGTGTTCACAAAAATTATAAATGTCTTAAAGAAACATTAGCAAAAAAAATAAATTTCACAGTTTTGAAATTATCAGCTAAATTCTTCAAATAGTGCAGTCTTGCTTCAACTTCCTAACTAATTGTGTATTGGATCTAGGGAATTCACAGTTGCACATAGAATGATAGGATGTAGTCAAGAGAACAACTAACAGCAGCACATTCTTTCAGATTTAAAATAAATTATAATTGTGGTTACATAAAACATTCCTCGTTCCAAATCTATGGAGTTCCTCCCCACAACTCTTTCTGCAATGCATCAATGACATCATCAATACTGATTTCATCTCTTGCACAGAATTGAAAAAATTATCAATTTCGCTTACAATTTCCAACCTGCTCTCTTTTGACCTGGTCCATTTCTGTCTTCTCCCTCATCTTCCTCAAAAATCTCTGTTTCCATTCCAGGGGGTTAGGCTGTCCACCAACATCAGTCACAAACCCATCAACTCCCACACTTACCTTGACTATACGTTCTCATGTACTGCTTCCTATATAGAGTCCATTCCATTCTCCCAGTTTCTGTCTCTGTCGCATCTGTTCTGATGATGTCATCTTCTGCAGGAGGGCCTCAGAAATATCCACCTTTTTCCTCATACAAGAATTCCCACCACCATGGTTGACAGGACTGTCAGCCATGCCTGACCCATTTCCCTCACTTCTGCCCTCTTCTCTTCCCTTCTACAACAGCAATTGGGTCCCTCTGGTCCTCACTTACTATCCTGCCAGCATCTACCTAAGGATCAGACGCAGCAATTTCACCACCTCCAGTGGGATGCCACCATTAGACATTCCCCTCTCCTCCCTTCTCAACCTTCCACTGGGATTGTTCCCTCCAGGACATCCTAATCTACTCCTCCTCCACTCCCAATACCTCCCCACAACCCCGTGGTAACTTCCCATGCAATCGCAGAAGATGTAATACGTGTCCCTTTACTTCTTTCCTCTTCATTATTTAAGACCCCTGACACACCTTTCCAGGTAAAACAGTGATTTGTCTGCACTTCACTCAATCCAGTCTACTGCATTTACTGCTCACAATAGGTCTCCTCTGCATTAGAAAGACAAATTATAGACTGAGTGACTGTTTTGCACAATACCTACATTCTGTCTGCAAAAATGACGCTGTGCTCCCGTTTGCCTGCCACACCACCACACCACCGTATTTCCGAGCCAACATTCTGTCTCAGGTCTGCTGCTGTTCTCCAATGAGGCTCAGTGCAAGCTGGAAGAACTGCATCTCATTTTCTGCTCGGACACCCTGCAGCCAGAACTTCATAATTTTAGGGCGGATCACCTTCTTTCATGTCCTTTACTCACACCCATACCCCAGGTTTTGTCATCACATGTGTTGCTTTCATGGCAGCCAACTAATTTTCATCCATCAATAGTCCCCATCAACAGCTTTTTTTTTCTCACCTCACCATTATCAATTCTTTTGTCTGTCCAACTGTTCTCTCTCTCTCGGCTCCATCTCCACCAATCATTTACTCCTCCCTCCATATCTTCAGCATATATACCACATTTTTCTAGCTACAATCAGTTCTGAAGAATTGTTACTGGACCTGAAACATTGACACTGCTTTCTCTTTACACAGGCTGTGAGGCCTACTGAGTTTCTTTAGCAATTTCTATTTTTGGTTCAGTTTCTGAGGTTATTGAGTTCAATAGCCTCAATTCAAGTTGCTGATCAACTTCCAGGTCAGGTGTCAGATCTCTCGGTGGGACAGCATTTCGGTGATAATGATCACAACATCCTGACCTTTACTGTAGTCATGGAGAGGGATAAGACCAGACAGTATGGGAAAGTAGTTAATTGGGGGAGGGGGAATTACAATGCTATAAGGCAAGAACTACGGAGCACCAATTAGGATCAGATGTTCAGGGAAATGCATGATAGAAATGTGGAGGTTGTTTGGGGAGCAGTTGCTACAGGTACTGGATAGGTTTGTCCCACTGAGGCAAAGAAAGGATAGTAAGGTGAAGGAACCTTGGATGACATGTTGAACACCTAGTCAAGAAGAAGAAGGAAGCTTACTTAAGGTTGAGGAAGCAAGGATCGGACAGGGTTCTAGAGGTCTACAAGGTAGCCAGGAAGGAACTGAAGAATGGACTTAGGAGAGCTAGAAGTGGGGTATGAGAAAACCTTGGTGGGTAGGATCAAGGAAAACCCCAAGGCTTTCTATACTTATGTGAGGAACAAAAGGATGGCCAGAGTGAGGGTAGGGCCAATCAGGGATAGTGGAGGGAACTTGCATGCAGAGTCAGAGGTGGTAGGGGAGATCCTTAATGAATACTTTGTGAGAGGGACCTTGACATTTGTGAGGACAGCATGAAACAGGCAGATATGCTCGAACAGGTTGATGTTATGAAGGAGGATGTGCTAGAAACTTTGAAAAACATGATGATAGATTAGTCCCCTGGGCCAGACAGGATATACCCAATGTTACTACGGGAAGCGAGGGAAGAGGTTGCTGCCCCTTTGGCAATGATCTTTGCATCCTCACTGTCCACTGGAGTAGTACCAGAAGGTTGGAGGATGGCAAATGTCATTCCCTCGTTCAAGAACAGGAATAGGGATAATCCTGGAAATTACAGACCGGTCAGTCTTACTTCTGTGGTGGGCAAATTATTGGAGAGGATTCTGAGAGATAGTATTTATGATTATTTGGAAAAACACAGTTTGATCAGAAATAGTCAGTATTGCTTTGTGAGGGGCAGGTGTGCCTCACAAACCTTATTGAATTCTTTGAGGATGTGACAAAACTCATCGATGAAGGTAGAGCAATGGATGTGGTGTATATGGATTTTAGCAAGGCATTTGATAAGGTTCCACATGGTAGTCTCATTCAGAAAGTAAGGAGGCATGGGATTCAGGGAAATTTGGCTGTCTGGATACAAAACTGGCTGTCCAATAGAAGACAGAGGGTGGTAGTAGATGGAAAGTATTCAGCCTGGAGCTCGGTGATCAGTGGTGTTCCGTAGGGATCTGTTCTGGGACCTCTGCTCTTTGTGAACTTTATAAATTACTTGGATGGGGAAGTGGAAGGGTGGGTTAGTAAGTTTGCCGATGACATGAAGGTTGGAGGAGTTATGGACAGCATGGAGGGCTGTTGTAGGTTGCAAGGGGACATTGACAGGATGCAGAGCTGGGCAAAGAAGTGGCAGATGGAATTCAACCCAGAAAAGTGTGAAGTGATTCATTTTGGAAGGTCGAATTTGAAGGCAGGGTATAGGGTTAATGGCAGGATTCTCAGCAGTGTGGACAAACAGAGGGATCTTGGAGTCCATGTTCATAGTTGCTACCCAAGTTGATAGGGTTGTAAAGAAGGCATATGGTGTGTTGGCTTTCATTGGCAGGGGAATTGAGTTTAAGAGCCGTGAGATTATGCCGCAGCTCTATAAAACTCTGGTTCGACCACACTTGGAATATTGTGTTCAGTTCTGGTCACCTCATTACAGGAAAGATGTGAAAGCCTTAGAGAGGGTGCAGAGGAGATTTACCAGGATGCTGCCTGGACTGGAGGACAGGTTTTATGAGGAAAGGATGAGGGAGCTAGGGCTTTTCTCATTGGAGTGAAGAAGGATGAGAGGTGACTTGATAGAGGTAAACAAGATGATAAGAGGCATAGATAGAGTGGATAGTCAGAGACTTTTTCCCAGGGTGGAAATGACTATTATGAGGGGGTATAATTTTAAGGTGATTGGAGGAAGGTATAGGGGAGATGTCAGAGGTAGATTCTTCACACAGAGAATGGTGGGTGTGTGGAATGCGCTGCCAGCAGTGGTAGTGGAGTCAGATACTTTAGAGACTTAAGCGACTCTTGGATAGGCACATGGAAAATAGTAAAATATAGGGTATGCAGGGTAGATTGATCTTACTGGGTTAATAGGTTGGCAAACATCGTGGTCCGAAGGGCCTGTACTCTGCTGTATTGTTCTATGTTCTATTTTCTCCGTTCTCCTTTAACCCATCTCATTTTTTTTCCAAGACAAAGTTGTAACCACACGTCCCTACATGGATCCCAACTATGCTGTCTCTATGTGGGCTATGTGGAACAATTCTTGTTCTGATCCTACTCTTGACCCCATCCACAATTCTCTCTCTGTTATATCAACGAGGTCTTCATTGTTTCTTCCTGCTCTTGTCTGAAGTTGGAAAAATTCATCAGTTTTGTTTCTAATTACCATCCTTCTCTCACTTTCGCTTGGCCGGTCTCTGACTCTTCCCTTCTCTTTCCTGATTTCAGCATTTCTATTTCTGAGCATGGACTGTCCATGAATATCTATTACAAGCCCATTGACTCCCATACTTACTTCAATGACACATCTTCATACCTTGCTTCCTGCAAGGATGCCTTTCAATGTTCCCATTTCCGTCACATCTATTATGATAATACCACCTTTCACTGGGTTGCCTCTGACATAACTGCCTTTTCCTTCAACAAAGGATTCCCCCAATTGCAGTTGGCAGGCCTTCAGTCTTGTCTGACCCATCTTCTGCACTTCTTTTCTTACCCCTTCACCCTCTTTCCAGAACAACTACAGGGCTTAATTTGTCCTTACTTTCCAATCCACGAGTCTCCGCATTCAGAGGATTATCCTCGCCACCTCCAGCAGGGTGCCACCACCAAATGCATCTTTCCCACCTGTTTACTGTCAGCATTCCACAGGGACCGTTCCCTCTATGATACCCTGATCCACCCCTCCATCATTCCTAATGCTTCCTCATTCCCATATCGCACCTTCCCATGCAATCACAGAAGGTGTAAAACTTGCCCATTCATCTCCTTCCTCTTCACTGTCCAGGCCCCAAGTGCACCTTCCAAGTGAAGCTGAGTTTCGCTCGTACTTCTTTTAATCTTGTCTACTACACACATTGTTTACAATAACTGCTGAAACTGACTGCTTTATGTCAATTCTCCATTTTCTTTCAGTTTTTCCATGCCCCTCCCCCTTCAAGCTTTCCCCACAGCCATGTCCTGTTCGTATCTTGTGTACTTTGCACTTAGTATCAAAAATAGTTCTCTCCTTTCACACCTTAATCTACAGAGATGTTAGGAACTGCTGATGCTGGAGAATTTTAGATAACACGGTGTAGAGCTGGATGAACACAGCAGGCCAAGCAGCATCAGAGGAGCAGGAAAGCTGATGTTTCAGGTCGAGACCCTTCTTCAGAAATTCATTAATGGTTAGGGAATTCACATGTACATAAAATAATAAGGTGGAGATGAAAGAACACTGAACAACAATGCACTCTTTCAAACATTAACTGGGAAGATGATGACACAGTGATCATGTCACTGGATTAGTAATCCACAGCTCCAAGATAATGTTGTGTGATTGTGGGTTCAAATCTCACCATAGCATGAGCTGAATTTGTATAAGACACTGGTGAGGCCACAACTGGAATATCATGTGCAGTTCTGGTCACCACATTACAAGAAAGACGATATTGCTCTGGAGAGAGTGCAGAGAAGATTTACTAGAATGTTGTCAGGGCTGGATAATTGTAGCTATGAGGTGAGATTGGAGAGGTTGGGGTTATTTACCTTGGGACAAAGAAGGGTGAGGTGTGACATGATTGAGGTATACAAAATTGTGAGGGGTAGGGACAGAGCGTAGGCAGAAGAAACCTGTTTCCCTTGGCAGAAAGTTCAATAACTAGGTATCATAAATTCAGTTAAGTGGCAGAAGGATTGGAGAGATTGTGAGGATAAACTTTTTTTATGCAGAGGATGGTGGATGTCTGAAATTTGCTGGCCGAGTTGGTGGTGGAGGCAGAGACCTGAAACTCTTAAAACGTACCTGGATCTACACCTTCAGTGTTGTAAGCTACAGGGCTATGAGTCAAGTACAGGAAGATGGCCTTAGAAAGGACATCCCTTTGTCTTTGGGTTGGCATGGACAAGATGGACTGAATGATTTTCTATGGCTCTATACGATTACTCATTCAGTCCAGAATACAATACCCCTAGTGGAAGATACTTACTGTCCTACATGTGTTTCCAAAGCTTTTTGAAACACACAAAAATAGAAATGGTTGGAGAAACTCAACATGTCCGGCTGTATGTGTGCAGAGAAAAGAGAGTTAATATATCAAGTCTAGTGACTTTTCTTCAGAACTAATAGAAACTTTGAAGAATTTGCTTCAATCATCAGACAGAAGTGTCACGTGAATGATCCATCTCGGCCTCTTCCTGAAGTTCCCAGCAGCAGGGATACTAGTCTTAAACAATTTAATTCATGCTATGGGACATCAAAACATGGCTAAAGGCACTGGATTCTCTAAAGACACTGGGATCTGACAACATTCCAGCAAGAAACATAGAAAAATACAAGTTAGGAGCAGGAGGAGGCCATTTGGCCCTTTGAGACTGCTCTGCCATTCTTAACGATCACGGCTGATTGTCCAACTCAGTAGCTTAATCCTGCTTTCTCCCCATAACCTTTGATCCCATTTGTCCCAAGTGCCATATCTAGTACCCTCTTGAATACATTCAATGTTTTAGCATCAACTACTTCTTGTGGTAATGAATTCCACAGGCTCACCACTCTGAGTGAAGAAATATCTCCTCATCGCTGTCCTAAATCGTCTACCCTGAATCCTCATACTGTGACCCCGGTCCTGTACACACCCACCATCAGGAACATCATCCCTGCATCTACTCTGTCCAGCCCTGTTAGAATTTTATAAGTGTCTAAGAGATCCCCCTTCATTCGTCTGAACCTAGTCAATCTCTCTCATACGTCAGACCCACCACCCCCGGAATCAACCTGGTAAACCTTCGCTGCTCTCCCTTGAGAGCAAGAGCATCCTTCCTCAGATGGATGGGTTAGGGTTAAGAGCTGAAGAGCTAAACTTCAGAGAGGCACGAGTAACTGCTCTTGAGATTGGGGCAGCATTTGACAAAGTGTGTAATCAAAGAACCTCAGAGAAACTGAAGTCAATAGAATTTAGGGACAAACTCTCTGTTGGTTTGAGCAGAGAAAGATTGGAGGATAATCCTCCTAGGCCCAGAGCAACACTGCAGCAATTTCTTGGTGTAATGTCATAAGCCCAGCCATCAATGACCATCCCTTCATCATAAGGTCAGAATTTGAGGTGCTCGTTGATGATTACACAATGCTCAACACCAGTCAATGCCACAGATAAGGGAGAGGTCTGTATCTATGTGCAACAAGATCTGAACAATACTCAGGCTTGGGTTAATACATGTCAAGTAACATTTGTGTTATATATGTGCCAGACAATGATCAGCACTAGTAAAAGAGAATCCAACCATTACCCCATGATGTTCAATGAAATGACAACTGCTGAATTTCCCATTATCAACATTCTGGAGGTTACCATTGACCAGAAACTGAATTAGACCAGCCATATGAATACTGGCAATAAAAGCAGGTTAGAGGAAGTAGGATACCTCCTAACTCACCAGAGTCTGGGAAATTCATAGGAGCCCTCAGTGTGGAAGGGGACCATTCAGCCCATCAAGTCCACACTGACCCTGCAAAGAGCATCCCACCCAAAATATTCCACCCCGACCCTTTCTCTGTAACCCTGCATTTCCCATGGCCATCCACCAAACTTGCACATCTTTGAATTGTGGGAGAAAACTGGGGCACCCTAGGAAATCCCCACAGACACGGGGAGAATGTGTTCACTCTATGCAGTTGCCCGAGGGTGGAATCAAACCCAAGTTCCCTGGTGCTTTGAGACAGCAGCACTAACCACTGAGTCACTGTGCTGGCCTATTTTATTTTAGAAATTCACAAGATCCCCTCCTCCTGGCCCAGGCAACCACATACGCTTGCTGTTGCACACTGCCCCTCAATGTGATCAACTGTCCTGTGGTTCGATGGTGGTGTCTAATCAGGACCGTAAGCAACTACGCTGTATCTTCATGTGGCTGACCACATCTTTGGACACATAGGGCTGGTTGTCTCATTAGATAATGGGATCTGGATGACAGGATTTGCTTCCTTTTCTTTCCTTGATTAAGACATGGGGTGTGAAAGACTAATACAACTAGATGGTCAGGTTGTCGCCATTCTGAACAATGGGCAGTAAGCTCTGCTCTGTTTTTCCAAACAATTTGCCTCATGTTTCCAGACTTTGGATTTCAAAATATAGTATATTAATGTTATAAAAAAAACACTTCTTTGTTTCTGTTTTCTTGTAAAAACGTGTCAATTTCCAGAACAATGAATGCAATATCTACTTACAGTGCCAACAGGAAAAGCCAGGACTGAGAAGAGGAGATCTCTAAATGACCGAATCCACATCACAGGTCCCAGTGCATCCACCAGGATACTCAACCCATTGAAAAAAGTCTGCAGGAACTAGAAAAATAATTAGAGAAAAATTGAGTGCAGTATACAAATAGCATTGTTGCAAGGTAAAATGCAGAGTCCCAAGACTGACTTTTTCCAGTTACTTAGTTAATCTCTCCTGATGTCAAGAGTGAGCCCTTCAGGTCAAACTCTATGGAAAGCGGAACAGAAGAGGCAGGTGGAGGAACAAAGAAATGATTCTTGACTGAAGCTGAGGGTATGGGAGAGAGAGGGTGAGAGAAAGAGAGGAGCTGAGAAAGAGGATAAAAAGCAAATGAGTAACCTGAGGATTAAAGTGAAGGGAGGAGAAGAGGTTGATGAAGAAAGGATTGGAAAAATGTTGGAGTGACGAATAAAATAGGTGGGTTGAAGACCGTTTGCATGGACTCTAAAGGAATCAAGAATTAAAGGTGGGAAGTGAAGTTGAGGTCGAGGAACAGCCATGATCTTATTAAATGACAGAACAGGTTCAAAAGGTTGTAGAGTCTATTCCAGCTCCTACTCTCACGGTGTCAGAATGTGAAAGGGAATGGCAAGATTACATTAAAAGAAGGAAAGAGATTCTGGAGAAAAAAATCAATAGGTATAAAAGATATATTAAAGGAAGTTAAAAGGTAAGCCACCTGCTGCAGACAGAATGCATCCAAAGTTAATGAAAGTCACAAAGATAGAGATAACAGAAGCATTGATCATAATCTTTCAATCCTCACTATATATAGGAATAGAGCCAGAGGAGTGGCTTTCACTAAAGAAGAGAGGGATAACTCAGAAAAGTATGGATCAACCCTGCTGACGTCTGTGGTGGGGAAATATTAGAAAACATTATAAGGTGCATAAAAGCTTTCATTTGAAAATGATTCAGTTGATCAAGAAGAAACAGCAGGAATTTGCTGACAATAAATTGGGTCTCATTAACCTGATTTTACACATCAGTGAATTCAGAATATTGGTCAAAGTAGTACTGTAAATTTTGTAGATATATTATTTCTGAAGGCCTTTGACCAAGTGCATTCTAATGAAGGTCATCATCAAACTGAAACATTACTTAGTTTCCACAGGTTCTGAGTAATTCAGGTATTTCTGATTTTATTTCCAATTTACAGCATCTGGCCTGGAATTTCACAGACCCCATAACAGACAGGAGGCTATAAAATTGGATGCCAAGACTGTGGCACAATGCTCACCAACCAACTACCCCAATGCCATTCAACTGATAACAAAGATACATTCAGTGGTTTACTCAGCCATGGGTCATTTATGGAAAGTTTAGGGCCTCTTTTGGTCACTGCTGAGATTTTGCCCATGTAGGTGAAACCTGGCAGAGTGATGGCTGAGCAAGGGAGGATGCCTTCTATTCAGGCTAGCTGTGTCCATCAGAACCAACTCACTCACCCCTCTCCAAGATATGGTTTTGACTCTTAACTTCTCTTTAGAACTCCCATCACACTCTGCTCACTAAGGTCTGCCAATCTGGCCCTAATGGAACCCCAGACTTAACTTCATCCTGATCTGTGGAAAGTCTTTTTCATGGGACTGCCATTCCCATCACATCTGATGGCACTGCTGGAAACGGGAGTTGTAAGCTATTTTATTAGCCAGCAATTCTCAAATGGGAGTCTGAAGTCATGCCTCAATCACATTAATGACCCGACGACTACTGAATGGCTGTGGAGTGAGTCAGCTAACAAAGGCAGACTCACTTCCAACAGCATTCGCAATTCAGCCTCTGCTGAAGTGCTTTCTGCCTGTATTAGTATACAGAAGTCTCGTTAAAAAGATAGAACTCCGTCGATTTAGGGTGATCGTGGCTGTATCAATACAAATAGCTCAATAACAGAGTAAAGGCTTTTAAGATAGGGGTTGGTTTGTAGTGCTGTTCCAGAAAAGTCATATTTTTTAATGTTCATGAATGACCTGTATGTTGGGGAGCCGTGGCAAAGTGATAATGTCTAGCAATCCAGAACCGAACAAAATATTCTGGGCATGTGGATTCAAATCTCACCATGGCAAATCTTGCAAGGTGTTGGTGTTCCCATGAATCTGCTGACTTCATACTTCATGGTGATAGTCATGAATTTGAAGGATCCTGTCTTAGGATCCTTAGTGAATTTTTGCAGTGCATCTTTTGGATTTTACATGCTGCTGCTACTGTGTGACAGTGGTGGGAGGAAGTGAATGTTTGCGGATGTGGTGCCCATCAAATGGGTTGCTTTGTCCTGGATAATTTCAAGCTTTAAGTGTTGTTTGCACCCATCCAGGCAATTCACTCCTGAGTTGTGATTTTTAGACAGTGGATAGGAACTGGGGAGACAGGAAGTCAGGTACAGGATTCTTAGCCTGTGACCTGCTCTTGTTATCACATTATTTACGTGGCAGATCCAGTTCAGTTTCTGGTCAGTAGTAACTGTTAGGATGTTGATAGTGGGGAATTTAGTAATGATAATGCCTTTAATGCAAATAGATGATGTTTAGATTTGTTCTTTTTTGGAGATGGTCATTATCAGGAACTTGTGTGGCATGAATGTTGCTTGCGACTTGTCAACCCAAATTTGGATATTATCTAACTCTCGTTGCATTTGTACATGGACTTCATCACTATTTGAAGGGTCATGAATGGTGTTGAACACTGTGCAATCTTTAGTGGACATCCCAATTTCTGACCTTGGGATTGTGGGGTGGGGTGCGGGGGTGCAGGGAAAGTCCTAAATGAAGCAGCTGAAGTTGTTGGCCTCAGGCACTACCCTGAGGAATTCCAACAGCAATGTTCTGTAGCTGAGACAACTGACCTCCAACGGCCACAATCATCTTCCTTTGTGCCGGGTATGATTCAAACCGAGATAAGATTTCCCCTGATACCCACTGCTTCCAGTTTTGTAAGGGTTCCTTGATATCAGACTCAGTCAATTATTGCCTTCATGTCAAAGCCAGTCACTCTCAACTCACCACTGAGGTCTCACATTGAAAACGTAGTGCATTGTATATTCACCCAGCTGCACTCTGGCACTGAAGGCCTCACATCTAACATCCAGATATTCCAGGCAGGATTCCACCGTTGAAGTCATGAACTTAACTTTTGAACTGTTCATGGATTGCAATCCTACATATGGATATACACGTGGACGGATGAAGAATGTATCACCGCCCTCAATTTTCCCGGCCACGAGTGAGCTGGAAGGTAGGTCTGGCAACCACTTCATGGTCAACAACAAAAACAGAAGTTGCTGGAAAAGGTCAGCAGATCTGGCAGCATTTGTGAAGAGAAATCAGACTTAATGTTTCAGGTCCAGTGACCTTCCTCAGAACTGATGGTAGCTTGGAAAATGTCGGTTTATATGCAGACGAAAAGATGGGGGAAGAGGGTAAGGAGTAAACAATAAGTGGGGATAGAGCCTAAAAAGAGAGAAGAACAGTTGAAGACAAAAGAGTGGATAACGATCTGGCTAGGAGAGTGAATAGTTGTTAACGGAGACTGTTAGTGGCTAACAACACGTAGTGTGTAATGGCAGACTATATGCTAACAAGGCCTGGTATGTGGGGTTGGGGATTAGGACACGGGGGAGTTCAGCTCCTGAAATTATTGAACTCAATATTGAGTCTGGAGTGCTGCAGGGTGCCCAAGCAAAAAAAAAGAGCTGTTCTTCCAGTTTGCACGGAGTTTCGCTGGAACGCTGTAGCAAGCCCGAGACAGAGATGTTGGCCGGGGAACAGGGTTGTGTGTTAAAGTGGCAGACAACTGGAAGTTCAGGGTCTTTTTTTGCAGGCAGAATATAGATGTTCTGTGAAGCGGTGACCCAGTCTATGCTTTGTTTCTCCAATGTACAGGAGACCACATTGTGAGCAGCAAATGCAGGAGACTAAATTGTGTGAAGTGCAAGTGAAGTGCTGTTTCACCTGCAAGGTATGTTTGGGCCCTTGGAGTCTGGGGAGGGGTACCTGGATTTCAACTCAAGTTTCATCACTCGTGCTTTGAATCCATGCAGGATCACAGGTATCTCCATGATGTTCAATGTTCCAAAGGCAGCTGCTCTCGCCACATCCTGAGATCCACACCCTCGACCATTCTCTCCAACAGCATTGCATCATGCTGCCTCAGGGCTGCACCACTCCACTGTTCCACTTCATCTTACAGTTCATTTGCCGTACAAACAAGAACCTTTTCTTTTACTTTCAGACATCAAGGCACACAAGATACAACAACTCAGGGAGACCCATGGCCCTCTGGAACTTTCCTTCCCTCTGACTCCACCCCTCCCACAACCCCATCTCCTGTCAGGAAGTCATCATCTCTCCTAGCCTTCTGCTCTCCGATGCTTAACGTTCTGTACTCAGTAAAGGTCTCAGTTTTATCCCTCTGCATCCTCACCTTAATAAATTTAGGGCACAACATGACATAAAACTCTTCTTCTGTCATCCGTGTCCATTTCTTTGGACCAGAGGCCTCTCCCCATCCCACAGACCCCTTGGCCCTGTTCCAACATTCTCCCTCCACCTGGACACCCCCCTGGGCCTTTTACCTGGACTCGATCTGTTCATTCAGAACTGTCAACGTGACATTTGTCATCTCAATTTCTCTGTATCCTGCACCCAATCCAATCATGCACTTAGATCCAACTACAACTTTGTTATTAAGCCTGCCGATAAGGGTGGTGCTGTTGTAGTCTGGTGTACTGACCTCTATATTGCAGAGGCTGAGTACCAGCTCTCAGACACCTCCTCCTATCTGCCCCTGGATCATGACCCTATCGTGGAATATCAGGCCATTGTATCAATAGTCACTGACTTCACTTCATCTGGTAATCTTCCCTCTACTGCCTCCAAGCTGAAAGTCCCCCAACCATGCACAGCTCGCTTCTGCCTTCTTTCAAACATCCAGAAACAGGACTACCCAGGCACACCCATTGTTTCTGCCTGCTTCTGCCCCACAGGACTCATCTCTTCCTACCTTGACTCGATCTTTCCTCCTCTGGTCCGGTTCCTGCCCACATACGTCCACGATTCCTCTGATGCTTTACACTACTTTTGGAATTTCCAGTTCGCAGGCTCCAACCTCCTCCTCTTTACCATGAATGTGCAATTCCCTTACACGTTCACCCCTCATCAGGATGATCTCAGTGGTCTCTACTTCTTCCTGGAGCAGAGTCCTGAACCTTCCTCACCCACCACCACCCTCCTCCTTTTGGGTGAGCTAATCCTCATCCTGAGCAACTTCTCTTTTAACGCCTCTCATTTTCTTCAGGTCAGAGAGGTGCCCATGGATACATGCATGTTTTGCCTATAAAAAAAGACCTTGAACTTCCAATTGCCTGCCACTTTAACATACTACCCTGTTCCCTGGCCAACATCCCTGTCTCTGCTTGCTGCCATGTTACAGCAAAGCTCAGCACAAACTGGAAGAACAACAGCTCATTTTCTGCTTGGGGGCCATACAGTCCTCTGGACTCAATATCAAGTTCAATAACTTTAGGGCCTGAGCTCTCCCATGTCCTAGCCCTCAACCCCACACATCAGGCCTTGTTATCACAGTGCGTAATTGCAGACTATCTATTGTTAGCCACTAACAGTATCCATTTACTGCTAGTCACTCTCCTAGTCAGATTGTTATCCACTCCTTTGTCTGTCCAACTGTTCTTCTGACTTTGAGTTCTATCCCCACCTATCATTTACTCCTTACCCTCTCCCCCATCTTAACATCTCCATATAAAACAACAGTTTCCAAGCTACCATCAGTTCTGAGAAAGGATCACTGGACCCGAAACATTAACTCTGAGCTTTTCCACCAACTTCTGTTTTCTTTTTTGATTTACAGAATCCGCATATCTTTGTTTTTATTTAGTAGCCGCTTCATGGTGATAGCTGCTGGAGGGAGGTAGACTGTCCACTTCAGGCATCCTGCCAGCCATCACTGTGGCAGCCTTTTTAGATTTGGATGCACGCTGCAGCTCATCAGCAGGAGAGGACAAGGGTGGGCACCTGGGACAAGGCCAGTCAACTGCAAACCTTGAGGTGCTGCTGAAAGCTGTGAGGGAGAGAGAGGAATAAAGTGCTGTTGCAAAGCTTGGCAGGAGTAGCCTACCAAATTTACAAAGCAGGTTTCCTAGTCGTAGAAGTAATAAATAGCTGACAATTTGTTCAGAGAAACAGAGATTTAATTGTCTTCTTTGCTCTGGCACAGTGAGTGCAATGATGACAGGCCACCAAGAGCCACTACATTGACATCACTGAAGCAGCCTCTGGAGGGAGATGCCCCCATTGGCGCACAGACACAAAGTAGCAGGCTGTTTCCAGCTCATCTGAGGAGACAAGGGGAGTATTGAAAGAATTGACCATGAGCAGAGGCCACCACATCAGTCAGACCCCTGGGTGATTCACTGAGGTTTTTTTTTTAAATTTGTCCATGTGCATACTAAAACTTATTGTTCACATTGTAAATTTTGACATGAGTCTGGACATGGGAGTTTCCATCCTTTAGACCCAAAACTTTGAAGAGAGGATGAAGTGATGAAGGGAAACGGTGGATGTTGAATGGTGCCAGTGAGACAGAGACATCACTGGACAGATCTGCACAAGGGTGTAAGAGCAGATCAATCCAAAATTCAAGAAATATTCTCACAAAGCTGCTCAAAGAGACTTCCAGAGAATGCAATCTTGCTGGTAAAGATTGAACCAATCCTGAATCACATATTCCTGACCTTGCACCCATCTTGGTGACAGCTTTGACTTCTGAACCGGTCCTAGTCAACTCTCATACAACCAGGGTGCCTTTCTGCTCTGTATTGTCCTCAACATCTTCCACCTTCTCCTTCTTCTCACATCAATGCACTGTGTAATTCTAGCCCTACACTTGTCTTAAGGTTACAATTCTCTGGAGAACCATGACATAGAGAATGTATAATCAACACTTCTTTATTTTATCATAGGATGTGGGCATCACTGGCAGGCCAGAAGTTTCAGATCCCTGTTTGCCATTGAGTTTGCTAGAATATTTCTGAGGGAGTTTAAGATCCAACCACATTGCTGTAGGTCTGGAGTCACGTGTAGGCCAAATAAACATGGAAAATTTCCTTCCAGGTCCTTGGTGCTGTAAATCAGCAGTGCTAACTACCAAGCCGCTGTGCTGCCCAGGCTGGAATGATTCATTATCTTGTTCAGCAGGAAAGGGAAGTAACACACTATTGGTAATTGAAGAAGGGGCTTTCAGAGTCCAAAATATGTAGTAGGGTAATGCCATGGCACCAAATAATTCACAATGGAAGGCAAAACAAATGAAGAAGGAATGACAACAGTAACCGAGCCAGGGCTTTATTGATAAAGGAGATGCGCTTTCAAAGCTTTTCATCTTGCTGCAAGAATACCATATTTCAAAGGAGACAATATTTATGCTACATGAAAGACCAGATGCTACTTTATTGGCCAGAAGACTGATTGGTTGAAGTATGCCACGGAGAATGCACCAACAAAGCTTTTGTATAATTTTAAAAGTGGCAAGTTGATTGCGGTTGCTTGAGAGAATGCAGCAGAGTGAAATTGGGTTATTATTTGCAAGTATTCAATACTACCCGCCCTAGATGTGTGTCATAACATGTCAAAAATAATTACAATGTCTGTACGCGTAAATGGGCACGATTGCTAGCTAAATGAAATTTCAATGTGGCATGTTTGTCTTGTGATTAACTGAATATAGATGACAAGTGCTCATGATGTTGAATACATTAAAATTGTTTGGACTGTTGTTGTTATACCTAACTTTCTCCTTCATTTGATTTTCAATTTTTCACAGCATTACTTGGATAGGTACCTACCCTGAGAACTGATACATCAACTTGGAGAGAATCAAAATGTACATTTTCCAACAAGTTCACAAACTGAAAATGGCCACATGATTGATTCTTTTCCTTCAATCAAACAAAGATTGCACTGAAATACAGTATTTGTCCTTTTTTAGTTAAAACTGGGTCACTCTTATCTCTAAAGGCTTATAGCTGATTTCAAAAAGTCTTTAAAATATTTCCAACTGTGTGTAGTTCCGGTGAGTGTGACCAAGCTCAAGGTTTTCTATTACCATGAAAAAATTGTAGCACCAAATTCATCAGGGTGTCAGATGTAATTATATGAATTAATTTCGCATGTCAACCAAGGCTAATATAGAGTACAGGGATGCAAGTTTGAAAATATGTTATCAAAGTCAAGAAAGAGTTAAAAGTAATGTCAGCTTCCCACAAAATGTAACTGTTGTATAAGGAGTAATGCTGAGGAATGCTTTTAGCATTACCTAGTATGTTAATGTCAAATGGATTTGGGCAGGGAAACAGCTTGAGATCTTGAAGGAATAAAATCTAACATCAAGTTCCCCCTCTTGGTCTCAATAATAATGTCTATCATATTATTGTACCTGGTTACTATCATGCAATGAACTACATCTAGTTTACGAGAAGATTCTCTTCCCATTGGACCACTAGATGATTTTCCTCAACAACACTAGACCAATTAGGCCCTGTAGATCTCTACCTGGAAAGAGAACAGTGGCAGCAAATCTACCAGATATCCCTTACAACATAACGAGCAGTGGTGATAATTCATCTTACTACAGTAACTAAAATAAAAGAGAGTGTGACAGACTAAAGAGGTAAACATTTTGCAAACAAACAATGAAATTCTTGCTCAATAAAACCAAATGACAAATTAGGAATACGGGATCAGGAGTAGCCTATGTCACCATTGAATTAGATGTGGCTTATAACACTTCACTGGGGTAACACTTAGAAGTGAAGCCCTGCTATTTCCAGAATTGTCACAAATCTTAAAGATTTTATGAAAGTTTGTAAAAAATTCCCCAATTTACTTGTTTGTTTAGATCTAGATGAATCGAAAATACAGACCAGATTTCTGTTCTTAACAAGCATTATTATTTATTAAAATAAATACATTCTAGCTGCAGGTAGACAATAATGAACTGCCGACCACTAACTCTATTAGTTGAAACTGCAACCCGATTATGAAACTGTCCCTGTACATATATAGACACACAAAAACATTGGTGCTATGTTGGAGGGAAAACTGGAATACAATTCAATGGCCCTGTCCACAGAGTTCACTAAAATGCTCTTTTTGCTTACCAAGACTTGCTGTTCTTCAATCTCTCCTCTCCACGTACTTACCACTGCCTTGCAGCAGACACAGAGTGACTGGTTCACACATTATAAAGTCTCTGACTTATTGGATAAAAATAACATCTTACAGCAACTGGTGATGGAAAATAAACTGACTTTCTTCAAGTTTTAGTTATTTGCCACTATAGAGAGAAACACAGCCTCCTTTCCCAGAGATCCAAAGGCTTCAGATAACACTGTTCACACCTACAAGCTGTTAAGCTACTCAGGAGCAAATCACATTACTTTTAGTATAATGGCTTTTGTCAATGAACAACTGGTGACTACTCCACAAACCAGTCAGCTGCTTGTTGCTGGATGAATCTCACTTTGTACATGCACTGGTGTCAGCCCATCTGTAACTAGCCTCCCCCACTGCTTGAACAAAAGAGCAGGGTAAATATCATATACAAAACGTTTCAGCAACTTGCTTTTAAAAAGTGCAACAACTTCTTTCATAATCCTTTGTTTTAAAAACAGTCCTTTTCTAATTTCAGTCCACAACCAAATTTACAGCAAACTGAAAAGATAGGTCTTTACTAGCTGATCTATACCTTAACTTCATGTGCCTACCTAGTTTTCATTTTCCTGACCAATAAAAAAGAAGTCTATCAACATGAACTTTGAAATGTGCAATTGACACAGCTTCAACTGTTTTCTATGGGACAGTTCAGATTTCCACTCCTCTTAATGAGAAAAGATATTTCTTGATACACTCCTAAATGTACTGGATCTAATGTTCTGGCTCTTTGTTCTGCACTCCCCCAATACAAGTTGTCTCTACTTACAGTATGTATTCATTCAATAATGTTAAACACATAAGTTTGATTACATCTATAACTTCTGATAGAGTTCTTTAAGAACAAATTAGGAAGTAGTATGTAGCACTGACTGGCATTTCTCATTAGCATGATCACTGCACACGTGAACATCGTTGTCGAATCTTCACAGGTGCCAGGAACCTTAAATGCAAGAAAACATTGTGTACATAACAGGAAAAGCATTGGAAAAAGTACAAACACAGCACATGTTTGAAGCATGTCAAGAAGTGTGTGTCAATGCCACCTGAATGTATTCAAAGAAGATGCTGCTGAAAAATTATCCTGTTGAAGGTCACCTGCACCATTTTCAGCAAGGAAACTATTCACTAGAAAAATCATTTTTTTGGACAATAGTGCTTTACCATTGAATGGCTTCAGTTACTTAACATTTATTAAAAATTGTGCATCTGTAATGAAGGTGCCTAATACAAATAAGGAACATAACCCAGTCCTGATGAAGGGTTTCGGATCAAAACGTTGACTTTCCTGCTCCTTGGATGCTGTCTGACCTGCTGTGCTTTCCCAACTCCTTATTTATTGACTCTAACTTCCAGCTTCTGCAGTCCTTACTAGCTCTGGGAACATAACCTACTTTTATTACATGTTTTTGTATTGGGATTGGTTTGATGGCAACAGCATAGGTGCAATTTCTACACTGGCTGAGGTTATCATGAAGGTCCCACATTTTCAACCTTGCCCCTTGCCCGAGGTGTGATAATCCTTAGATCAAATTCACCACCAGATCCCCTCATACCACCTCCCCCCATGAGAAAGTAGCCCTATGGTCCACTGGGAATATAGCGGCTTTAGCTTATTGGGTAAGTGATTTTCAGTTAACACATTTAGATTCAACACATACTTCTTCAGGAATAGTTAAAGGAAGAAAAGATATACTTGGAAACACAAGTTTAGTTTGTGCAATCGGTTCTCGTAATTTAGTACTTTCAGCACAATACTCATCTGGTACATTGCACTGGACACTCTCAAAAGTAAATATATCCTTCCTGTGTTTCTATGTCTATAACTAAATCCAATGTTCCTGATGCACTTCAATATGAGTTCTATATAACTGCACAAATAGTTCACATAACTTCTACCCCTTTATATTGTACTACCTTTTTGTGTGAGGGTAAACAAACTATTAGCTCTACAAATTGTTTTCAATGTGCAAGGGGTTTGGACCCTGAAGCAATCTCGTGATGACGTCAAAAAGAGGTGTTCCACCATTGGGCATAAATAGCGCAATGATGGCAGTTGGTTAGATAGATAGCAGATGGATAAAAACTATGGAAGCATATGGAGAAAATAGTTTTGATAATGTAACGGTAACATTAGAGCCCAGTATATCTCAGCTTACAGCGTGTTGTTTGATTTAATGTTTAATTTGCAATAAACAATATTAGAAAGAAGGCCAAGCCTGAAGACAGTTCTTGACCATTCTATTTCCTCCATCAGCCTATCTTGAGACCAATACTTTCAGAAATCATCGTAAACTGACATGAAAGAATTTGTACCTGTCCTTTTCAATCTTTCCATTCCTCCACAGTTGCTAATTTCTCACCACTAAGAAAAGTTTCTGAGTTATCATTTTTGGATACAAAATAGATTACCTCCCATTTCCTCACCTTAAATTCCAATTGTCACACCTTTTCCCCCAATCAAAATCTATCAATATCTATTTGCAACTTTCTGTTCTCATCTATACAATTTTGTGTCACCTAACGTGATGGTTTTCGAAAACTCAAATAAGGCGCTCTATTCTTTTCTCAAGTACAGTGAAAATTAACACCCAAATACAGAGAATACTTGTTACAGTAACACTGTGATGATTTGAAAGTTTTGACCTATTACTTGAGTAATAGTCCCATGTAAAAAGTAAAACTCATCTCTGGAGACATTTAAATTCAATTAATTAAGTATGTCTAAAATAAAAAGCAAGCAGCAGTATTGCTTACTATGAAATTACAAGAATGAGATTCTGTTTGGCACACTAATGTTCTTCAGTGAAGGAAATCTGCTGCCTCTATCCAGTTTGGCTATATACATTTTGAGACCCAGCATAACATTGTTGACTCTTTAGTAAGCCATTTCAAAGGGTTTTTAAGATATTCAATTGTACCAAGCTGCTATAATAAATTACTGCAGTGCTTTGAGACAAAAGCTCACCACCACCTTCTGAAGAGCAGTTAAGGATGGACAATAAATGCTTGTATTTCTAATGATATCTAAATCCATTAAATAATTAAAAGATTAAATTCTTGCCATCAAGTGTTCCATTCTGTTAAATGGAGTACGCGGCTAATTTTTTTCATGTTTGTCACCTACCACCGAATCAATTCTCTATACATGACAATGGGTTCTCTCTAATTCCATGCACTACTATATTTACCAGTTTGTTTTATGGCACTTTTTAAGATTGGAGACAAAGAAAGCTGAATACTGTAGTTCTGCAAGAGCTGAATATGCATGTATAGTGGTTAGATCACTGAAACTATCTACAGGTGTGTAACAGTGACAAACACCGCAAATATAACCTACAGACAGACAAGTAAACTAAAATCTCAGGGAATAATTTGAACAGAGCACAGCTGTAGCCCCATCTGGAATACTACATGCGATTCTGGTCAACATGTTATTACAAAGTTGTCCACATAACGAAGAAAATGAACTGCATAGTAACTAATTTTTTAATAGTTTTCTGTCATCAAGCACTGTATCCTTCCCCTGCAAATCTCCCGACATCACTTCACACTACAGAAAAGAAAATATCCCTGCATTCTTCAGGCTGAAAGACCATAAAATATAGGAGCACAATTAGGCCATCAGCTGATGTGTTTCTCAATGCTATTCTCCTTCTTTCTCGCTGTAACCTTTGATCCCCTTACTAATCAAGAACCTATTTATCTATCTTAAATGCACTCAATGACTTGGCTTTCACAGCCTTCTGTGGCAATGAGTTCCACAGATTCATCATCCTTTGTCTGAAGAAATTCCTCCTCATCCCAGTTCTAAAGGGTCTTCCCTTCACTCTGAGGTTGTGCCCTCAGGTCCTAGCCTCTCCTAGCAAGGGAAACACCTCCACTTCCACTGAATCCAAAACTTTCAGTATTCTGCAAGTTTCATCGAGACTCCCCCCTCATCTTCCCAAATTCCATTGAGTACTGAATGAGTCCTGAACGATGGCTTGGTGGTTAGGACTGCTGCCTCACAGTGCCAGAGTCCTAGGTTCAATTCAACACTCAGACAACTGTGTAGAATTTGCATATTCTTCCCGTATCTGCACAGTTTTTCTCCAGGTGCAACGGTTTCCTCCCGATGTCCGAAGATGTGCAGGTTAGGTGGTGGCCATGCTAAAGGGCCCCCATGGTGTCCAGCGATGTATAGGTTAGGATGATTAGCTATGGGAAATGCAGGGTTACAGGGATTTGGGTCTGGGCAGGATGTTCTTCAGAGGGTTGGTGTGGACTGGATGGACCAAATGACCTCCTTCTACATTGTCAGGATTCTATTCTATGCTTCTCCTATGACAGTACTTTCATCCCCGGGATCATTCTTGTAAACTTCCTCTGGGCTTTCTCCAAGGCTAGCACATCTTCCTTATATACAGAGGCCAAAACTGTTCACAATATTCCAAATGCAATTGACCAGAGCCTTATAGAGCATCAGCAGTACATCCTTGCTCTTGCATTCTAGCCCTCTCCAAATGAATGCTAAGACTGCATTTGATTTCCTGACTGCCAACTGAAGCTGCATGTTAATTCAGGGAATCCTGAACTAGTCCCTTAGTTCAGATTTCCAATGCCTTTCACCATTTAGAAAAAAGCCTATGCCCCTATCCTCCCTACCAAAGTATGTAACCTCACACTTTCCCAATTGTATTCCTCCTGCCACTTCTTTGCCTTCTCTCCTAGCCTGCCCAAGTCCTTCTATAACCTCTTCACTTCCTCAACACTACCAGTCCCTCCAACTATCTTTGTGTCATCTGCAAACTTAGCAACAAAGCCCTCCTGTTCCTTCATCCAGATCATTAGTGTAGAGTATGAATAGTTGTGATCCCGGCACTGATCCTGTGGAACTCTACTAGTCACTGGCTGCCATCCTGAAAAATACCCTTTTTATCCCCACTCTCTACCTTTTGCCAATCAGCCATTCCTCTAACCTTGTGTCTAATACCATGGACTCATCTCTTATTTAGTAGCCTCCTCTGCGGCATTTTGTCTCAAGCCTTCTACAAATCCAAATACATCACATCTTCTGGCACTCCTCGATACAACTTGCTTGTTACCTCCTCAAAGAATTCTAAAATTTGTTAGGCATGACACCCCACCTCTTTGATGAAGCTGTGCTGATTCAGCCTTAGCATGCACTTCCAATTACTCCACAATCTCATCCTTAACAACGGTATTGCAAACTACCGCCCCATTTCAAACAATACTATCCTCTCCAAGAACCTTGAATGTGTTGTCACCTCCAAAAATCAATGCCTATCTTTGCTGGACTACCATGTTTGAATTCCTTCAAACAGGTTTTCTTCATAGCCATGAAACAAAAATGGTCCTCAAATGGTATGTCATGTAACTGTGACCATGATAAATCAATCCTCCTGTCCTTTCCAATGTGAATTCAGCCTTTGACATAGTTAACCACATCATTCTCCTTTAACATCATCCAGGCAAGCATGACAGAACTTGTCCGATTTCATTCCTATCTATCCAATTAACATCAGAGAATCACCGCCAATGGCTTCTCTTCCCCCTCTGATACACTTACCTCTGGAGCCTCCAAGGAATTTCAGCCTCTATTTTTCCCTCAAATCTGATAGTGTTTTCCAGTGATATCACAATTACATGCAATACACTGAGGTCTATCTCACAATCAGCTCTCTCAATTCTTCTACTGTCTGCAAATTGCTTGACTACTTGTCCAACAACATTGGATGAGGTATTTTCTCTGACTAGATGTGGGAAAGACACCAGCCATTATCTTTGGTCTCTGCTACAATCTTCATTACTTAGCCAACAACTCCATCTTTTTTTTGAGATTGAAACAGACTATTGACAAACTTGATACAATATGAGCTTCCAATCTTAAATCTACTCCAACCCGCCTGGTGATCTTCATTCTTCTACCCTCAAGAAACCTGTCCTTATCCAAAATTCTACTGCCCAAATCCTCATTCACAATAAATCCATTTCATTCAGTAATCCCAAGCCTGTTGACATACATTGGTTCCTGGTACGAAATCACCTCCCCTTTACAAGTTGTCATCCTTGATTTTAGTTCTCACCCTGGCTTCATAACATTCTCCATTCCTATAGTCCTCAGAAATCTCTGGACATCACCGATTTTAGCTGTTCGTACAGAGTGAGACAGGGCATAAGTCTGAAAAAGAACAAACTATTGCTAAGTCAGGAACTTTGTAGAGATAAGAATTTGATGCAGAATGGGAAAAAAAATTGTAATAGTGTTATTCAGCCTCCACTAGCTGATGAGTTCTCTCTCTTCATCTTTAAGCCAGGAAAATTTCTATTACTTTAGCGATCAAATTAAGAACACAGTGGTTAATTAAATAAGATGAGACAGACATGGTAGGAATGGTGAAATGCTATGACTGCAGCATGTGGGAGCCTGTGGAATGCATTGTCATCCTGGACAAAATGTCTGTTTATTTGCAATTTCAGTAAATTTGGTTCATGGCTGCTAAATTGGAATCTGAACTGCAGACATTGCAGAGCATCAGGTAAGGGGAGAGTTAGCTGAACACTTTGTCCTGGAGTTAGACACTCCCCTTAGATTCAGTAGAGAGTTGGAGTTGATCAAGGTCAGGGACAGTAGGTTGTGAGTCCTAATTGGATGGATATGGGATCTTGCAGGCAGTGATAAATGAACTTTAGCCTTTGTCTTTGGAGAATAGCTCCAAGGTTTTTACTACCTTTGTAGATGAGGATGTCAGCAAATTGCATATAGCACCATGGTGCACGATACCACTAAAAATGGAGAAAGTGAAAAGGAATGTGGGGATGGGAGACGGTACAGATAGGGAACATACAATGTTTTCTGGAGCGAAAACTGGAGCTCTGAAGGCTGTATTGGCTTGCCTATGCCAAGGATAAGCATGTCACAGCTAGTGATGAAACTGGAATGGGAGGTGGATAATCAATTTATCATAGATCCCTGTTAAGACTTTCTCAACAATATGGTTCCAATATTTCACCAATGTCAGCTATTTTTGTTCATTCAAAGAATATGGGCATCATTGGCTGGGCTAACATTTATTGGCCCAAATCTGGTTGCCCTTGAGAAGCAGTCTATTTGAACCACTGCAATCAATCAGCTGCAGCTATATCCGCAAATGCTGGGAGGGAATTCTGGAATTTTGACCCAGCAATGATAAAGGAAAGGTGATACATTTCCAAGTCAGGATGGTGAATGACTTGGAGGGGAACTTGCATGGTGGTTTTCCAATGTCTCTGCTGCCCTTGTCTTTCTAGATGGAAGTGGTCATGGGTTAGTAGGTGCCGTCTAAAGATCTTTGGCAAATTTCTGCTGTGCATTTTTTAGACAGTACACATTACTGCTGTGTGCCAGTGATGTGACGCCAATCAAGTCGGCTGCTTTTTATTAGATGGTGTCAAGATTCTTGAAAGTTCTTGGAGCTACACTCAATCAGGCAAGTGGGGAGTATTCCATCACACTCCCGATTTGTGCCTTGTAAGTGGGGGACAGGCTTTGGGGAGTCAGGAAGTGAGTTACTCAATGCTCTTGTAGCCATTCTTTTTATATCTCTAGTCCAATGAAGTTTCTGGTGAATGATAACCCCTGGGATGTTGACAGTGGGGTACTCAGCAATGGTAGGACCATTGAATGTCTAGGGCATTGTTGGATTGTGTCTTACTGGAGATTGTCATTGCCTGGTGCTTGTGTGGCACAAATCATAGAATCCCTATTTGGGATCCCCATTTGGCCCATCGAGTCCACACTGACCCTCCAAAGAGCATCCCACCCAGACACAATCCCCACCCTATTCCTGTAACCCCACATTTCCTATGGCTGATCCATCTAGCCCGCATATCCCTAGGCACTATGGGCAATTTAGCATGGCCAATCCACCAAACCTGTACATCTTTGAATTGTGGGAGGAAACTGGAGCACCCAGAGGAAACTCCTGCAGATATAGGGAGAATGTGCAAACTCCACACAGGCATATTCACATGTAAGCGCAAACTGGGATATTGTCCAGGTCCTGCTGCATTTGGACACAGACAGCTTTGGTATCTGAGGAGTTGCAAATGACCTGAATGATGTGCAATGTCCGAACATGCTAGTTCTGAACTTACAATGGAGGGTAGGTCATTGAAGCAGATGGTGGTGGTTGGGCTTCAGGTGCTACTTGGAGGAATTCATGCAGAGACATCCTGAAGTTGAGATAATCAACCTCCAGCGACCACAGCCACTGTCCTTTGTGCAAGGTATTCTCAATGTGAAGGTATGACTATATCTCCATAAGGACTGTGCAGTGGTCACTCTCACTGCTACTGCCATGGACAAATGTGCTTGTGGCAGGCAGATTAGTGAAGATGAGATCAAGTATGTTTACCTCTCTTGATGGTTCAAATCCATCAGCTTTTCAATTGTTTTGTTTCAAATTGAAGTCAAATTCCACTATCTGCTTTGGTGGGTTTTGAATATATATCCCCAGAACATCACCTGAGTTGCTAGAGAACTAATCTAATGACAACACCTAACCCTAACTCCAATTCTAGTTTCATCATCTCCCTGAAAATGCCAGATTAGGGCAGCACGGTGGCTCAGTGGTTAGCACTGCTGCCTCATAACGCCAAGGCCCTGGGTTCAATTCCAACCTTGGGTGACTGTCTGTTTGGAATTTGCACATTCTCCCTGTGTCTGCATGGATTTCCTCGGTGTTCTGGTTTCCTCCCACAGTCCAAAGACCTGCAGGCTAGGTGGATTGGCCATGCTAAATTGCCTGTAGTGTTCAGGAATGTGTATGTTAAGTGGGTTATAGGGGGATGGGTCTGGGTGGGATGCTCTGAGGGTCAGTGTGGACTTGTTGGGCCAAAGGGCCTGTTTCCACAATGTAGGGATTCTATTCTATTAAAATGCCTGCAATTGTTTGTTGTTTTTCATTTCTTCTTTCTTGAAAATCTGTTGATTTCAAATCCATTGGGACTGCTGTGGAATCTGGAAAATTTTAGAAAATCATGAGAAGCACGCATGCTATCTCTGCTACTAACACTTTCAGAACTCTAGGTTGTAGACCTTCAGGTCCTGGAGAATTGTTTGATTTTAGTCCCTTAAGGTTCTCTGATACAATTTCCTTGATAATTTTAATTATCTTCTGTTCCTCACCCTTATTAGCCTTTTGGTCAATTTGTATCTTGTTTTCTACTCCGAACAGTGTTATTGAGACACTTACAAGGCACATTGTTTTTTCAGAATTCATGTCTAAAAGGATTACAAAATTTGGTTCATTTGAAGTACTGAGGAGATAAGTAGAATCGTATGGCTCTACAGCATAGAAAAAGGCTCTTTGGCCTATCAAACAGTGCCAGTCAGAATCAACCACCTAACTTTTCTAATCCCATTTTTCAGCACAGTCCATAGCCTTGTTTAAAAACCAAAAGACCTGCGGATGCTGTAAATCAGGAACAAAAACAAAGTTGCTGGAAAAGCTCAGCAGGTCTGGCAGCATCTGTGAAGGAGAAAACAGAGTTAACGTTTCAGGTCCGGTGACCCTTCCTCAGAACTGATGGTGGTTGGGAAAACGTCAATTTATATGCAGAAAACAGGGAGGTGGGTGGGGTAGGTGGTAAACGATAGGATAGAGCCCAAAAGAAGAGAAAGACAGTTAGGCAGACAAAGGAGTTTCTAACGATCAGGCCGGAAGGGTGAGTAGTTGTTAATGGGGACTGTTAGTGACTAACAACAGGTGGTCTGTAATGGCAGGCTATATGGTAACAAGGCCTGGTGTGTGGAGTAGGGAGCTGGGGCATGGGAGAGTTTAGGCCCTAAAATTATTGAACTCAATATGGAGTCCAGAGGGGTGTAGGGTCCCCAGGCGGAAAGTGAGGCATTGTTCCTCCAGCTTGCGTTGGGCTTCACTGGAACACTGCAGCAAGCCAGAGACAGAGATGTTGGCCAGGGAACAGGGTGGTGCGTTGAAGTGGCAGGCAACTGGTAGTTCAGGGTCCTTTTTGCGAGCAGAACGTAGATGTTCTGCGAAGCGGCCGTCAAGTCTATGCTTCATTTCCCCAATGTAGAGGAGACCACATTGTGAGCAGCGAATGCAGTAGACTAGATTCTGGGAAGTGCAGGTGAAGTATTGCTTCACCTGGAAGGTATGTTTGGGCCCTTGGAAACTGGGGAGGGAGGAGGTAAATGGGCAGGTGTTGCACCTTCGCCAGTTACAGGGGAAGGTGCCATAGGGGTGTGGGGAGGTGTTGGGGGTGAAGGAAGTAGACTTGTTTACTTTGGCATTGCAACTACACATCTAAATTCTTCAAAAATCTTACAAGGATTTCTGCTTCTACTACCTTGACAGGCAGTAAAGACCAGGAGTTAAAACTTGTCCCCTGCACTTCTCTTGTAGCAGGTGTATGGAGAAGATTATCTTTCAGACAAGAAACTGCACTGTGCTTCTGGATATACTTGGTCTGCAAGAAAATGAAGTCTTTTTAAACATGACCAAGTGAAGGCCTTCCCCATGACACTGAGTATGGTGCCCTTGTATTTATTGCAATTTCCTCTGGCACCATTCTTTTTGTAAATTATCATCAGTTTTGCAGCAAGTGTGTCCTGTGAACAGAGCCTTTCGTCCAATAGAGAATAAAGAGGTCACTAAGCTGCAACAGTGCATGAGTCTGGATTACTTTTTAAGGTTACTGAAGGGCCATTGTGGACCACTTTTCTTTTCAAAACTACTTACTGGAGGTCACATATTTTAAGTTAAGTAAACAGCCAAATTTTTTCAACTGCGGAGTTATGACAGTCAGGAGTTTTGGTATTTTAATATTGTTTTGGAGTTCAGTTGGAATGTAATCTGCGAAGAGATAAGACGCCACAAATTCAGCATGTGTCAATTTTCTGAAAATCCCTCTTGTCAATCCCATGGGAGAGCTGAAACCCTGAAACAACTATTTTTTCGAGAAGCTTCTACAAGATCTTGATCAATGATTCTGGAACGAACTGCAGTTGAAGGGATCCCAGGAATAATTATGTGTATAATGATAACCATCTATATATGCCAGACCAAAAGCCATCTAGAACATTCCATATCTTAAACCTTTTTCTCCAAAAACAATGTCTTTTTTAAAGCTAATATCTGCAGAAAAAGGTTTCTTTACTTTTTATTTAATGGCATGTATATATACACAAGTGTTATATAGATTAACTAGTAAGATATATCCTTATACTGTCTTATCTCAATCTGTATGAATGAACTTTGCATTGTTATTGAATGATTGTTGATTTATAATAAATCAATAATTTTGTTATTTATTAAAGAAACATGGTTGGTAGATTTGTATTTTGAAATGAATATATAAGTGGCCATAACAATAAATGGGTGAAACCATTTTGAAAAATTAAATATTTGTTGTGACCAATTGAGTAGTGGAGCTAAAGAAAGACAATGCAGTCTCTCACCACAGTTGAAACAACAAACACAAAGATCCAGATTTTTGCAATGACAAAGTCTCTGCATTGTTATACAGGTTTATACATTTGAAATTAACACCTATGGTTATAAGGATTTCTGCTGTCAAAAGAAGTCACATGAAATGATTGCTTTCATGAGTGTGAGTTTAACCAAATAAAACTGCAATTCTGCCTATAGTGGAAACTAAGTTGGCATATGACACAAGTTGAGTGATATGATAGTTTATGAGCTGGGCATATGGGTGCAATTTGACATGAAAGATAAAGGGAGCTACGGAGGGTGGAGGTAGTCCAAGGCATAAGGTAAAATTGTTTTGCAAGCATGTAACATGAAGAAAGTGTTGGGGGTGACAGGTGTGAAAAGTAAGCAAAAAAGTGGATTTTAAAAAAAAAAAAACCAATATAGTTGCAGGCACAGGAG
The DNA here is from genome assembly GCF_021869965.1 of Rhincodon typus. NCBI lineage: Eukaryota > Metazoa > Chordata > Chondrichthyes > Orectolobiformes > Rhincodontidae > Rhincodon > Rhincodon typus. The sequence continues at coordinate 112,525,104 of NC_063333.1, read as the reverse complement.
GCTTTTATCCAGGCCTTCTCTCCCCCCACCCCCTCAGAATCCCCCACATTAATTTTGCGATCATTCAATTCAAGTCCCAGACACCCCACCACCCTAAAATCAAAATTCCAACTTCCAGGCCACATTCTCCAGGGTGAAGTTTAGAGCAGGGAACTATCCCAACTCTGAAATGACCAGAGATCCTGGTCTAGATGTTTGCTCAGTATCAAGTTGACCCTGGCAGCCCACAGTACAATCCATGGGTGTACCAATAGTAATGAAATGGATAAAAGACAACAAAGCAACATTAAGAAGTATTTAAATAGGTACTCGTGATCACCTGGATCTGGCTCTGGATCAAGTGCTGGAAAATGGGGCTTAAGTAGTTAGGTGACTGTTTTTGACCAGCATGAGCATGATGAGCAAAGGGCTTTTTTCCTGAGCTTCAGATCTTTATGACTAGGTGATGACCTAGTGTATTATTATTGCTATACCATTTATCCAGAAACCCAGGTAATGTTCTGGGGACCCAGGTTCAAATCCCACCATGGTAGATAGTGGAATTTGAATTCAATGAAAACATCTAGAATTAAGAGTTTAATGATGAGTATGAAACTGTTGCCAATTGTTGGAAAAACTCATCAGGTTCACCAAAGTTCTTTAAGGAATGAAATCTGCCATCCTTAACTGATCTGATCTACATATGACTGCAGACCTACAGTAATGTGGTTGACTCTAGATAATTAGGAATGGAGAATTAATGCTGACCTAGCAAGCAACATCAACATCCCGTGAATGAATTGAAAACAAAACTATTTGCACTACTTATTCTTTCTTTATGACTACTTCTGTCATTGCCTTTTAATGGACCAATCTTTAATTTAGCTACATCCATATTTGTAAATACTTCTAAAAGCAGTCAAAAGCTGTTTTTATAGATAACACGGTGTAGAGCTGGATGAACACAGCAGGCCAAGCAGCATCAGAGGAGCAGGAAGGCTGCTTGGTCTGCTGTGTTCATCCAGCTCTACACCTTGTTATCTCAGATTCTCCAGCATCTGCAGTTCCTACTGTCTGTTTTTATAGTCCTGGATTGGTTACTCTTATAGTTTAAGTTATTTTTACCAAGTTTTTGGACCCTTTGTTGATTTCTAAAATATTACTAATTCTCAGACTTTAGAATATTTTGCAACATACCTCTTCAGGTTGAATATTACCCATAACTTCCTTGCTCACCCATAAGTGGACCTTTCTTGCTTTTTAAAATATATATGTATATACACACACACACACATATACATATGTTTCATGCATTTTTAATAAACATATTGTTGGATTGTTTTGTTTAGTGGAATCTTATCAGGCTCTGAGTAACATGGGCTATGGAAAGGCAAGTGGTGGAATGGGGAGAGATGTCGGCCTCATTGCAATGTTGAGAACATCTCACTGCATCTTGTTTACTTCTTTCAAGCTGCATTGCAAAGATTTCACTAGGGCAGCAGTGAGTTCTCAATTGATTACCATTATTGCTTATGAAACGCCTTATTAAGAGCCGAAATTACTATGGGTTGCATTCTGAACAAACAGGCTGTACAAACTAGCCATTAGGAAAATTTGACATAAAAAATACAGTCAGTTCAACTCACTGCTTGCTCCAAAAGATCTCCATGTAAGACGTCAGGTATATGTCAGGCATGTTCCATGGTCACTGGCCACGTGTAATATACGTGTAGAGATGTTGCTATTTAACATTTGCCAGCCTCTATGAATCCTCTGGCTACATCTCCAATCCCCTTAAAGGACAGTCCTGTACTTCAATGATGAACTTTGAGCTGCACCAACAACTATCATTGCAACGCTGCAGCAAGGACATTTTCAGGAACATACACCCATGCTCATGGATGTGCCAAGCTGCATCTCTGGACCTTTCACTTTTTGTCAAAGCACTTGCTAACTCTGGGCCTACCTCAATGTTCACAGCATCCCTGGCTTGCAGTACCCTGCTCCCTTAGCCATAGATTCTTGTTTCATAATACTACTGTCTTGCCGTGGCATTTAGCACAGGCACAAATCCAGCAAGCTTGCTACAATTGTCAGCAGGCCTCAGTCCATTCAAGGGAGATAGCCTTCACTCAGATGTTCCAGAATAGTCAGTCAAGAGCAGCCTTGGGGCAGTCAGAGTCAGTATCCAGTGCAGATAAAGGCTAAGGAGTCAAATGAAGGGCAGCACACCATCTGACTTGACTCTTTCTACCTTAATATGGGCTATTCTGCTCCTGGAATGATAAATAGGAAGTACTAAGTAGGATCAAAGTGGAAGGCAGAACTATTCCTATTGGTGCAGTGGGGAAGCGGCCCTAGCTGAATGAGTAGGCCTGCCAGAGGCTATGCAGGATTAATTGTGTCATAGGTTGGAATGGGTGAATATGAATGGGAAAAATATTGCAGGCAATGGTAAAATTGGTAAAGCATGACCCTTGGTAGAAAATGAGTCCAGTAGCAGAGATAGGTGTGTGAGAGGTATCAGAGAAAGGATGGTGGTACTTCGCTGGCTGAGTGGAGAGGGATTTTCTTTCCATGGTGCTGGCCATTCAACTCAATAGTTTTGACTGCTTTAACACCAGCGGCGACCTTGGACCAGACTGGCATGGTCTGGTGTCATGGCCCCTTTTTTTTGTTAAAACCGGTCCTAGGTGAAGACGCCATCCCACCCATATACCACCCCATCCAGCAGGAGCTCCAGGACCCTGCTCACATGGAGCCAATTTGTCTCTTTCTGCCATGTCTGAGATAAATGTCAGTAATCATGCAGGGAGAGGTCCAGACTGACAGTGCTTACTTGGGTGTACAACATTGTTTTAAATATGGTGCAGGTGGCAGGGTTGCTTTTTGATTCCAAGATCTCCAGTGAGTGCAAGTTTCTCTTGAAATCAGATGTGATACTTACCATAAAGACTGAAATACCAATTAATGCAATTAATTTGGTAAGATACAGTCAGAAAATCTGCTTGGCCTTATGAATCACTTCACCAAACTCATCATGACACCAAACTCATCACAACTTGCACTTAGTCAAGAATCTACAAAATTCAGTCCTTTAAACTTTTCCAATTTTTTATTTATCGGCATGTTTTTTAGTCTCTTTACCCAATCTATCTTAGTTAGTCCTCCCTCATACCTCCATGATTGTCTTTTTTTTTTAAGTTTAAGTTACTTGTTTAAGGATTGGAATATATTATTTTCAAACTTAATACAGAGTCAATTATATTAGGATTACTATTTCCTTGTAGATCAGCCAATATGAGAGCACTAATTCACCCTACCTCATTGCACAGTGTTAGATCTAAAATTGCTTTATCCCTAGTTGGTTCACCATATATTATTCTATGAAATTGTCACAAAAGCATTCTGCAAATTCATCTTACAAACTAAGTTACAGATTGATTGGTTCAGTCAAAATGCAGGATAAAGTATTACACAAGAAGCTCCAATTATTTATTTCTTCATGGTTTGCCCAGCAGTATAACTACAATTGGAACTGGGCCCAGGTCTATAAAATATTCTGAACAGCATTTTCTGACCATTGCCATTCTGAATCTCTGCCCACAATGTTTCAAATGAAAATACCCCAGCTTCTAAGCCAAGATCCTTTCTCAACTATGTCCTTATGTCATCCTTTCCAATTAGTGCTACTTTGTTCCTTTTCAATTCTGACCATCTCCTTAAAATGTTGTATTCCCCAGGATATCTACTTCCTAACTTTGTTCACTTTGTAACTATGAACGGAATCTTATAGGGCTCTCAGCAACATGGTCTATGGAAAGATGTGTAGCAGTATTGGGTGACAACTATGATGAGGTGGGATCCTCTCTCTCCATGTTTCATGCTTTGCGCAAGCTGTGTGGTGAGGTTCTCATAGGGCATGGGCAAAACGACTGATGGAGATCAACACTGATTAAATGCTTGGTTAACGCAACAACTTTTCTCATTCATATTCAGTCTCTCATCGTACCAAATTCACGCAACAAGTTCAACTTCAGGAAAAGTGGAGTGGCTGATTCAGATTGAAACTTGCTCCAAATACATACATGTTGGAAACCGGGCACTAACATCTCAGGGTATATTCCATGGGCACTGTCCATACACACCCCATTCCATGGACATTGGCATCCAACGTGTGCCAGCATCTAACACCATTCATGCTACATCTCTGATCCACTAACATAACAATTCTGCACCTCAAAGCTGCACTGATAACTACCTTGTAAAACTGCTGCAAGAACCTGTGTTTTTGCACATTGGTTCTTCATCTAGAGGGACCAGGTTCATATTACTGCTGTCTTACCATGTCAATTAACATAGTCATAAAGCCACAAAGTTTGTCATAGCTGTCATTAAACCTCGGTCAAGTTAACAGGAATCACAAAGTACCATGGATCCCTCACAGGATCCTCTGCCAAGTAATGAGGAGCCAAAATGAAAAGCAGTACACCACCCATCATGATTTTTTTTCCTCTATTGTGGGCAGTTTTCCTCATGGAATGAGAAGTAACAATTACAACCACCAACAAGGCAGCATGGTGGCTCAGTGGTTAGTATTGCTGCCTCATAGCACCAGGGACCCAGGTTCGATTCCACCCTCAGGTGACCGTTTGTGTGGAGTTTGCACATTTTCCCCATATCTGCGTGGGTTTTCTCTGGGTGATCCGGTTTCCTCCCACAGTCCAAAGATGTGCAGAGTAGGTGGATTGGCCATGCTAAATTGCTCATAGTGTTTAGGGATGTTTAGGTTAGGTGGGTTAGACATGGGAAATGTAGGGGAATGGACTGGAGTGGGATGCTCTTTGGAGGTGTGGACTTGTTGGGCTGAATGGCTTGTTTCTACACTGTGGGGTCTCTACCAGTGGGTGGCAGAGTCATTACTATTGGTCTGGTGGGGAAGTTTCCCAAACAAGTGAGCAGATAATGTAAAGGGTGGCAGGTTTAGTGGTGTTGCAATTTGAGGTGGATGAGGGCAAATGGGAATTTTTTTTATGCATTAGTGTGGGTGGTAGAACATGAGTCTAGTGTCATGGCTACATCTCATTGTCCTGGGAGAAGAGAAAGTGTGAACTATGCACCCTCAGGTGACCGTTTGTGTGGAGTTTGCACATTCTCCCCGTGTCTGTGTGGGTTTCCTCCGAGTGCTCCGGTTTCCTCCCACAGTCCAAAGATGTGCAGGTTAGGTGGATTGGCCATGTTAAATTGCCCATAGTGTTCAGGGATGTGTATGTTAGGTGGGTTATAGGGGGATGGGTCTGGGTGGGATGCACTGAGGTTTTGTGTGGACTTGTTGGGCCGAAGGACCTGTTTCCACACTGTAGGGATTCTAAATCTCATACAGCAATAAAGTCAATAGCCAGACCTGAAACAAACAAATACAGGGATTCTAAAATCCCTTCCAGGAAGAGCTCGGAGACCATGCCCACAATATGAGGTACCAATTTTCCCTATCTGTAATTCTGGAGCAGGCAGGGCAGCTCCAGATTGACAGTGCTTGTAGGGCTGCACAATGGCTTTTGAAATATGGTGCTGGCACCAGGGAGGGTTTGAAAGACACCCACAACCCTATGGCTGAAAAGAATGTTTGCTCAAATTCCCTCTAAACCTCCTACTCCTTGCCTTAAAATTGTGCAACCTGGTTATTGACCCTATTACAAAAGGGAAAAGTTTCTCCCTCTCTACTCTATTTATATCCCTCAAAACTTTGTACAACTTTTTTAGATCCACCTCTTAGACTTTTCTGCCCTAAGGAAAATAACCCTGACATTTTTGACCTTTATACCTGAATCTTTCCACTGTAGGCAACATTATGGTGAATCTCTTCTGCACCCTCTACAGTGTAATCATATCCTTCCTATAGTGCGTCAACAAGAACTGCATACAACAGCCCAGTTGTGGTCTAATTAATGCTATATACAGCTCCAGCATAACCTCCATACTCTTGTATTCAGTACCTTGACTAGTAAAGGCAAATGTTTCATATGCCTTCTTTGCCTTGTTAGTCCTCCCAAAATGCATCATCTCACACTTATCAGGATTAAATTTCATTTGCCGCTGTTCAGCCTATCCAACCCTCCCATCTATATTGACTGTAATGCAAGGCACTTACTACTTACCACACAACTAATTTTTGCGTCATCCGCAAACTTACTGATTGTACCTCCTATATTTATGTCAGGATCATTAATGCATACAACAAATTGCAAGGGATACAGCACTGAACCCTGTGGTAAGCCACTAGACACAGGCTTCCTGTCATAAAACTACCCTTTGACCATTACTCTCTGCTTCCTGCCATTCAGCCAGTTTTGGATCCAATTTGCCAAGTTGCCCTGGATCGCTCAGCTTCTTGATCAGTTTGTCATGCAAGACCTTGTCAAAAATCTTACTAAAGTTCATGTGGACATCAACTGCACTACCCTCATCTACATACTTAGACACCTCCACGAAAAATTCAATCAAATTTGTTATACATGATATTCCCTCACAAAACCATGCTGACTATCCTTGATTCTTCCTTGCCTTTCCAAGTGAAGATTAATTCTGTCCCTAAGAATTTTTTTCCAATAGTTTCCTGACTACAGTTTACTCAATGGCCTACAATGTCTAGTTTATCCATACCACCCTTCTTGAATAACGGTAGTACATTGGCTGACCTCCAGTCTTCTTGCACTCCTCCTGTGGCCAGAGAGAATTTGAAAATTAATATCAGAGCTTCTGCAATTTCCTTTCTTGTCTCCCACAACAGCCTGAATTTCATCTCATTTAGGTTTGGACATTTATTCATTTTCAAGCCTGCTAAGATCTTTAACACCTCCTCACTCTCAATGCTGACTTGTCCAATCATATCACAGCCCCTTTCCAATTTCTGTACCTACATTATCCTTCTCTTCAATGAATACAGAAGAAAAGTACTCATGTAAAACCTCAGCTGTCTCTTCCAGCTGCACACACAGATTGCCACTTTGGTCCCTAATACACCCTACTCCTTCCCTGGTTATTCTCTTGCCTTTATATGCTTATTAAAACCCCTTTGGATTTTCTTTAATGTTACCTGTTGGGTTTTTTTTGCTCATGTCCCCTCTTAGCTCTGCTAATTTCCTTCTTAAGCAAGCCCCTGCATTTTCTATACTCCTTTTGCCAACCATTGTTTTGAACCTTAGGCATCTACCATAAGCTGTCCTTTGGATATCCAAAGTTCGCTGAACTTGTTGGTCCCACACTTCACCTTTACAGGAACATGAGGAAGGTACTCTTTTCTTGTTCTTATATTGCCATATCAGTGCACTCAATGGTGCAGGATGACCTGGAAATCATTGGCCCAGAGGAAAGCCAGCTCCACTGTAAAATGAGGGGATGGGATCACACCAAGCTGGGGTGCCTACAATACTGGTTACATCACTTCAACTCAGTAAAAACGTAGCAAGATGGGCTACTAAGCTTTTTACCAAATGTTACATTTTTTCATGTTACATGAAAATTTTCAACTTCTATCTCCCATCCTAACAGGTTGCTCTAGTTAATTTTCAACAGGAAGAAGCTCCATGAGAAAATACCTTAAAAAAAAGGACAAGCTTGAAGAACAATTTAAAGAATGAAACAGTAATTTTGGCAAAGCATAAATCAGGAACGTAGAGGTATACATAAGTCAATGTAGTACTGATGGGCAACTTCAATTATATTGTACAGATGGGAAAACCAAATTGGCAGCAGTAATGTGGCAGATGAGTTAATGGAACATGGTCATAAGACTTTCCTTGAACAGAGTGCCAAATAACCATCAAGTAACAAGACAGTTTAGATTCAGTATTGTGCAATGTGACAACTAATGAATAATCTTGTCATAACATTGAAATAAATTCTGCAAGGCATCTACCATAATCTTCCTTTGTTCCAGAACCAATCCTGTATGTCCCTTAATATCCAGTTATGTCAACTACAATCTGCAACCTCATGATCCTTTATAGCTCTCACTTTACCATAATCCTCATTATGGTAGAACAACCCTGGTTCAATGAGAAGAGTAGAACAGCATTCTAGATTAACCAAACGGATTCCAGGAATGAAGAGTTTATCTTCTCAGGAGGAATTGAATAAATTAGAGTGATGAAGGTGCACAATATATTTTTATCGTTTCAAATTTGAGTTTTAAAGTAAAGGTAAATTAGACTTGTGGTTTCAGTTTTGTGAAAGTAAAATGTATTTTTACTAGAAAGAGTACAGAAAGTCATTGAACTAACTACATCATTTCCAAGAGAGCATATATCTTGAGTTAAGTGCCTAGCTGGATGCCTGTGCTTGAAGTGATGAAGCATTTATAAAGATAGACTTTTATGATAGACAAAGAAAACAGACCAGGAGCCAGCGGAGATTTGAACACAGTTCAGAATCAGGTTGCAGTTCATGAGAACAGTTTCACCCTATAAGAGTTTCAATTTGTGAAGTCTCCAAGCGCTGAAAGTGTGCGTAGAAGTGTTGCAACTGAGAAATAGTTTAAGCTATCAGAACTGAGAAAGAATTCAGGCCATCAGACTTGAAAAGAAGTCTCCAGACCATTACATTAGAAAAATAGTCAGCTAAGTAAGAAATTAAAGAATTAAAATAGGTGTGACAGTTCCTTACATTGAATATCTGGAAAGGATATTGCTAGGACAAGGGTTGAACTGTTCTTTTAACCAATGTTAAGATCTTTCTAAATTGTATTCTGTATGCAGTTTTGTTAGTTTTTTTGTGCAATAAACTTGTGTTCTATTGTTAAAGATCATTGTCAGCCTCTTATGAATAGGTTCCAACATGGTAAGCATTTTGAAAAGTTAAATCCTTACACGAGGCTTATTTGCCAGACGTGATCTCATTGAAATATTTAAAATTCTTAAGGAGCTTGACAGTCTTTATGTTAGGTAAATATTTATCGTGGCTCAGGAGTCTAGAATTAGAGCTCACTGGCTGACAGAAAAAGATTGATCATATAGAACCGAGATGAGAAGAAACTTCTTCACTCCTTCTTGCTTTCAGCGGCAGCAGTGTGAGCCAGGGTGCTGACGGGAAGGTAAAGTTGTTTTTTCCTTTATAAAAACTTATCTCGTGCAGCAGCGGCCTTCTTGTTTTCAGCAACAGCAGCGCAAGCCAGGGTGCCGATGGGAAGGTAAGGTTGTTTTCTTTTCCCTGTATAAAAACTTACCTCGTGCAGCAGTGGCCTTCTAGTTTTCAGCGGCGGGTGTGTGGCGAGAACGCGAGCCAGGAAGGAACTAATATATTCGGGCATTGGCTAAACCCAAAACACTGCACGTGTAGTGTCTCCCACCCATCCTCCTCCTCTAACCAATAAAAAAAGACTGTGTGGCAGGTCAGTAAGGCAAGGCTTTTTTTTATTCTTCTGGAAATCTAGAGTAGAGGGAATGGAAGTTAGGGCAGTTGCATGCTCCTCTTGCAGGATGTGAGAGGTAAGGGTCACTGCTGGTGTCCCCTCTGACTTCACCTGCGAGAAGTGCACCCAACTCCAGCTCCTCAAAAACTGCGTTAGGGAACTGGAGCTGGAGCTGGAGCTGGATGAACTCCGGATCATTCGGGAGGCTGAGGGGGTGGCAGAGAGGAGTTATAAGGAGGTGGTCACACCCAAGGTACAGGAAAAAGGAAGCTGGGTGACTGTCAGGAAGGGGAAAGGGAATAGGCAGACAGTGCAGGGATCCCCTGTGGCCGTTCCCCTCAATAATAAGTATACCGTTTTGGATACTGTCGTGGGGTGAGGGAGGTTGGTGGGGTCGACCTACCAGGGGAAGGCCATAGCGGAAAGGTCTCTGGCACTGAGCCTGGCCCTGTGGCACAGCAGGGAAGGGGGAAGAATAGGAGAGCAGTTGTAGTGGGGGATTCAATAGTAAGAGGCACAGACAGGTGGTTCTGTGGACGTGAACGAGATGAATGGATGGTATGTTGCCTCCCGGGTGCCAGGGTCCGTGATGTCTCGGATCGTGTCTTCAAGATCTTTAAGGGGGAGGGTGAGCAACCAACAGTCATGGTACACATCGGTACCAATGACATAGGTAGGAAAAAGGACTGAGAATGTGAAAAATGAGTACTAGGAGTTAGGTTGGAAGCTGAAGTCCAGGACAATCAGGGTCGTTATCTCTGGATTACTACCAATGTCACGTGATAACGAGGTAAGAAATAGGGAGAGAGTGCAGCTAAACACGTGGCTACAGGGCTGGTGTAGGAAGAGGGCTTCCATTATGTGGATAATTGAAGCACATTCTGGGGAAGGTGGAACTTGTACAGTAAGGATGGGTTGCACCTGAACTGGAAGGGCACAAATATCCTGGGAGGGAGGTTTGCTCAAGCTATACGGAATAGTTTAAACTAGATTGGCAGGGGGTGGGGAACTGGATTTGTAATTCAGAGGATGAGGTATTCAGCCTTCCAACAGACATGACAGGGAGTGAGGTTGTTTATAAAGAAATGCGGTCGATGGAGCGTAATTGTGGACACAGAGATGGTTTGAGGCGTGTATACTTCAATGCTAGAAGTATCAGAAATAAGACGGATGAACTTAGAGCATGGGTCAGTACTTGGAACTACGATGTTGTGGCCATTACAGAAACTTGGGTAATTCAGGAACAGGAATTGTTGTTGGAAGTTCCAGGATTTAGATGCTTTAAAAAAAATACAGAGGGTGGAAAAAAAGGCTGGGGAGTGGCATTGCTAGTCAGGGCAAGTATAGCAGCTACTGAAAGGCAGTTCGAGAATGGTATGTCTACAGAGTCAGTTTGGGTTGAGGTCCGGAACCAGGAAGGAGCAGTCACTTTGTTGGGTTTTTTTTTAAAAACAGACCCCCTAATAGTTGCAGAGAAGTGGAGGAGTGGATTGGGAGGCAGATACTGGAAATGTGCAGAAGTCACAGGGTTGTAGTCATGGGTGACTTCAACTTTCCAAATATTGATTGGAAACATTTTAGTTATAATAGTTTAGATGGAGCGGATTTTGTCCCGCGCATTCAGGAAGGATTCCTCACACAGTATGTAGATAGACCAACACGAGGACAGGCCACTTTGGATTTGGTGCTTGGCAATGAACCGGGCCAAGTGTTAGACCTGTTGGCAGGAGAGCATTTTGGCAATAGCGATCATAACTCTGTTACTTTTACAATAGTCATTGAAAAGGATAGGTGCATACAGCAGGGTAAGGTTTATAATTGGGGGAAGGGTAAGTACAATTCCATTAGGCAAGAACTGGGTAACATAAATTGGGAACAGATGCTGTCAGGGAAGAGCACTATTGAAAATGTGGAGATTGTTTAAGGAATGCATACTGCGTGTGCTCGATATGTTTGTCCTTAGCAGGCAGGGAAGATGCGGCTGAGTGAGGGAGCCTTTGTTCTCAAGGGAGGTCGAACGACTAGTTAAGAGGAGGAAGGATGCTTATGTGAGGTTTAGGAAACAAGGAACGGAAAAGCCTGTAGAGGGACACAAGTTATCCAGGAAGGAGCTGAAGAAAGGGCTTAGGAGAGCAATCGGGGGCATGAGAAAACCTTGGCAGATAGGATCAAGGAAAACTCCAAGGCTTTTTACACATACGTGAGGAATAAGAGAATGACCAGAGAAAGGGTAGGGCTGAACAAGGATTGTAAAGGGAATTTGTGCACAACCTAAAGAGATAGGAGAGGTCCTTAATGGATACTTTTCTTTGGTATTCACAACTGAGAGGACCTAGTTGTAGAAGAGGACAGTGTGAAACAAGCTGGTAGGCTAGAGAAGGTGGATGTTAGTAAGGAAGATGTACTAGGAATTTTGAGGAACTTGAAGATAGATAAGTCCCCCGGACCTGATGGGATTTATCCAAGAATTCTATAGGAAGCGAGGGAAGAGATCGCAGGGCCTTTGGCAATGATCTTTTTGTCCTCACTGTCCACAGGTATAGTGCCAGAAGATTGGAGGGAGGCAAACGTCATTCCCTTATTCAAAAAAGGGAATAGGGATAACCCTGGAATTTACAGGCCAGTTAGTCTTACTTCAGTGGTGGGAAAATTATTGGAAAGGGCTCCGAGAAATAGGATTTTGATCACTTGGGAAGGCACTGTTTGATTCGTGATAGTCAGCATGGATTTGTGAGGTGTAGATCATGACACACAAACTTTATTGAATTCTTTGAAGAGGTGACCAAACACGTGGATGAACATAGAGCAGTGGATGTGGTATACATGGATTTAAGTAAGGTGTTTGATAAGGTTCCCCATGGTAGGCTCATGCAGAAGGTAAGAAGGCATGGGATAGGGGGAAATGTGGCAGTTTGGATTCAGAATTGGCTGACCCTCAGAAGACAAAGGGTGGTAGTGGACGGAAAACATTCAACATGGTGCTCAGTTACGAGTGGTGTACCATAAGGATCTGTTCTGGGTCCTCTTCTATTTGTGATTTTTGTCAATGATTTGGATGAAGGAGTGGAAGGGTGGATTAGTAAGTTTGCGGACAATAGAAAGATGGGTCGCGTTGTGGACAGTGCGGAGGGCTGTTCTAGGTTACAAAGGGAAATTGCTAGAATGCAGAGCTGGGCTGAGAAGTGGCAGATGGAGTTTAACCCTGAAAAGTGTGAGGTGATTCATTTTGGAAGGACAAACTTGAAAGCAGAATACAGGGTTAACGGAAAGATTCTTGGCAGTGTGGAGGAGCAGAGGGATCTTGTGTTTCATGTCCACAGTTCCCTGAAAGCTGCTACCCAAATAAATAGAATTGTTAAGAAGGCGCATGGTGTGTTAACATTCATTAATAGAGGGATCAAGTTCAAGAACCGTGAAGTTATGCTCCAGCTGTACAAAAGCCTGGTTCGGCCACACCTGGAGTATTGTGTCCAGTTCTGGTCGCCACATTACAGGAAAGATGTGGAAACGTTGGAAAAAATGCAGAGGAGATTTACCAGGATGTTGCCTGGAATGGAGGGAAGATCTTACGAGGAATGGTTGAGACAGCTCAGGCTTTTTTCTTCGGAACGACGAAGGATGAGAGGTGACTTGATAGAGGTGTACAAAATGATCGGAAGTATAGATAGAGTGGACAGCCAGAGACTTTTTCCTCGGATGGAGGTAGCTATTATGAGGGGGCATAGTTTTAAAGTGAGTGGAGGTAGATATCGGGGAGATGTCAGAGGTAGGTTCTTTACTCAGAGAGTGGTCGGGGCGTGGAATGCATTGTCGGAGATGGTAGTGGAGTCGGCCTTGTTAGGGGCATTTAAGCGGCTATTAGATAGGCATATGGATGATAGTATAAGGTAGGGGTGGAGGTTAGATAGACCTTAGGATTAGTGTAAAAGTTCGGCACAACATCATGGGCCGAAGGACCTGTACTGTTCTATGTCCTATGTTCAACTGGCTATGAATCTTTGGAATTGTCTGCGACAAAGAACGGTAGAATATATTTTAAATTCAGGGCTATCCAATCTTTTTATGTGAGGAGCCACATTCTATTTTGCCTCACTTTAGGGGCTGATGAGCATATTTTAGAAAGACAAGAGCTTACATGCATTACATATGAATTTTAAAAGGAAGAGTGATGTATGAAGAAAACATAACTTGGGCAAAAAAAAAAAATTGGCAAATCAATACATTGGTAATTTGTAACAGTGAGTAATTACTAAAGATGGCCATTAAGAAGTACTAAGCAGCAGAGCTAATTATTACAACCTTCATTGTCATTTTGCTTAAGAAACAGAGCTAGAGAGTAACAAACTAAGTTCCAAGTCCAATGACCAGGGAAGTGGGTAACATCTACAGTCGAGCTCAGGAGAGTTTTTTTATAATTAATTTACAACATTTGGCTGTCTCAGGTCGGCCTACTGTTAATGCCCATTGTTAACTGCCTTTGAGAAGGTCAGCAGCCCTGTTGAGCCACTGTTAAGTCTGTGGTATCATTGCATCCATTGTGCTGTTAGGGAGGGAGTTCCTTGGGATCCAAGAAAAGAGTTTTGATGCAGTGCTAGTGAAAGAATTGTATAGCCCAACAACTGTTAAGCTGGAAGTGCATGGCATTTCTGAGTGTAAAACAACAACCACACTTGGAAGCGAAAAGGCAGGCGTCTGAGGCTGATGTCCAACAAAACCCATGACATAGAGAACGAGTGGAGAAAGTATTGTAGGCCCAATGAATGGCCGACCACCATGACGTGCATGGTTTCTTCGGTGTTATCAAGACCACATACAGACCAAACACCCAAGGCCCCACCTCACTGCTGGCCAAGGACGGAGAGATTCTTCTCAAAGATAAAGAAGCCACCAAACAATGCAAGGTGGAGCACTTCGGAGACTTCCTCAATTACCGCTCTGTCGTCGATCCGAGCATTCTTAAATGCATCCCGCAGCATCTACACACCACACCAGTCTTGCATGAAGTTGAGAAGGTCATCTGCCAGCTTAAAAATAGCAAGGCTCCTAGAGCATATGGTATCCCCGCTGAGGCAGTGAAGTGCAGAGGCAAACAGCTCCTGCTGTGATCACACTCCCTTGTCTGCCTTATCTGGAAGGAGGAGAGCATCCTGGGAGAGCTCTGATGAGATGCCAAGTCATTTCCATTTTCCAAAAAGGAAACAAGTCCAATTGTGGTAATTACAGGGGAATCTTCACGCACGTGACCATTGGAAAAGTTATTGTCAAGGTCCTCCTCAACTGTCTCTTCCCCGAGCCTGAGGGATTCCTCCCAGAGTTGCAGCGTGGCTTTCAGCCAGAGGGACACAACAGACAGAATCGTCACCATGCAACAGCTACAGGAGAGATTCAAAGAAAATAACCTACACCTGTACATGGCCTTCTTCGTCCATACAAAGACCTTTGATATTGTCAATTGGGAAGCATTATTGAGCATCCTTCACGCTTCGGTTGCACCATTATGTTGGTCGCCATCCTTCACCTGCTCCACGACAACATGGAAGTTGTGGAAATGACAAATGGCTCCACCACTGACTCATTCCCCATTAAGAGCAGTGTCAAGCATGACTGCGTCATTGCCCCAACACTGTTCTCAATCTACCTTATTTCAACGCTTCACCTCACTGCTGAGTAGCTCTCTGCTGAATTGGAGATAACTTACAGAACCTATGGGAAATTATTCAACCTTCGCCACCATCAAGCCAAAACCACAGTCACCCTAACCAGTGTCACGGAGCTGCAGCACACACATGATGCTTGCATATGTGCAATGTCAGAGGATGTACTCCAGACCATTGTTAGCACCTTTACGGAAGCATATGATAGCACTGGTCTCACCCTGAATATCCACAAGATGAAGGTCCTTCACCAACCTCACCCAGCATTGTGGACCGAGCGCACGATCATCAAGGTCCAGGGGAGGCCTTAGAGAATGTTGACTACTTCCAATACCTGGGGAGTGTCCTGCCGACCAAAGCAGCTATTGATGAAGAGATCCAGCATCGCCTCCAGTGTGCTAGTACAGCCTTTGGCTGCCTGAGGAAGTGGGTGTTCGAGGACAACAACATCAGATCTGACACTAAGATCATAGCTTATAGAGCTATGGTGGTTCCTGCCCTCCCAATGACTCCAAGGCTTGGATTGTCTACAGCACACACCTCAAGGTGCTGGAACAGTACCACCAATGCTGCCTGCGCAAAATCCTGCGAATCCACTGGGAAGAAAGATGCACTGACACTGGAGTCCTCAACCAGGCCAACATCTCCAGCATCGAGGTACTGACCACCTTTGATCGGTTATGATGGGCTCAACATGGCCAACACAAGACTCTCCAAGCAGATGCTCTACTCCCAGCTTTGAAACGGTAGTGAGCCACAGGTGAACAGAGGAAGCACTTCAGTGATACCCTCAAGGCCTCAATGGCAAAGTGTGGTATTCCTACAGACACCTGGGAACTACAGGCCCAAGACTATCCAAAACAGAGGAAGAGCATTTGGGAAGGCATCGAGCACCTTGAGACATGGTATCAGGAAAAAGCGGAAGCCATATGAAAACTGTGGAATGAGCACGCTGCCACACCAACATGCACCCACTCTTTCCAGCAACTACCTTCTGCCCCAAGTGTAACAGAGCCTGCAGTAGCCTCATCAGTCTGTACAGCTACATATGGACTCATCCTGAGAGTGGAAGACAGGTCATCCTTGTCTACGAAGGAATACCAATTATGATGATGATGATGATGATGAGTGAAAGAATGACAAGTCCAGTTCCAAGTCAGGATGGTGTGTAAGTTGGAGTGCAAGTGGTGTTTACCCATTGATCTCCTTCCCATGTCCTTTTCAGTGCCACTGGTCATTGGTTTGGAAGATTTTACCTAAGGACCCTTGGTGAGTTGTTGTACAACATCTCACAGGTGGTAAACAATGCTGTAACTGTGAATCTGAAATGGAGACTGAGTGAGTGAGTGAAAACCCTGGCATTGGGAGTGCGCTGGACATTTTCAATTTTTGGTGGATGGGAGGAGGGGTGGTGGTGGACTGGATTGCAAGTCAGGGTGGCCAATTCAGGAATACTGGAGGAGGATACCCATGAAAAGGCAGATGGGTGGGAAACTTGCATCCGAGTTCTGGCAACTTTTGACATTCAAACATAAATATTAAAAATAAAACATTCCTCCAGCTCTCGCCCTCAACTCCCCCTATCCCCACACATTCCCCATGGTCCATCCATGCCAACCCATGTCTCTGTACAAACCTCCCATTACTTCCACAGCTTCTCCAGAGGTAATGTTTCTGAACCAACCCTTGCCATTCATAGGCCTAATGCCCGACTTGTTGCGATGCACTATCATGTACGTACGCTCTCATGCAGATATGAACACCCCTTCTTACACAAATTTCGTCACACAAACCTGCTTTTACACAGACATACTACACAAGCATTGCTTTGTGTAGTATAGACCACCAGCTGGTGGGAAAGACAGAGGAACAAATCTGTAAGGAAATGACACAGACGCAAATGCCATAGTATTAGAAACAATTCAACCAGGTTTCTTTCAAAAAAAAAACTAGGTTATTCCAAATAAAAATTAAACAAACATGCAAAGATTGTTGATATAAAAAAAAGCCTAAACTGTGCAAAGATTGAAATGACTTACATTCTAACATCCCAAAATTGGAATGAGGCAAATATGGGTAGCAAAGAAATGATGGGCAAATATCCCACAGAATACATTAAACAACACTTGAGCAAACAAGATTCCATGGATTTCTCAGCAATTCCCTCCAGATGTTAATGCTGTTGTGGATCACCAAATCTTATTAAAACTTCACAAAGGATTATGTTTCTTTCCATTCGAAAATAATGGCCTTGAAACCCCTTTTAAAACGGTTACGTCATAGACCACCTCAATGAATACTCACACTCTAGAATGTAGAGTGCATGAGGCAAGTGGGTAACAGGGTAGGGTTACAGCTGGTTAGTGTGGCAGCTGAATAGGATGGTGGAAGGGTAGCATGGTAGTTGGGTAGAGTGATAGATGATAGATAAGTTGGGAGAAAATACCAAGAGTGCAGTAAAATATGTTCCCATTGAGAGAACAGATGGGACCAAGACCAAAGAACTCTGGATGTCAAGGGAAATAAAAGTTAGGATTAAGAAGGAAAGAGAAGGGAAGAGAAGGAGGGGCGGCATGGTGTCACGGTGGTTAGCACTGCTGCCTCACAGCACCAGGGACTTGGCTTCAAATCCATCCTGGGACAACGCTCTGTGTGGAGTTTGCACATTCTCCCCATAGGCAGAATGTTTGGGTTTCCTCCAGGTGCTCCGGTGTCCTCCCACAGTCCAAAAATGTGCAGGCTAGGTGGATTGGCCATGCTAAATTGCCTGTAGTGTTCAGGGATGTGTAGATTAGGTGGGTTATAGGGGATTGGTCTGGGTGGGATGTCTGAGGGTCCATGTGGACTTGTTGGGCTGAAGGGCCTGTTTCCACACTGTAGAGATTCTATGATCTATGAGAAAGTTATGGCAGATATCAAGGACCCAATATGGCAGAGTTCCTAGAGGAGTACAGAATGTGTAGGAGGGAGCTTAAAAAGGAAATTAGGAAAGCAAAGAGAGTGCATGAGAAAGTATTGGCAGGTAGAATATATTAAAATAAACCTTTTGGCTTTTCCTACAAGGAGTAGGAGAACAAATAGGGAAACAGTAGGGCCTGTGGTCCCTGAGGATCTGGGCGCAGCAAATCCTTTGTGAAGCTGGACACAAAGTAAAAGGATGATGCAGGTATGGACTTCAGGGTGAGGGGCTATAAAATATTAGAAGAACATGGTACCTCCTCTCCCTCTATCAGGTTTAGCAATTTTAAAAGTGGATAAATCCAAAGGCCTGGATGAAATGAACCTCTCAATCTTCTGGGGGTGGCATAGGAGGAGATATTAGGGGTCATGGCAGTAATTTTCAATCATCTGTGGCCAGAGGCATGGTGCCGGACAACTAGATGACTGCTGATTTTGATGATTATTAAAAAAGGGAGGAAACGATAATCCAAGAAGTTACAGGCCAATCAGTCTAACCTCATGGTGTGGAACGTATTAGAAAGAATTCACAGGGACATAATATATCTGCTCTTGGAGCAACATGGATTAATCAGGAATAGTCAGCTTGGAACAAAAACAAAGTTGCTGGACAATAGTCAGCTTGGAGTTGTTAAAGGAAGGTTGAATCAATCTTTTTTGAGGAGGTAGCCAGGAGTGATGCTGATGTACTGCATTTCATCTGGTCTACATGCACTTTAGCAATGTGTTTGATTAGATCTCTCATGGTAGACTGGTCAAGAAAGTAAGAGCCCATGGGATCCAAGGAAAAGTGGCACATTGAATCCAAAACTGGCTGAGCGGTAGGTCACACAAGGTAATAGTAGAGGAATGTTTCTGTGATGGGACGTCTGTTCCCAGTGGGACTCTGCAGGAGTCGCTGCTGGAACCCTTTTTGTTTGCGGTACACATCAATGACCTTGGACTTACATATTGGGGTTATGATCTAGAAGTTCATGGATAGTGAGAAACTGCAGGACTGGCAAAAGAAATTCAAACCTGGAAATATGTGAAGTAATGCACTGAGTGAGGGCTAACGAGGTAAGGGATTACAGAATGAACAATAGGACCCCCGAAATTACTGAAGGTCAGTGCGCATATCCACAGATTCCCAGACGTAGCAGTGCATGTTGATAAGGTGATCAAAAAAGCATTTGGTATATTTGCTTTCATTTGCTGAGACATAAAATTTAAGAGCAAGGAGATTATGCTGAAAATGCTGGTTAGGCCACAACTGCACTATTGCGTGCATTTCTGGTCACCACATTACAGGAAGGATGTGATATCACGAGAGATTGTACTGAGGAGGTTTACTATGATTCTGCCTAGGCTGGAGAGTCTGAACTATGAAGGAAGGATTGAATATGTCGAGGTTGTTTTCCTTGAAACGGTGAAGGTTGATAGGGGACCTGTTAGAGATGTATAAGAATATGAAGAGCATTGATAGGGTGGATAGGAAGACACCTTTTCATTAATAGAGGGGTCAAAAGCCGGATGTATAGATGTGAAGGCAAGAAGCAGAAATCTAAGAGGACAGTTGTGGAGAAATTGCTTTACGCAAAGGGTGATGGAAGTTGAACTCATTGTCTGAAAGGTAGTTAAGCCAGAAATTCTTGGAACATTTAAGCAGTAATTAGATGTTCACTTGCATTACTATAGCCTCCAGGGCTGGGAGTCTGAAATTAACTCTTGAGGCTAGGTGAAAGTGACTGCCTTGCCACCTAGGCAGCATGCGATTGAGTAAGGCATCAAACAGCCCTTGCAAAATTAAAGTCAATTAGAATTGGAGAAAAATGTCTATGAATTGGAACCATAACTAGCATAAAAGAAGATAATGGTCAGCAGATTGATAGTTGTTGAAGGTCAATCATCTCAGCTCCAGGGCATCTCTGCAAGTGTTCCTCATGATTTTATCTTAGACCCAAACATTTTCAGCTGCTTCAATGATCTTCGCTCCACCTTAAGTTCATATGTGGGGATATTTACTGATGACTGCACAATGTTGAGCACCATTTATGACTCCTCAAATTGTGAAGCAGCCTGTGTCTATATGTAGCAAGAACTGATCAATTTGGACTGATATGTTACGAGTAACATTTGTGCCACACTAGTGCCAGGTAATAAGCATCTCCAACATGGGAGAATTTAACCATTGTCCCTTGACATTCAATGAATACCAGAACATGAATCACCCACTATTAACATACTCAGGGTTACCATTGACTGGAAACTGAAGTGGACAATCATTTAGATAGACTGTGGCTACAAGAACAGGTCAGAAATGAGAAATCCTGTGGCAAGTAACTTATTTCTTGTCTCCTCCAACTGATATCTGTTATCCCGGTCTACCATCAACCAGGCACAAGTCAGGAGTGTGAAGTGATGGCTCCAGTTTGCCTGAATAAGTGCAGTTCTGGCAATATTCAAAAAGTTGGACACCATCCAAGACTAGCAGTTCACTTGGTTGGTGTCCATTCCCTTGGACATGCACTTCATTCAATAATAATGCACAGTAGCAGTAAAATGTACCATCTACAAGATGCACTACATTAACTCACCAATATCCAATATTCTCAACACAGATAACATGTTACCAATCCAAAGAACAAATAGAAAGTTGCCAATGTTTTTAATCCTCAAAATGCAGTTATTGCCCTATGACTAATGAACATTGAACTGTTGTCACTATCTCTACCTCTTACCCAAGATAATTTTTTATCATTAAAGTCAGTCATCAAGCAAAACATGTCAAAGGTAAGAGGAAAGTGACTGCCCTTGACATCAAGCCACATTTGATAGAGAGTGGTATCCAGGAGCCTAGCAAAACTGGAGTCAATGCAAATCAGGGGAAAATGTCTGCATTGGTTGGAGTCATACCTGGCACAAAGGAGGACAGTTGAGGTTGTTGAAGGTCAGTTACCTTGGCTCCAGAACATCTCTGCAAGAGCTTCTCAGGCTAGTGTCATAGGCTGGACCATCTTCAGTTGCTTCATCAATGACCTTCCATCCATCATAAATGTCAGAAGTGGGGAAGTTTGCCAATGATTGCACTATGCTCAGCACAATTAATGACTCCTCAAATACTGAAGCTGTCCATGTCCAAATGCAGCAGGACATGGACAATAATCCAGTTTCGGCTGACAAGTGGCAATTAATATTCATGCCACATGATTGCCAAACAATGACCAGCTCCAATAAGAGAGAATCTAACCATCCCCCTTAATTTTCAATGGTGTTACCTTCATTAAATCCCCAACTATCAACATCCTCAGATGTTAACATTGACCAAAAACTCAACAGGACTCTCCATATAAACACAATGGCTACAAGAGCATATCAGAGACTAGAAATGTTGCAGTAAGTAACTGAAAAGCTTGTCCACCATCAACAAGACCCAAGGCAGGAGTATGGTGGAACACTCTCCACTTGCCTGGATGAGTACAGCTCCAAAAACACTCAGAAAGCTTGACATCATCAGGACAAAGTAGCCCGCTTGAGTGGCACCACATCAACAAATATCCACTCCCAACACCAGCTTTCCATAGCACCAGTGTATACTGTTTATAAGATGCACTGCAAAAATTCGCAAAAGATCCTTAGACAGCACCTTCCAAACTCATGAATACTACCATCTAGAAGGACACGGGTAGAAGATACATTGGAACATCACAATCTGAAAATTCCCTCCAGAACAGTCACTATCCTGACTTGGAAATATATTGTCATTCCTTCAGCGTCACTGAGTCAAAATCCTGGAACTCCATTCCTAGTGGCATTTTGAGTGTACCTACACTAAATGGACTGCAGCAGTTTAAGAAGGCAACTCTTACTGGGGATGGTCAATAAATGTTGGCCTAGCCAGCACATCCCATGTGAGAGTTTAAAAAAGTTTCTCACTTTAATCAGACACTAATTATGGTCTTGCCTGTATAGTTCCTTTGCAAAAACCGATTTTTAAAAAAATATTGCTAGACACACATCATTAAATGAAATGAAATGTAAAGTGTGATATAATTCATTGAAGTTTTGGGATATATTTGCTTCAAGGCTGTTATATGTGAATGCATTGCTCCTGACACAACTACATACTGGGAATTATCCTTGTTGTCTCACATGTAATAAGGAGAGACAAAGGCGATTAAAGGAGAAACAAAGTGCTGTGAGTTGAGAGGCGTACATTGACCAGGAGGATTCCTGATTTATCTCCAAACAGTTTGCAGAGGCAGTTTCTTGATTTAATGGTTCACCTGAAAGATTGTACTTTCAACAATGAACACATCCTTTAAAACTTCAAAGCTGAAAGACATATGTTGGCTCAGTGGTTAGCACTGTTGTCTCACAGTGCCAGGAATCCAGATTCAATTCTAGCCTCGGGCGACTGTCTGTGTGGAGTTTGCACATTCTGCCCGTGTCTGAGTGGATTTCCTCCAGGTGGTCCGGTTTCCTCCCCCAGTCCAAAGAAATGCAAATTACGTGGATTGGCCAAGCTAAATTTCCCATAGTGTCCAGGAATGCAGGCTGGGTTGGTTAGCTATTGGAAGTACAGGGTTGCAGGGATGGGGTGAGGGGTGTGGGTCTAGGTGGGATGCTCTTCAATGGATTGTAGTAGTCTTGTTGGGCTGAATGGCCTGTTACCACACTGTAGGGATTCTAAGGAAGTGTTTCCCTAGATAATGTGTTAATGTCCCAGGATCAAATCTTCAAACTATCTGACTTAGAGACAAATAAGATACCACTGACCCAACTGAAATATCAAACTTTTCCTGAAGATTAGTAATTCCCAAGAGATTGTTTCTAGCATTTGGAATAATAAATTTCATAAGGTGTGCACATTCTTTCAAAGTATGGTATTTGTATCCTCTGTAAAAAATGAGTTAAAATGAATGGTTTTAAATTGCAGTTATACAAAATCTTGACATCAGCAAGTCAAAAAAAAAGATATATAAAATGTAATTGTTTCAAGAAGTCCTGTTCACTGTGACAGCATGGACAGATGAAAGATAATTGGTCTTTGTGCCTAATTTTTCAACTGGAAATCCTGGCAGGTAAACTCAATTTTCAAAAAGTGTTCTTTTTCATCCATCTCACCAAGAATTGAGCAATTTCCACATTTTTCCCTTACTTATTTCATATAACTCAAACATATAAAACCAAAGAATCACTTACTAAATTGAGGAATGTGAGATACTTCCACTGACCAGCGTATAGGAACAGTCCTGGAACCGAGTGATTGGACTGAGTGTTGAGAAGCAAATAAATGAGCAAAAGGTACCACACAAAAGTGGTAATGTGATATACTCTAGACACTATTGCTGGAACCATGTTTGTTCCTCTGGCTGAAGTGATAGCATGAGCATGATGCTAATCTTATAATCTCATTGGATCCTACCATTTACCATCAGGCATAGGTGAGACAATTCTGACATTTGAACAAACAACACATATTTCATTGCTCTCAAAAGGGAAATCATTACCCACTCTCTAAAATCTCTGCTTTTCCTGTCTCTCCAAACAACTGTGAAACCAGTCTCATGTCAGTTGAACACTGAGAGTGCTCAAACATGAATATTATTCACCATCATAAATAGACCAGTCAAGATTTTTTAAATTCAGTGCTTAGGCAGTGTCAATCAGTGGACATAGGGTACAAAAGACCATTTGTTTGTTATTTGCACAATGCCACTCTGTAATGTTTCAAAAAGGTAAAGCTTTTAACAACATGAAAGCCTGCACTGTGGAAGTCGAATAAGAACTTGCTTAACTGTTGGTTTTTAGCACAAATTAAACTGCACAATGCATGCAATTTTCTTTTATTTGAGACTAAATGTGGAGGGGATGTAAAACAGGATTTAAAAGCAGGTGAGTCAGATTTTCCCACATAATTATATTCTACTCACGTCATTACATATTTGTACTGGAAAATATTCCAAACTTTATTGGTGCAAGAGCAGGATGTCTGCTGCTTGCCAGGACTTTCTGGATTTGAAATTTTGGCGCCATATTTAAAAGGCACCTGGACAACACTTCATCTCTGCAATCGTTCAACTTCTTATGATCACTCCCAGACAGTATTGGAGATGTCAGAGACCCAAAAAAAAAACTTTAATGTTGCTTCACTAGAGGTTTTTCTGCAGGCCATCCAGGAGAGAAGGCTTGTATTGTTTCCAAGGCATGGCAGCAAGAGGTCATCCCTAGTGACTAAGGTAGTCTGGAGCAAGCTAGCTCGAGGGCAGCACCTATAAGAGCATCAAGAGAGACTGGATCCAGTGCCAAGACAATTAGCCTCTGTGATTAATTTGACTGCACTGGTGATCCGCAGGGAAGTGTCAACACATTGAGTCTATTCAATGCTTTATGAACAATGAGTAAACAGAGCTACAACACCCAGCAGCTCATGACCTTTCTTCACAACTAAGAAAATGCATGCATCTGATGGATTTTCACCAAAGACTTGAATACAACAGAGTCATAACTACAAAAAGTGTCTTCAAGACGCACACATTACAGGTATCTCAGGCACATGCTTCAACTCAAGCTTTAGTGGATTGCATCAACTGTAGCTCTTTGATGAAACTGAACTATTTTTCAAATAGAACAATTTAATTCCTAGTCTCTTTATGCTTACAAGTGATACAAATGGACAATCACAACTCCGGGGATTCATATCCGTATCTGTGCTGAGCAATTCTGTGCTCCTTTACCTCTGCAAATATCACTCAAAGCTTCTCTTCTTCTGCAAGAGAATAATAAGCATGAGTGCGCATTGAGAGGGCACGGAGGCTGACATAAGGCTCTCAACATGCTTCCAGGAGCAGACCGCTGAGCTGGCAGTTGAGCAAGGGGATGTGCCTATGCTAAAAGGGAGATGAAATATCTACAACCATGGAGTGACCAAGCCACCAAGCAGCTATTTCCAGCTGCACACCAATCAGTAATGTTGAAATAAAACCTTTGATAAGTCATTTCACAACGTGAATAAATTGTTGTGTTTTTTCTGCAGCCTCCAGATCCCACACCCACGCTAAGGCTTCCACTCAACCCTCCACGAGTGCAGACATTCACCATTGTGGGTAATAGATGTGCAGTGGGATCAGGGTCACATCTGGTGAGCACAGCACTAACAAAGACCCACAGCTAAAGGAGGAAGAAATAGGTCTCTGACTCTTGGACTACTGGAAAATAGATCCTTGCTGAACCCAGTACAGATGATGATGAGCCTCCAGACTCAGCCATTATTGAGCTGACAAATACAGAAATGAGCAGGGAATGTCAGGCAAAGGTGCCAAAGATCATGTGCAGACTGGGGTGAAAGGAAGAGGAATCAGCCTAAGTTCTGTCTGATGGTGTGTCTCTATCATGTGAGGGCATGGCAGCCTCCATGGAAGAGGTGGGGATAACTACAATGAAGAACTAGGTCCAGCAGTACAATCTGTACCTGCTAGATATGTGCAGGGACCTTCACTCCATTGTACAGGTCACGTATGCATTCATTCAATGGTTAGGTAAGAGGGAGCCCAGGCACATTTTGCACCTTCCAAGTGCTCCATCCCCTCAAGGAGTTAGGAAGATACCTTTATACTCTGAAAATTTGGAGGAGTGACAAAAGCAGGCACCAAGAGGGTGTCAGCTTGGGTTACTCCAGGGGCTGGTGCCACACCACATCCCCTCTGCCAGGGACCAAAATGCCTTATCAAGTCAGGCTGAAGAGATTGCATCTGCGACCTGTGCAGTAGCCCTAAAGCAGGATGTCCCAGACTACCAGAGGTTAAAGTCATCCAAGACAAGTTATCAAAGTACCCAGCAGACTTCCTCAAGCTGAACTGTATCAGCCGAGATGGCACCAAGAAAGGTTATACAACACTTAAGTCACTTTGGGTGAACAGGTGTCAACATTCCACACAGCATTATTGAAACAAATACAACACATTGTACTAAATTCCTTTGGTCTATTTCAATCTGTCAGGTATCTGGTTGTTCATGTTTTTCTTGTGGATGACCTTGAGGGAGGCTAATCACACTAGATGTTCATATGTGCACCAAAGAACACTGAGGCTCTTGATTTCTCTATGAAAAACATAACCTCTGGAAACAGGAAGTTAAGTTATATGGTTGCATTGTGTATATTTCAACTCCCCCCACCCCGCCGCCTCCCCAACCCCAACCCCAACTACTCACTGATAGTTGGATGTCTCTTGTGATTTAATTTTGAGTCATAGTGGTGCAGCCTCTATGTAAACCTACAGAATGCATAATGATCCTTTGGCCAGAAAATGGAACTGGATGTTATTGGTGCAAAGGGCACAAATGTAATTACAACCAATAGTAATTAAGTATGATAATGTCTAACATTTGAGAAACAAAAATTCCCTTGGAGGCAAGAACCTCTCAGTTTCATAATTGACTAATATTTCTGATTACTGTGAGAACACAAATGATCTTGCTCATAAGACCATAACGTATGAGAGCAGAACTTGGCCACTTGGTCCATCGAGTCTGTTTCACCATTTGATCATGGCTGATATGTTTCTCAACATCAATCCCTGCCTTTTCCTCTTAACCCATTGGTCCCCTTACTAATCAAGAACCATTCTATCTTTGTCTTAAATCACTCAAAGACTTGGCCTACACAACCCTATGTGGGAATGAGTTCCACAGATTAATTACACAGATGGCTGAAGAAATTTTTCCTCATCTCAGTTCTAAAAGGTTGTCCCTTCACTCTGAGACTGTGCCCTCAGATCATAGTCTCTCCTATTAATGGAAATATCTCCTACACATCTACCCTATCCAGGCCTCTCAGAATGCAAAGTCAGTCAGCTTCAAATATACCTGCTATCAGGTTTTCATGGACTTGTCTAGCATATCTCAGAACTGCTATGGCTTCCTCAGCATCTCTATTAGCCTCCCCTTCTTCCTTATCCAAGGAGACAGGTGCGTGGTCAATTGCCCTCTCTTCTCAGTCGTCATTTGGTCGTTAAGCTGGTTTGTGCAGGTTGCAGTCTTTTATTCCCACTTTTCCTGGTCTGGCGGGTTTACTCTTGATATCAATAACCCAAGGCAGTCTAACAATGGGAAATACCCAATGTTCTTTATTAAAGAAAAGTACAGTACAAAAATACTGCAAAAATAATATCTTATGATGCTTACAATCACAAGTGAAATGGTTTATTCTAACTTGTCAGAGGATCAGATCAAAACTGGTGATCAGTCCTCTCCACCTTAAATCTCCAACCACTGATCAGACAACCTCCTGAGCTAGCTAACTCTCCTCTGATGCATGCTTTCTCTTACTCTTTTCTTTTTCCATACAGACAAATTGCATTCAAACGTTAACACTATCCAGTCTCCAGCAAATTGATCAGTTTGATCACTGAACAACATCAAAAATGTATCAAGTTTTCCAAGGCAAGTTTGATCAATTAACACTTTAGGACTTGCTGTCTTCTTTGGAAAGAGGTTTATCTTTTGGTATTAACAAATGTTGACCTCAGCTTTAGCTTGCTCATGCTGTTACCACCTTATATGTTATCTAATCAAATGTATGATATTTACACTGCACAATTCTATGACAATTACAAATTTAGTTCACATTATCACATCTAATCCACTGTGCCTATTTAAAGCTGTACTTCAGCCAGGCACTCTGTGATAAGTTCACATCATTGCTGAGTTTAGAGTACTTGATTGAAACACAAACACATTCTTTCAGACACAGAAACACATTAAAACCACTGACCTTTCTAAATAATTATGTCTTTTTCTTCTCATTTCTTTTTGGCGAATGCAGCAAATTTTAGATTAATATCTACAAGGCAGCAGCATACCATCACTATTTTGGAGACCCAATCCAGTGAATATTGGAGTGATCCTTCTCAGCAGTTCAGCAAATGCAACCATGTCTTCAGATGTTCTATTGTCTGCTCACTGGAAGCTCAAGTGAGCGCATGGGCAGCATTGGGGTACCTCCCGAAGGCAGGGCTAAGAGTCACGAAATTCACACTGAGGCTCTTAGCTCTGCCTTCCGGAGGTACCCCTAATAACCAACAAGCCAGCCCTGGAGATAATATGGGGCAGCAAACATTGAAGGAAATTAGGAGTTGCACAGAATGTAAGCACTGTGGCAACTCCCTGGATAGTGGGCACACACCAAAAGCAAAGGTTGCCTGTGATCACAAACAAGCTGAACATTGAGGGAGTAAAATCCATTAGAAGACCATAGAATCCCTACAGTGTAGAAGCAGGCAATTCAACTCATTGAGTCCACACCAACCCTCTGAAGAACAGCCCACCCAGACACAACCCCACCCCCCCCCCCACCCCATCCTATATCTGTAACTCTGTTTAGGCCCATGGCTAACTCATCTAATCTACACTATGGGCAATTTAGCATGGCCAACCCACCTAATCTACACATCTTTGGACTGTGGGAGGAAACCCACACAGACAATATGGAAACTCAGCACAGACAATCACCCAAGGATGGAATCGAACCCAGGTCCCTGATGCTGCAAGACAGTAGTGCTAACTTCTGATCCACTGTGCCACCTTCATGCTCAGGAATCTGCCTGGATGATGTAGGGGAGCACTGAGCACCACACATCAGCAGTCAATGACTCCTTGTACCTGAATGAACCCAGCCATGGCTACAAATCCCATAGCTTGGATTACCATTTGGGTGCACAGAAAACTAAACAAACTGAATGGCTTCTCTATAAAGGGCATTAGTGAACTCAAGAATGCACTACTGGGAAATGTCCTCAGACAAGTATTGAAAGGAGTTGGTGGTGAGAATGTTCAATGCCACTGTGTTCTTTACTGCCACAGGCATGGAGCTGTATATCATGATGCACTGCAGATGTGAATGAAGGAGGTGACAAACGTAGCTGATGGTGTCCCTCATCATGTGAAGGCACCTCCGGCACAGCCTTTCACTCATTTGCAATAATACCCATTGTCAGCACATTGCTCAATGGTACTGAAGACTGTGGTTCCTCTCTTGTTGCTCTGCTTGCTCATCCACAGCTACAAGCTGTGCTTCTGATCACTAATTCGGTTGTTGCTGCTCTTCCCTTCTTCACCTCCTCCTCCTTCTTCTTAGCAACATGAAGGCAACTCTTGCAATAAGTAGATTAAACTTGTGGCAATTTAATACTGACTGTTAAGAAATATCAGGAATTTCATTTCAGGTTTTGCTCAAAGGTCACTTTGACTAAGTCCTCTCATATGTTGTGTGAAAGCTTATCATAATGTCCCCTCTACTTAGTGAGTTGCATCTTCCATGACTGATGTTCCCATTTCTGATGATGCCATGTACAGGATCTTGGTGCCCTTTATGTTGTTCTCTATGTGTGTATCAATTAGCACAAAGTGACTATTATTGCTCTGCATTATCCCAGGTGATAAACCGCTACAACCTTGGAATCTACAGTGTGCAGAACATTTTCATGCCTCTGTCCTCAACTTTCAGGTACATAGGCCCATGAATGTTCCTGCATGGCTGCATGTGCAATAACATCCCCATTCCCCCAAACCCCACCTCCCATTTGCACTGTGTATTCTCTGAGATTCCTTCCTTTAGAAAGTGCGCTTGCTATGAATAGTGGTATTTTCCATCTTCTCATTTCCCTGTTTCAGCTCTACTCTCTCCTTCAAGAATACATCTTTTCCTCCATTGCATTTCATGAGAACTCGGCACAGTTTTTATTGGGAGTAGAGTGCTCAATTTTCCCAGTCATTAATAATAATTATTGGGAATTAAAAAGGGCCATGAATCAGGGATGTTGTCCTCACGCTCCAAAACATGTCCTTCATTTGACAAACTATTTTACTGCAGGAACATGTACAAATAAAATTTATCCTTATAAGTTTGTTTACTATTGAGCTTTTTAAATGTCCAGCATCTATTGAATTATCCATTTATTGTACGTATGTATATATAAATTGCTGTTTATGTTTATCCAACTACCTATTTATTAACCTATCTCTACATATATATGCAATATCATGTATATGATATATATAATGCATATTAATAACATTAAATTCGTATGTTACTCGGACAAATTAGAACCGAAATTCAGGTAGTAATCCTTTTGCCAGAATAGAGAGATCTAAGAAGGCAGTAAAATTGAGCTTCAGGCTACACTGCGATTAGAGAAGCCCTATATTAGCAGAGTGGAGAAGGACAGAGATCTCCTTCCTACATTACTGGACATTTCTCCACATGGCTGAGACTGCTTTGACCCAGGTAGCAGCTGGACTGGGCTGGTATGGTCTGATGTACTGGCCTCCATTACTGAAACCTGGAGAAGAAGAATTCTCGTCTGTGCACCAACCCATCCAGCAGGATGTTCCAGACACTGCCACCAAAGTGTGGTGCACATTTACCCCTGTCTGACATGTCCTGGGCAGAAGTCAGGAGCCACGAAGGGCAGCTCCAGATTGACAGCGCTTGCCCTGATGCTCAACAGCCTTTTAAAGATGGCATGGCTGCCAGGGATGCTAGTCAATTTGAGGATATCCTCTGAATGGCAAGGTGTTCTAGGAATGCAGTAAGAAGGGCAAAAATCGGACTAAACAGACTGAATAGATATAGTCGGTAATCAGTGAGGTGAGCTTGATAAGATGCAAGAAAGTTCACTAGGCCTCATGGTGACACACTGTCCAAATAATCTGACATAATTCAGGCATGGTCAAAAACATATAAGATTCAGCCCTATGGCTGGACTTGTGCGATTCTACCACAAGTATTATTATAGACCATGCCATACAAGCCCCTGTTGGCTGAATTTTAGGGGTCTGAATGACGTGGTCTCTGGTGAGATTTAAGGCAGAATCAAACAAGAAAGCTGACAAGGCCTATTGAGATGCCAGGATCAACTTGCTGCATCTTTTATGAATTTGCCAAGAGTCAAGATGAATTTCTTGTGAGGCGGCAGTGAGTTGTCAATTAAGGGGAATTAATCTTTGTTAAAGACCTTATTAACCCCACATCTCAGCTTATTAATGTGGGAGACAGACATCTGCACTATGTGCGACAATGACACAGCGCATATGACAAGCAAAGAGCCAAGTCTCGAAGAATTGGGAAATAGTCCTCACAGAAGTCGGTGGAAGCACCAGTCAGTGAGGATGTCCTGGCACAGTAAGTCAACGGCAGTCTTGCATATGATGCTAGGGGATTGGCCATGGCTAGATGTCCAATTGGTGCCCTCCCACAGGAGTCCATGCCTCTGCAGTCCATAGAGTGAGTCACGGTCAGTCCTGTTTCTCAATAGTGGCTCATCCAGGGAGTAGGCTGACACAGTTAAAAAGACGTATAGGCTTCAGTCAGTAGTGATCTTCTCATCCAGGTCTGTCTGGTCAGGTCATTCAAGAGAATAAGCTACTGTTAGTGCATCAGGTCTGTCCAGAAAAAATGAGGGCTAGCGGGGGATCAAGGGGACTGCTGCTTTGGGATGGAGACTTGGGAAACTATTTCTGGGGATTAGGTGCCACAGGCTGGGGTGTGATAATAATGTGGATGATAATTGTGAAAAGACAACTGTATTTGTAAGGGACTAACAGTAATGCATGGATAGGAATGGGGTAATACAAGAGGTGGTTTCATCACTAGTCAGGAGCATCCTGGCTTCATGGACCAGAACAGTGAATGATCACATCTGAGATAGTAGGAACTGCAGATGCTGGAGAACCTGAGATAACCAGGTGTAGAGCTGGATGAACACAGCAGGCCAAGCAGCATCATAGGAGCAGGAAGGCTGACGTTTCGGATGAAGGGTCTAGGCCCGAAACGTCAGC
>NC_063333.1:112470440-112492886 GCF_021869965.1 Rhincodon typus | reverse complement strand
AGGCTGACGTTTCGGGCCTAGACCCTTCATCAGAAAAGGTTTTCTGATGAAGGGTCTAGGCCCGAAACGTCAGCCTCTCTGCTCCTATGATGCTGCTTGGCCTGCTGTGTTCATCCAGCCCTGCACCTTGTTGTCTCGGATTCTCCAGCATCTGCAGTTCCTACTATCTCTCTCAAGTTAGTAATTCATATTTTTTTGCCATTGGTGAAAAACAGGATGATACAATAAATAGTTTTTTTTTGGTTTGTCTTTTCATCCTCTTGTGGGATATGGGATTCACTGGCTGGTCAGCATTTCTTGTCTGTCCTAGTTGCCCTTAGTGGTGAACTGTCTTCTTGAACTGCTGCAGTCCACATGCTGCAGGTAGACTCACAATACTGTTAGGGAGGCTATTCCAGGATTTTGACACAGTGAAGGAACAGTGATATATTTCCAAGTCAGGATGGTGAGTGGCATGGAGGGAACGTGGTGGCTTGGTCATGTTCCCATATATCTGCTGCCTTTGTCCTAAGAGATGAAAACGGTTTTGCATTTGGAAGGTGCTGTCTAAGGATCTTTGGCAAATTTCTCCAGTGTACCTTGGAGATAGTACAAACTGCTGCATCTGAGTATCAATGGTGGAGGTAGTGGATGATGATGGATGTGGTGCCAATCAGGCCGGCTACTTTGTCCTGGGTGGTATCAAATTTCTTGAGTGTTGTTGGAATTATAAGCTAGTGGAGAACATTCCATCACAATCCTGACTTGTGCATTGTAGATGGTGGACAGGCTTTGGGAAGTCAGGAGGAGGGTTACTTGCCACAGTATTCCTAGCCTCTGACCTGCTCTTGTCGCCACTGTATTTATATGATGAGTTTTGCTGAGTTTCAGATCAATGGTATCTGCCAAGGTATTGATAATACAACTTGGTATGTATGCTTTTTTTAAGATGAGTTACACAGTTAGGTAGATTGGGCAATTTGGTGGTTTAAGGTCCTTTGGGACTATGGTGGTTTCCACTTTCACTTTCAAGCCCATTACCTTCATCAATTGCTAAAATCCATATAGACAACAGGTACTGCTTTGCCTTCACCTATCTTTTTGGTCACCTCTTCAAAGAACTCAATCAAGCTTATGAGACACAATTTCCCATGCACAAAGCTGTGCTGACTATCCTCAATCAGTCCTTGCCTTTCCGTACACATGATAGGCAACAATTACTGTCTCCAAAAAGACTGAGTGTCAGCAATTCCCTCTGATAGTCAATGGCACCAATATTGACATTATTTAATATCCAGCGCAACATCTGGGGATTACAATTGACCAGAAACTTAGCTGGACGACACAAAAATACAGTTGTTACTAGAGCAGATAGGAAATTGGGTAGTTGGTGGCAAGTTTAAAAAAACCAATTCGAATGCCTAGATATGTCTGGGGTTTTCCTTCAAAACTGAATCATTATAGCTGCATAACCCTGCACTGCATTGGAAGTAAGCAGCAGAAGTTATTGAGAAGCCATCAAAGAGAAAGAATAGGATCCAGGTGAAACTGCAACAAGAACAGTAATGTTAGCCAGCAGTTCACTAACCAGCACTTGCAATAAAAGAAGATTCAGAAGTCATTACTTCACATCACTCCTGCATTAACAAATCGACATCAATCCATCGTAATCCTCCATATTGCAAGAAAATGAACCTTATCACCAGACACTAACCACAATTTGTAAAGCTATTTCCTGCTTTGATAATTGAATACATCAGCGTAAGTCATTGAACAACCAAGCTTGCAACAATGGTACATGCCTTCAAAGACTAGCATTATGTAATTATTACATTGTGATCCCTTCCTGTTTTCTTAATGAGCTTCAATGCAACATTATCTCAATGGTTTCTACAAAGATGATGGAAGTCTGCAGCCTTGTTTCAACTGAGTTGGTATTACTGATATCTGCAGAAGTCCTGCCTGGATTATCAACATACTTGATCACACTTCTAAACTGTAGACTGCTTATGTCTCTGACTTCTCACATAAGCTGGAATGCACACTCTGCCCTTTTGAATATAAGCCACAGTTTTGGAAGATGCTGCCAAAGAAAACTTGGTGCATGGCTTCACTACATCTTTTAGATTGTACCCATCTGCAGCCATAATGCCCTGATGGCAGAAGGTTTGAATTTAAAAGTTAGAGGATGCAGTTCCAATCAAGTATGCCACTTTGACTAGAGCTAGTAAGAACTGCCGATGCTGGAGTCAGAGATAACACAGTGTGGAGCTGGCGGAACACAGCAGGCCAGGAAGCATCAGAGGAGCAGGAAAGTTGACTTTCGGGTCAGGACCCTTCTTCAGAAATTTTTGAGGAAGGGTCCCGACCAGAAACGTCAACTTTCCTGCTCCTCTGATGCTGCCTGGCCTGCTGTGTTCCTCCAGCTCCACACTATTATATCTGCCACTTTGACTAGAATGTGTTAGGTTTTGAATGCTGTTACAGATGCACTCAATGGGCACAGTAGGAAGTATCTTACCACATGCTTAACCAGTTTTGAAGAAGGGTCACTGGGCCTGAATCATTAATTCTGCTTTCTTTCCACAGATGCTGTCAGATGTTTTTTTCTTTATTCATTCACAGGATGAGGGTGTCACTGGCTAGGCAGCATTTATTGCCCATCCCTAATTGCCCAGCAGGCAGTTAAGAGTCAACCACATTACTGTGGATCTGGAGTCACGTGTTAGCCAGATGAGGTAAGGATGGCAGTTTCTTCACTAAAGGACATTAGTGAACCAGATGGGTTTTTCCTGACAATCGGCAATGATTCTCGGTTATCATTAGATTCTGAATTCCAGATATTTATTGAATTCAAATTCCATCATCTGCTGGGGCGGGATTCAAACCTGGGTCCCCAGAATGTTATCTGGGTCTCTGGATTAACAGTCCAGCAATAATACCACTAGGCCATCACCTCCCCACTAGATCTGCTGAGTTTTTCCATCAGTTTCTGTTTTCATTTCTGATTTCCAACATCCACAGTACTTTGATTTTAAGTATCTGGTCACACTCCTGATACGTGCCTTGCTGATGATGGACAGAATCTGGGTACTCAGGAGGTGTGTTACTCACCACAAAATTCCCAGTTTCTAACCTGCTCTTGTAGCAATAGTGTTCATGC
This sequence comes from Rhincodon typus, assembly GCF_021869965.1. Lineage (NCBI taxonomy): Eukaryota > Metazoa > Chordata > Chondrichthyes > Orectolobiformes > Rhincodontidae > Rhincodon > Rhincodon typus. The sequence continues at coordinate 112,489,744 of NC_063333.1, read as the reverse complement.
GACTGATCTGCTACAATGTTGCCCATTCACATAATTTATTAACATGGATTTCCAAATTTTTGCTTTCTCTACATTGCTTACTACATGATTCAATCTTGGTGTCATCACAAACTTGGATATATGTATGGCTTGCTATTATATTGTATAAGTCAATAACAAACAGTGAATAGTTGAAGGCTCAACACAGATTATTGTGGGGAACCATTAGTCACTTCATTCCAATGTGAACTCATATCCATTGTTCTTACTGTCTATTTTCTATTGCCCAACCAATCAACTAACCAGACCAATAATTTGCTTTTAATTCCATGATTTATAATTTTAACAAAATGTGGAACCCTACGAAACATCTTCTGGAAGTCTCTATAATTGTAAACATTCCCTTTTCCAGTACTTCAGTTACATTCTCAAAAACTTCAGTTAGTTTCATTCAAAGCTCATTTCTTTCTAAATGCTTGAGCCTTGCTGAGTACCAGCAGTTGCAGCATAGCTGGCACAAGGCTGGTGAATTTTAGTCTTCCTCAGTTTTCTGAGTGATTTTCAAGCAGCTCTGGGCCTTGAGGGCTCAGCTTCAACCAGCACCATGCTGGCACATGGGCAGCAGCAGTCTGGACCAGCCAACTGGAAGGCAAAGGCAAGGGCAGTTACAGTGTGGATACTGTCATCCTGAGAGAAGACAGCATATTCATGCACCACTGAGACAATAAAACTCTTCCATGAAGGGAGCCTCAGCATTCCTAGTAATCTTTTGAAGGACTGGCTGCTACACTCCTGTGAGACTGTGAAGACAACTTCAGATACTGGTATCTGTATCTATGTTATGGAAGCAGTCTGAGCTGTTATGGTAGCAAGGTAAGATTGTATGATCTTAGTCTAAGTTTCCAGTGCAGCATTTAAAAGTTCGGTTGCTTCTGCATGATCTTTGAGTCTTCTGGTGTTCTCATGGGATTGGCAACCGCCTCCATGTTGGAGTGCACGTGTTCCAACTCCAAACCAAATTCTGAAAAGTTGTAGTCAGAAGCTGCAATGCTCTGCAGTGATTGCAATGAGGTCAGCCAGCTGGACCTTACAGAATGAGTTCCCTGACTGAACCAGATTTACAGCCCTAATCAGAGAGATCTGGCTGACCTAAAAGATGAATGACAGGGATATTGGACCCTTTGAATGCCTGACTCAGTGAGACGCAGTGTTGTTATCAAAGGCTATGCATTTGTAAATAAAGGGTGATTGGTGATAGGATGCCAGCCTCTGAAGAGTTATTTCAGCACTTTTATAGCAACAACAGACTCTCGGGGCAGCCTGTCAATGCACTAAGCATTTCATGGCGAATGCTCCACTGCCTGTTTCTATAGGCTGCCAAGTAGAAGTCATTTTCTGAATCCTGTGCTGACACCCATACAATCTATTCCCTCTGTCCTGACTGTGGCCCACTCATATCTGGTGATTCACAGAGTCCCAGCTCTGTGAAATCCTCTGAACTTCGCACAGGGCTAGTGTCTGAGTTGTGGCTGCATGTGTCAGATGAAGTAACAATGTTTCTGCCTTCTCAGTGATTTCTTCATCAAAATCTTCTCCCATTGGCTAGACATTTGTTCCTGGATATTCAAAAGCATAGAATCAGAGGGAGAGGTTTGGGTAATTGATTACGTCATCTGTAGATTGTAGATCATAACAGATTGAGGATGAAGGAGAAATGGGATTTCTGAAGGTGCATTATGCAAGACGAGGTTCATAGAGGGCTTACTACATTAATACCTGCAATGAGGGGGTTCTCTTATGATGATAGGTTGAACTGAGAGGGCATGTTTCCACTGGGATTTAGTAGATTTGACTGAAGTGCATACGATCCTGTATGGTCTTGACAACATGAACACAGAAAACTTGTTTGATCTTGTGAGTCCATCCAAAACTAGGTGAGCACTGTTTTAAAACTATGGATCACCCTTTTCAGCATAAAAATGAGGAGAAATATTTCTCTCAAAGGGTTGTGAGACTTTGGAACTCTCTGCTTCAGAAGGTAGTGAAGGTGGTCTCTTTGAATATTTTTAAGGCAGAGGTGGATAGATTCATTTTAGGTATGGGATGAAATAGTATTTAAGGATAGGTGAAAATGTGGAAATCAAAACACAAATGGATCAGCAATGTTCTTATTGAATGGCAGAGCAGACACAATGGGCCGAATTGTCTGCTTCTAATCCTCTTCGTACATTCATCTGTTCGAACATACCATCAACTCATCCTCCAGTAAGTATTTTAATTGTCCACCATCATTCATGACTGGATGTGGCAGGACTGGAGGGCTTAGATCAGATCGGTCGGTTGTGGGAACACTTAGACCTATTGATCTTTTGCTGCTTATGCTGCTTGACACACAAGCAGTCCTGTTTGGTAGCTTCACCAGGTTGAAACCTCATTCTTAGTATGCCTGGTGCTGCTCCTGGCATATCCTCCTTCAATCTTCATTGAACAAGATTGATCTGCTGGCTTGATAGTAATGATTAAATTGAGGAAATGCAAGGCCATGAGGTTGCAGATTGTGTTGAAGTACATTTCGCTTACTATTGACAGCCCACAGCACCTCACGGATGCTCAGAGGATGATACGTGATAATAAGCAGGAAGTCTCCTTGCCCATTTTAACCGCTGTGAAAATTTATAGGGTCTGGAGACAATGTTGAGGACTCCAGGGCAACTGCGTCTCAAATGTATTCCACTGAGTTGCCACCTCGGTTGGGACTATCCTAATGGTGAGACAGGACATATCTAGGGATGGTGATGGTGATGTCTGAGACATTGTCTCTAAGCTATGAGTATGACTATGTTAGGCTGGTGCTCAACCAGTCTGTGAGACAGCTGATCTAATTTTGACATTAGCCCCCAAACATTCGTCAGGAGGACTAAAAAGGTTGACAGGGCTGTTTTTGCTGTTGTCTTTTCTGGTGCCTCAGACAATGTTAGGTGGTCTGTCCTGTTTACTTCTTTGTTGAGTTGTACAACTGAGTGGATTGCTAGGCCTTTTCAGAGGGAAGTTGAGTGTCAACCACATTGTTGTGGATCTGGAGTCACATGTAGGCCAGACTAAGTAATGATGGCAGATTTCCTTTCCTGAAGGACATTAGTGAGCTAGATGGGTTTTTTGTGACAATTGACAATGGTTTAATGGTCATCAGTAGATTCTTAATTCCAGACTTCTTTTTTATTGAATTGAAATCCCACTATCTGTCTTGGCAGGATTCAAATCTGGACTCCCAGAACGTTAGCTGAGTTATTGGATTAATAGTCTAGCAATAATACCACTAGGCCATTGACTCCCCTTATATAAATCACAAACAGCCACAGCCCTAAAACTGATCACTTTGGGACCTCACTGAACACAGTCTTCCAGTTGGTAAAGCACCCTCAAATAGTTTCCCCACCACTGAGGGCATACTGACTGGCCTGCTGTTATTCTTTGCTCCCTTCTTGAATAATGGTACCACATTAGCTGCCCTCTGGCAGTTCTCCTGTGGCCAGGAAAGAATTAAAAATTTTTGCAAACATCATCGTTATTCTCTTCCTTACCTCACTTAACAGCCTGGATTGATTTCATCTGGTCCTAGAGACTTCTTGATTTAAGCCTGCCAGATCATTCAAAGCTTCTTCTCTATCTATGCCAATTTATTTAATTGCATCACAATTCTTCTCCTTGATTTCTACATCCACATCATCCTTCTTACTAGTGAGCGCTGACACAAAGTATTAATTTAGAATCCTACTGACATTCTTTGGCTCCACGCCAAATTACCTCTATGGTCCTTAATGAGCCCTACTCTTTCCCTGGTTATCCTTTTACTGGTAAGGTACCTGTAAAACAACTTGTGTTGATGTCTTCATGATCTACTTGCTGTCAATTCTAATTTTGGCAATTCATCTTCCCCTGCTGAACATTCGCTCTGGATTCCACCCTCTGCCAAGGTTAGTTTAAACGTTCCCCAACAGCACTAGCAAATCTGGTCCCATTCCAGTTCAGGTATAACCCATCCATCTTGTACAGGTACCATCACCCCCAAAAACAGTTCCAATGTCTCAGAAATCCAAAACGTTCCATCATGCACTGTCTTTCTACTATCCCATCTTGACTAACATCTTAATGCCTGAAATGGTGTTGATAGCTCACTTTTCATTTCATTCAATGAACAGGGGATTTCAATATCTGAATTCAGACAAAACTCATGAATACATGTTCATCTCTGATTTATAAGTTAGTCTTTGCTGTAACATCTTTCTTTTCCTTCTTTCTTGCTTGCTTGCACACTTGTGTATAATATGTGTTGTAACAATCATTGTCCCATCTTTGGAGTTTGAATGCATAAATAAATCACACTTCGGTTTTAGAGCCAAAAATGAGTTTGTTGAAACAATTGGATTTCACAAACAGAGGAATTAACAGAAACAAGCCACATTCTATTTCAAAATGAGGAAACATTAGAAAAATCTCTGCTTAAAAAGAAAAGAATTCAAATTACCTCTTTTCACTGTGGGGAACAATTAACTTCGAAAATGTTTACTAAAATCTGAAATTCAACACTGTGGAATAATTGTATGTTGAGACTGTTTCATTTAGGCTGAGTAGTAATGAATTAAAATAATACATGACTAGGAGCACAAAGTAGAGAAACTTTAGCTTTATGAAACAGTGCATATTGCTGTAACTGTAACCTGCCTTACCATAGTCTGAGAAGTCACGTAGGATAGATAGCAAAAAGCTAAAGCTCGCAGCATCTGTACACTCTTACCTTCACTGCATTCTGCTTTAATTAATGTATATCTGGTTGCCTAAGCAATTACCTTGCCTTGCTAAAACACAGTGCAATTGCAGTTTGTTTTAACTTGTTTGTACCACTGTATAAATTCTGCTTCTTTTTTGTGCTTGTCAGAGTCTTCGGACCTGACCTTTTGTCAACGTTGACTCTCCATGATATCATGAATAAAATCTCTTTACCTCAAAAACTGGGCCTTTGGTGTGTAATTTAATTTAGTCTCTTTGACAAACACCAATATATTCTCTGTACTAATTTTGTACAGTCTGTTTTGTACATATAGGAATAAGATAATCATGTTTTGTAAGTAAGAAAACTACATCTGATACTCAATTTTCTGTATGGCTCTCCATGGAGGGGAGTGGGGAAATATTATCTATTAACAGGAGTATTAGTGACTGCAAGTGGGCAGTAATATGATTAAAATTTATTTATTCTGTACAGTTGATCTAATACAGTGAAAATTATATTTTATTTTTAACTGTCCTTGCCAGTTTGATTTTACTTTGAACTGTGACTGAAGACTACATTGACTTAAGGCCTACATTGGGACAACTACTCACGTTGAGTAACTTACATAGGCTTACCGAGGATATATGGCACAGAAATGGACTATTTGGCTCAAGCAACACACCTGGAATATGATTTAAAATTAAAACAGTTAATCACAAATAAGGTTTTAGAATAACATTTACTTTAGCTACCTATGGCCTGAAGTTAGGCTGCATATTCCCAAAATTTCATTGTGTCAACTTCAGAGCAGTACATAAAGGATTTCTCTCTGTGAGCCCTCATGAATTTCTCATGTAACTGCCTGATGATCCACTCTTGTGCTATCTAGTGCTTGGCATGTAAGGAAGATGCTAGATAATAATGTCACTGGTACCATCCCACTAGATAATGTCCTGATAATCATGCCATTGGTACCATATTTAAATCCAGTTGAGCCTTATTTCAAATGTTGCAAACCAGGAACTGCAGTTCACAGTTCATAAGAACTGACAGAGACAAATTGCTACCTTGCTTTGCTGTCAGGGACCTAGTGGTCCTCAGGGAAAGTTGAAGAAAAGGAGGGCCATCCACTTTCCTCCAGAGTGCCAGGTAAGACCAGGCTCTGCCCACCTGCCCAGCAGAGTATAGTGTTCACAATCCAGGAGAATATACAGCAATGCTGCAAGAAGCTCAATGACCTCTGTACTCCTTACAGGTAGGTGCCACTATCTTGTATTCCTTGTAAGGCACCCAACCATTGAAATGAAGCAGAAATTCAGAGCAATCCAATATACAGGCAGCTTCTAAGGTAATTGACACAGACCTCTAAGATGTGAGATGACATGGACATTGACAAACTGGAACTCTTTACTATTAATAAAATCAGCCACATTATGATATGGAACTTTCGATGCAACATGTGTATAATCAGTAGTGCCCTGCACCTAAAGTACTCAAGCAAATGACACAGTTCTAGGACAGTGTCCCAGGACATCCACATTCAGCAGCACTATGCCTTGCTAATCTGAAGGAAATAACATTGATGAGGGAACATAAAAACATAGAAGATAGGAGCAACAGTAAGCCATTTGACCATTGGACCTGGTATGCTATCAATATAGATCATGGCTGATCATCGAAACCCTAATTGCACTCTCCCCATATATCCCTTGATTCCTTTAGTCACAAGAACTGTATCTACCTTCTTCTTGAAACCACAAAATATTGTGGCCTCAACTACTTTCTGTGGTGGTGGCTTCCACAAAATCACCATTTTCTGGGTGAAGAAAAAATTCTCATCTCAGTCCTAAAAGGTTTACTCCTCATCCTTAAACTTTGACCCTTGGTTCTGCACTCTGTTAGAATTTTATAGGTTTCTAGGAGGTTCTCCCTCAGTCTTCTGGATGTCAAGACACAAGCCTAACCAACTCAATCACTTTTCATGTCAAACCTAGAATCATAGAATCCCTACAGTGTGGAACCAGGCCATTTGGCCCATTGAGTTACACTAACCCTCCAAAGTGCATCCCATCCAGACCAACTCCCTACCTTATCTCTGTAACCCTGCATTTCCCATGGATAATGCACCTAGCCTGCTCATCCCTGGACACAAGAGGAAATTTAGCATGACCAATCCACCTAACCTGCACATATTTAGATTGTAGGAGGAAACCAGAGTACCCAGAGGAAACCTACACAAACACGGTGAAGGACAGAATGTGCAAACTCCACACAGACAGTCACTCAAGACTGGAATCAAACTTGGATCCCTGGTGCTGTGAGGCAGCAGTGCTAACCACTGAGCTACCGTGCTATCAATTCTGCAGGGAATCAATTTGGTAAATCCTTGCTGCATTCACTGTATAGCTAGAGCATCCTTCCTCAGATAACAAGATGAAAATTGCACATAAGAATCCAGGTGTGACCTCACCAATGCTCTTTATATTTGCAGCAAGACATTCTTGTTCCTATACTTGAATCCTCTAATTGAATCCTCTAATTATGAAGACCAACATATAGTTTGCCTTCTTACTGCCTGCTGCCTCTACCTGTTTACTTTCAGCAACTGGTGCACGAGGACACCCATGTCTCATTGAATATTTCTCTCTCTCTCTCTCTCTCTCTCTCTCTCTCTCTCTCTCTCTCTCTCTCTCTCAATTGGCATTCATTCAAATAATAACCTGCCTTCCTATTTTTGCTACCAAAGTGGATAATCTCACATTGATACACATTTTACTGCATCTGTTATGCATTTGCCCACTCATTCAGCCTGTCCAAATTAAAATGCAACATCTGTGCATCCTTCTCACAGCTCAACCTTCCACCCTTTGTGTCACCTGCAACTTTTGCGATATTATATTTAATCCCCTCATCTACGTTATTAACATATATCGTGAATTACCAATCCCTGCTCTACCCCCACTGGTCACTGACTGCTATTCAGAAAGAGACTCATTTATTCCTGCTATTTGTTTTCTGTTTCTCTCTATCTCAATACATTAACCCCAACCGTATGTTTTAATTTTACACATTAATCTCTTATGTGGGACTTTGTTGAAAGCCTTCTGAAAGTCCAAATAAACCACATTCACTGGCTCCCCGATCAACTCTACTAGTTACATTCTCAACAAATTACAGTAGATTTGTCAAGCATGATTTCTCTTTTATAAATCCATGTTGACCGTGTCTGATTCTACCACTGTTTACTCAGTGATCTGCTATAAAATCCTTTATAATGGAAAACTCCAGCATCTTCCCGACTACCAATGTCAGACTTACTGGTCTATAATTCCCTGTTTTCACTAAAAATAGTGGGATGACATTTGCTATCCTCAAATCTGTGGGAACTTTTCCAGAGTTTAAAAAATCTTGGAAGATGACCACAAATGCATCCTTTATTTCTCAAGCCACTTCCTTAGCTTCTATGGGATGTAGATTATCAGACCCTGGGGATTTATCAGCTTTCAGTCCCATCAGTTTTCCCAACACCATTCCTCTATTCATACAGATTTGCTTCAGCTCTTCCCTTTCACTAAAGCCTACGTTGCCCATCATTTCTGGTACCTTATTTGTCTCCTCCTTTGTGAGACCAGAACGAAGCATAAATTTAGTTTGTCAGCCATTTCTTTGCTTCCCATTATAAATTCCTCTGTTTCTGACCGTAAAGGACCTATATTGTTTACACCAATGTTTTTCTCTTCACACATGTATTGAAACTTTCATAGTTAGTTTTTATGTTCCCTGCAAGCTTCATCTCAGACTCTATTTTCCCCTTCTTAATCAATTCCTTGGTCCTATTTTGCTGACTTCTAAACTATTCCCAATTCTCAGGTATACTGTTCTTTTCTTGCCAATTTGAATGCCCCTTCTTTGCATTTAATACTACCACTCACTCCCCTCATAAACCTTGGTTGGGTCACTGTTCTCTGTGCACTCTTGTGCCAGAGAGGAAGAAGCAATTTTTGTAGTTCACCCAATTGCTGTTTGAATGTTTGCCATTACTTAGTCACTGTTGTTCCTTTCAGTATCATTTCCCAATCCACCATAGCCAACTCAAACTTCATATCATCATAGTTTCCCTTATTAAGATTCAGGACCTTAGTCTCAGAATCAATACCTCATTCTCCATCTTGATGAAGAATTCAGTCATATTATGGTCACTCATCCCCAAGAGTCTTTCACAACTGCTCCTCTGTGGTATTCCGACTAATTTGATTTAAAACAATCTATATACAGATTAAAGTTTGAGGACGGGACAGTGGCTCAGTGGTTAGCATTGCTGCCTCACAGCACCAGGGACCTGGGTTCAGTCCCACCCTAGGGTGACTGTCTGTGTGGAGTTTGCACTTTCTCCCCTTGTCTGTGTGGGTTTCCTTCAGGTGCTCTGGTTTCCTTCCACAGTCCAAAGATGTGCAGGCTAGATGGATTGGCCATGCTAAATTGCCCGTAGTGTTCAGGGATGTGGAGCTTAGGTGGGTTATAGGGGGATGGGTCGGTGTGGACTTGTTGGGCCAAAGGGCCTATTTCCACACTATAGGGATTCTATGATCTGTGATCTTCTATGAAAGTCACTCATGATTACAGATGTCCCTTTCCTGCATGCATCTCTATTTAATATTACTTCCAACATCACCACCACATTTCAGTGGTCTATATACCACCCACACAAATATCTTTTGCCTCTTGGTATTTTTCAATTCTACCCATACAGATTTTACTTTGTCTGAGATAATATCTTTCCTCAATATGGTGTTTATATCACCTATAACCAGTACTGCTAAACTATCACCTTTTCCTTGTTGCTGGTTCTTCTTAAATACTAAATATTTCTTGATATTCATTTACCATCGCTGGTCATCCGACAGTCATGTCTCTGTAATCCCAATTATATCATCCTTGTTTACATCTATTCACATGATTAAATCATCCACTTCGAATGGTCTGTGTGTTCAGACACAAAGCCTTAAGGTTTGTCTTTTCATTCTTTTTAACTGTGGCCTTGTTTGGTTCTGGCCTTTGATTCCTTGGCCCATCTCTTCTCTATTCCTCTTTCAGTCTTTTGCTTTTGTCCTTGATTCTCCTTCCTCTCATGCCTTGCTAAGGTTACCACTCCCCTTCCAATTTAGTTTAAACCCTCCCCAACCACGTTAGCAAATAATCCTCAAAGGACATCAGTCCCAAACCTGCCCAAGTGTACCTCATCCAGTTTGTATTGAAATCTGAAAAGAGCTGAAGACAGCCATACAGTGAAGAAACTATCAGCTACAAAAATCAGAAAACACCAATACTGGTTCATCCTCGCCTTCAAACTGGTGCAGACTAAGGATGGAATACTTTAGAGAGACAAAGAAAACATTAGCCTTCGATGGAGAGAATATTCAAAGTCACCACCCTGATTTTCAACAAAAATCACTGTTCTTTTGCTGTTGCTGCGTCAAAATCCTGGAAAACGCTTCCTAATACCATGTTAGTAACAATGATAAGTGCACCTAGACCACCTTGGCATTAGTGGTTCAAGAAAGCAGCTTACCAGGTCCTTCTCCAGAGCAATTAGGGATGGGAAATATAAACTGGAAGTAACATCCACATCTCATGTATGAATAAGAAAAAATCCTTTAGCAAAATTGAAGCCCTTGACAGTAAAGTAGCCATGGCAGCTTGAAAATAAAATTGGCTAAGATACAATGGATTTTAGTGATGAATAAGTAAGTCCCACTTTGGAGTGGTGACTCTGGCATAAGTATCAGCACTATTGTTTTAATGCAGGTTAACGATCCATATTTGGATGTACAGGGTATAATTTCGAAGGTTACTTTGATGTGTGTTAAAACAGTGAGAATGATGACAACAGACTTTCAGAAGACATAGACTGTTGAAATAGATGGGCACATGCTTGCTTCAATTAATGAGAAGAATGAGGATTTGCAATATTATTGAAGCAGGAATTTGAAAAGAGATGCAGGAAAACAGAAGCCTGATAGAACAAGGTGACAAAACTGTTAATATGGCAAACAAGCTCCTTGACTTAATAAACAGGGGCTGAGATGTGGGACACTTTCCCTTTTTACCAACACTTGACTGATCATAACAACATGTATTTTAAAGAAAGGCTTTAACCAATTGGGTATTGTGAATTTCAAGAAAAAGTACAAGGTGGATTTTCTAAATAGTTTAAATTAAAAGAAATAATAATTGCTAATCTCCTCAATGCCAAAAGAGGTAAGTTGCAACATCATTCATTCTTTATTCAAGTCACAAACACACAAGAAAAGGTGATTCCAACAAAATGAGGTAGCATGTACTGTGACCTTTAGAAGAGTCCAGGAATATTGCTTTAGTCCTTCAAAAACAATTGGAATTGAATTGGCCTGAAATTTACTTCTGGTTCACCGAAAGAAAAATAGAGGTTAGAGGTTTCTGATAATGAGATGACAATGGTTTACTCCTGGCAACGAGAAGCATTTCAAGAAAAAATTGTGGTCGAGCACCAATAGTGGAATATATGATCTGTAGTTAAAATGAATTCGCTCCACTTCACATCGAGATTAACATTTAGAGTCATAGAATCCCTACAGTATGAAACAGGCCCTTCATCCCAACAAGCCCACATTGACCCTCGGAGCATCCCACCCAGGCCCATCTCCCTATAACTCACCTAATCTACACATTGCCCCATTGGCAATTTAGCATGGACAATCCACCTAGCCTGTACATCTTTGGACTGTAGGAGTAAACCAGAGCACCCAGAGAAAAACCACGCAGACATAGGGAGAATGTGCAAACTCCATACAGACAGTCACCCGATGGTGGAATTGGACCCAGGTTCCTGGCACTGTGAGGCAGCAATGCTAATCACTGAGCCACCGTGCCGCAGGGTTCTTCATTTTGTTGAGCAAAATGATTTCCCCCGCTAATATTCACGTTCCAGACTTGAACCACTTCACTGTACTTGTGCATTAATAAAAAATTCCTGTAATATGCCAATTATAAGTTATGTGACAAGTGTATTGATGTTTCTATTGTCCGCACAGTGGCTTGATGTCTAAGCAGTTTGATATCCCATCAACAGTCCAACTATGAATAGTCTTTGAATCTTTTTATCTATAATTCCATCTTCATAGGGTTGGCAAATTAAACAGTCATTGTTGCTTTTAGCCTCTGTCTTGACCTTCAGTTAGTCACTTACTTATGATATGGAGATGCCAGTGTTGTACTGGGATGGACAAAGTCACAAGTCACACGACACCAGATTATAGTTCAACAGGTTTATTTGAAATCACAAGCTTTCAAAGCATTGCTTCTGCCTCCAATGAGATGGCCAACGAAGGAGCAGAACTCCAAAAGCTTGTGATTTCAAATAACCCTGTTGAAATATGACCTGGTGTCGTGTGACTTTTGACGTCATTTACTTATGGTAGACAGGTTGCCAGTTGCAGGAGATCATTATCAGGTTGAACTTGGGGGTGGGTGGGAATATGGTGGATCAGCAATCCAACCTATTTTACATTCTCTCTCACTGAAAACACATCTGGTAGGAGCATGTGATATCCAGATTTCCATGTTATCGCTACTGTTGCAAAGTTGAGTAGCGTACGTGTGGATTGGAAAGTAGGATGTTAGAATTTGTTTGTAAAATTATAGAAGAGAAAGAGTGGGTGGTTCCTTTAAAAGATTCTGTGCTTTTTCTAGGCTTGGAGATTAAAAAAAAAATCTGCAAGCAGAAGCAGACAGAGAGTTCCTGAAATTGAAACATTTGTATCAAAAGGCCTTATGGTTAGCAACCCAGGTGGTAGTGTTGTTTTGTTATTAAGGCAACCAGTCTGAATATCAGTCAATTAATTTAAACGTGGCACTTAGAGACTAAAAACCAATTAAATTTAAATCTGATGGTTTTGATAATGTAGGGCCAATTCTTTCATAAGAAATTGATAGGTCGTCAAGGGTATAAAATAAGATGGTATTTGAAAATCAGTGTGACAGCAACTGCCATCTGTTAGAATTAATAACCAGCAGCCCTAAAGAGAAAATCGCTGGCTATCACAGAATTCTCCAAGCTCTCAGAAAACCATCATCTGTCTAAAGGTACAATGGCACTCTTAGCTAATATTCCTGACACAGGAATTCAACAAAGAAAGGTGTTCCTGACTGAAGAACAGCAGAGGAGGCATAAAACATTCCAGGAGATGTATACTGGCTGTAATTTCGAGAGACTAGGTTTCAAGTTTTTTTATTGATTTGGTTTATATAGGTGGGACATGTATCTATTGTATAGCATACTATCAGAATTTTGTTCTATTTCATAAGAGAGAGATGAAGGAGTTGACATCCAGTTAGCTGACACCCTGTTTGAAATGGTAAAGGAAGAACCTAAGCAGGTACAGGATCAGGCAGAGGTGTTTAGTTCTGCAAGATTAATGGAGTTACCACAAAAAGATGAGACAATAAAAGACTAAAATCATAAAGCCTACTTGAAAAAGGAATCAGAATGTATTCCCGAATGTTATTACCTTAAGGATAGAATCCTAAGGCAGAAGTGGAGACCTTGGCACATTAGTGCAGAGGAGAAATGGGCAGAAGTTCACCAGACTGTGTTGCCACTAGCACACAGACAGGAAGTATTGAGGGTAACACATGAATTATCTGTAGGAGGTAATTTAGGAGTGAGGAAGACTCAGGCCAAGATATAAAAGCATTTCTATTGGCCTGAATTACATAAAGATGTGGTTGAATTTTGCTGTACCTGTCATACATGTCAAATGGTAGGAAAGCCACAGGCAGTAATAAAACCAGTGCCTTTGATGCCAATTCCCACATTTGAAGAACCTTTCACGCAGGTAATGATTGACTGTGTAGATCCCCTTCCTAAAACCAGCATTTGCTAACCATAATGGATGTGTCTACCAGATTTCCTGAGGCAATTCCATTCTGGAATGACAAGGCAAAAGATGTTGCGGAGGAGTTGCTTGCTTTCTTTACCCATTACGGACTACCCAGGGAGATTCAGTCAGACCAAGGGTCCAATTTTACTGCCAATCTATTTAAGGATGTCATGGATAGTTTAGGCATCAAACATTTTAAATCAAGTGTGTGCCATTCTGAATGCTAGGGAGCATTGGAAAGGTGGCATCAGACCCTACAGACTATGCTGAGGGCTTATTGCCAAGATTATCCAAATGATTGGGATAAAGGTATCCTATTTATAATATTTGCTATTAGAGATGCTCCAAATGAATTGACTCAATTTATTCCATTTAAATTGATATTCAGACACGAAGTAAGAGGGCCTTGAAAATTAATTAAGGAAAAGTTGATAAGTTAGAAAGCAGAGATCTCACAGTTGGATTATGTATCTGAGGTGAGAGAAAGATTAAACAGAGTAGGTGAATTAGCTAGACAACATTTGAAGGTGGTGCAGCATCTGATGAAGCGTGAAGTAGATAAGAAAACTAAAATTTGTATGTTTGCCCTTGGGGATAATGTATTGGTGTTGTTACCAGAGGTAGGAAATCCCTTCAAAGCAAATTTTAGTGGTCCCTATTAGAATGAGAAGAAGTTAAGTCAGGTGAATTATCTGGTAAAGATGCCAGATAAAACAAAAAATTGTCAGATATGTCATGTGAACAATGCCAGGAGACATTTGAGAATATCTTGTCTGGTGGAATCTTTCTCTTGTATAGGATCTTTCTTGTTATATTTCCTTCCACTGCCCAAGAATATCTTTCTTCACTCCTCATACTCACCAGGATCTCTATCACTCTCCTTTCTCCCTATGCTAAGGTTTCATTCACATCCCATTTTATGTCTCTCTATCCACTTTCCCTAACAGTCCTCAGTTTGCAATGCAATCTGGTTACTTGGTTTTCCAGACTTTTGTTGCCTGGAGTCATTTCACAATCCTTCAAAGAGTAATACAAAAAGTCAATTAACCAAAATGGAAAAGAGGTAGCAATCTCAGATGGTAGCAACTCTCAAACACAAGCCTTGAACAAGGATGTGCAATGCCAAAATGAGAAGTATCCAAGACCAGATGGTTCTCATGCTACGCATTAGAAGGCACAGGTGAGGGAATTGTAGATGTTTCACTCATGATATTCTAAACCTTTCTCGATTCAGGAATTGTCCCTGGGACTGGAGCATTGCTAATGTCATTCCACTGTCTAAGTTTTTCAGCTTAATAGCTGCAGCTCAGATTTCTAGAATCTATTACTTGAGTCCAACAAAATACTTGGATGAATACGATCATAGAATGTGGCATGAATTTAAAAACAGTATGAAGTGACTAATGAACAAACTTATAGTTGACTTTTTTGAGGAGTTAATTAATATTGCAAAGAAAAAAGTGAGTGTATATGAACTTACATAAGGCATCTAATAAGTCTCTACATAACTGACTTTTCGTGACATTGAGTGTTGTATAAAGCAGTTAGGACCTGAAAGGGATAGCAAACAGCATGTGATATGCTCCACACATCAAAGTGTAAAGGACTGTCCTGGGAGAAGATAACCAGGGCTCTTCAGTGTTCCGAGGGACAAGTTAGACTTCTCTGCTTGTTACCAATGCTTTTTGAGAATTTTTTAATGCTGTGTTGTGAACTTTTATATTGAGCCTTTTGTCTCACAGGAGACAATTATGCATAATAGTGATGATGTAACTTACTATGAGGTACTACGTAATACATCCATTTACTGTTCATCAATATTAAGCCTAACTTCTGCATAATATGGTGTGTGGTCATCTTTCTCACATGGTATCTACACCAGCAAGTAGGATTGTTGGAAATGAATCCACACAAAGCATCACAAACGGTTCTGACAGAACCCAACATATGAGAGCCGCTGACAGATATGGGTTTTCATAGGTTTTACTTAGCTCTACTATATAGGATGGTGTCAGCAATGGACATCTGCAAATTTCATTTAGCTGTATCATACAAGATGGAAACAGCAGCTGTCACCACTGTCTCAAAGTATTTTAGCAGTAGTGATAGCCTGAATAAATCTTCAGTTCTACAAAAATAGCACAGCTATCTGTGGAGAACAAAGAAGGACATTCTAATCAGAAAACTGTCAATGGATCTTCATGTATTAAGGAACTTAAAAACATGTAGAACTTATTGTCTTTTGTAAAAGCAGTAACCAACAGTAAAATAACTGTAGGAGCTACAGCAGCAGTAAGCCTGGCTATAAAATCACAAATCAGCTAAAATCACTGAAAAGTACTTTTGGAAACTGCTTGTGAAGACAAAGCAAAGTATCCCCAAAGATGCAAGGTAAGAAATTTGAATCACAATCCTGGGATACTGCGGTCAATAACAGACACCTGATCTGACTTAGGCCCATTACAGCAAGAGTGAAAAAAGTTATATTTAGAAGGAAAATTCTAGGCTGAAAAGCTAAAAGAAGGTCCATTTATGAGGGCTATGCCTTGACCAATAAAAGTCAACTTGACAAGTTTAAAATTTAAACACAGCTTGGCACTTAACTATCAGCCATCATCTAACTGCCACATTCTCAATGGAACCCCTCTAGTAATCAGCATCCGCTTGCCAACCAATCATCATTCTCATTATTCTTTTATACTAGTATTTTTTTGAGAATTATCCTGATGAATTGAAGACCAAAAGGCTCAACAATTTTTTTTTGTAAAACTCACATTAAAATGCAATATCTTTTCATTTAAAAGCAGTTCCATGATTGTTAAATGTTTGAAACTGCTTTTACAACAAAAATAGATTGGTTGCAGATCAGGTTTTTAAGTAACAGAATGTAAGAGACAGATACCTTTGATAATATTGTAAGAGCATTTGTCAATTACTTAATATCAAGTAATATTCATATATATGAGATCAATATTTATCAGAAGAGTTCAACTTCTGGGAGAACCTGTTAATTATTAATGATTTTTACACGTACCATAATCACACAATTTTGACAATTTACAATCAGAAGCAATTTGAAGTAAAATTATTATTGGAAGTCTTGATATACCTCTTTCAGGCATGGTACAGTAAAAGAGGATCTCCCATTGGAAGGAGATATCCAGATGGTGGTAGAAGCTGAAATGCAAAAAAAAACATAAGAGCATGATGGGAGCAGAAAGACACCCGCGATAATTACTCAGAATGGAAGCTGTACATACCTTCTACAAGATGGTCATACAAGGCTCTTCTGGCATCATCTTCTAAACCCTCCAACCCCTATGCTTGGAAGGACACAGCAGCAGATGCAAGGAACCACAAGCACCTTTAAGTTACCATTCAAGGCACACACCACCCGAACATGAAACTATGTTGTCACTCCTCAGTATCACTGGGTCAGCACCCTGGAATTCTCTTCCTAGTAGCACTGTGTGTGTCTATGCAGCAGTTCAATACGGCAGCTCATCACCACTTTCTCCCGGGCAATTAGGGACGGACAATAAACACTGGTCCAGCCATTGATGGCCACATCTCGTGAAATAATAAAAGAAAATTTGTGATTTTAAAGTCATTTACTTTAAGTTTTGGATTGAATCTGATGTCTTTTTTTAATCTAAGTCTGAGCTGTGTTGAGATTTTTGGGGGATATTTAACCATGACCTTTATTGTGTATTTTCGCAAACTCACCATGTAAATTACCTACCATGCCTCTATGATATCTCTCACATCTGATTTCTGCTTGTCTTACCATGTGCAATCCAGACTCACCCTGCCTGTCTGTGTTTTCCTGCCAAAAGACTGGTATCTCTTATATCTATGCCACGATTAAAAAGCCACTGTTCGCCTGAATGAGCACTGGCAATCCGAAGCTGCTCAGCTCAGTCAAAGACAGAGTTGGAATGTAGCAGAGAAGGAAAGGATATTATTAAATTGGAGAGGGTTCAGAAAAGATTTACCAGGATATTGCCAGGAATGGAGGGTTTGAGTTATAGAAATAGTCTGGATAGACTGGGACTTTCTTCACTAGGGTGTAGAGGTTTAGGGGTGACCTTAAAGGTTTATAAAATCATGAGGGGCATAGATAAGTTGAATGACAGTTCTTTTCTTCCTCTAAATTCGGGTGTTCTAAACTAGAGGGCATATTTTTAAGATGAGAGGAGAAAGATTTGAAAAAGACATGAGGAGCAACTTTTTTTTACAGAGTGGTTAGTGTGAGGAATGAACTGCCTGAGGAAGTGATGAGTGATGGATGTAGGTACAGTTACAATGTTTAAAATACATTTGATTAAGTACATGAATAAGAAAGGTTTGGAGGGATATGGGCCAAACACAGGCAGGTAGGAGTGGTTTTGTTTGGGAATATGTTTGGCATGGACTAGTTGGAACGAAAGATCTGTTTCCATGCTGTATGACCCTATGACTATACTTATCAGACATGTTTAACTTTCTGAGATACAGACACCACAATATCACATGATAGGCAAACCTCACAACTTGTTACCTGCAGACAGATCTCACAGTGGTTACCAGCTGTGGAATTCAAAACAACTGAATTAAGATGTCAAATGACAAGACTAAAGGAATAGTCCAATGCCTTTTCTCATGATCCTAATCTAATGAGAAATATGTTATTCAACTGTGTTCTCTATCTTTATTATGTGTTTTGTATTTTGGTTAGAACAATTGATTCTTAACTCAAGTCAGCCCTCAGCCAAGATGGAAATAGATTAAATCCTTTAATGCTAGAAGTTGCAGATCAAGGTGTGGAACTAAAACAATAAACAGAAGCAATGTCCAGCTTATTGCACCAATGCAACTTTTCTAAGAAAGTGAACATTGCCAGAGAATGCGCAGGAGTTACAAACAATCTTTAAATCACAGAACTAATAATAATGTACAGAAATAATGCCTTATAGCAATCATCATTGAAAGAGAACAGAAAATACCAAGACTTATCTTCATTAGAAGTCAGACCATTATATGATGATATGCAAGCTTTAAAAGATATGACTCAACCGTTCTATGGAAAATAGATGACTTATCTGAACTAGACATGGCGTAGGTCATGTAGATCAATGATTATTCAAAAAATATCAAACTTGACATCAGGGCAAGTATTACTGTATTATCTGAAAAAATATGATGGTTGAAGAGATTGAAGCTACAACTGGCTGGGCATATCAATTCTGCTGAGAAACAGGCCAGCAGCCTCAACACATTCTTTGAAAGCTGAAGTATCATTTGCTCTCAAGTGATGTTCTCCTAACCAGTTCTGTGCTTCATTCAGTCTATATCAAATCTGAGGCACCAGTGTGATTGAGTGCAATCGCAAAGTAACATTGCAAAGGCCTTGAAAGTATTCGGAAAAGGGCTAGCAAAATCATTTTTGGGTCCAGTTACATTAGTTCTTCAGACATGTTACCAGACTGTCGTCAGGAAACATGCAAGAACAGATTTGATCAATTCTGCCAGCCTTTTGTGAGATTGCACATGATCCCCAAACCTCACAACTTGTTACCTGCAGACAGATCTCACAGTGGTTACCAGCTATGGAATTCAAAACAACTGAATTAAGATGTCAAATGACAAGACTAAAG
>NC_063333.1:112445094-112470430 GCF_021869965.1 Rhincodon typus | reverse complement strand
GTATTTTGGTTAGAACAATTGATTCTTAACTCAAGTCAGCCCTCAGCAAAGATGGAAATAGATTTTTCCATAAATACATCTGCTAATGGAAGGATGTTGTGAAACTTGAAAGGGTTCAGAGAAGATTTACCAGGATGTTGCCAGAGTTAGAGGTTTTGAGCTATAGAAAAAGGGTGAATAGGTTGAGGCTATTTTCCCTGGAGCGTCGAAGGCTGAGGGGTGATCTAATAGAGGTTTATAAAATTGTGAGGGGCATGGATAAGGTAAATAGACAAGGTCTTGTCCTGGGATGGTGGAGTCCAAAACTGGAGAGCATAGGTTTAAGGTGAAAGGGGAAAGATTTGTAAAAGACTTAAGAGGCAACATTTTCATGCAGAGAGTAGTGTGTGTATGGAAAGACCTGCCAGAAGAAGTGGTGGAGGCTAGTACAATTACAACATGTGAAAGGTATCTAAGGTTTTGGAGTAGATTTGTAGCTCGGGTTGTGGGTGTTGAGGTTGGTTGGCTCGCCGAGCTGGTTTGTTGAGAATGTTACCAAGCACGGTAACGAAACGTCTGCGGAACAAAAAACCAGCTCGGCGAGCCAACCAACCTCAACAATGTGAAAGGTATCTGGATAGGTATATGAATAGGAAGGATTTAGAGGGATATGAGCCAAATGCTGGCAAATGGAACTATCTACATCTAGGATATTTGGTCAGCATGGACAAGTTGGACCAAAGGGTACATTTCTGTGATGTATATATCCATGACTCCATGACTGTATGAATCGAAATTGATATAAATCCTATGTTCTTCATCACCATTATCATTGTGCAATTAAAATAGCACAAAGCCTCACGACTGATTTTTGATTATACAAATTGGACAATGTCTCCATCATTAGAAGATCCTGTAGCATAGAAAATGAAAAGCTGGAATGCAACATAAAGATAAATCATCAAGTAGGGTAAATGTGCATAGATTAAATTCACAAAAAAGAAGTTTAGGAGCGATATGAATCAATTCTTCCTATCAAGCATGGAATTCATTTTTGAATTGGGAATGGAGATTAAATCCCAAGAATGAACTAAGAAACAGAGTACAACTGTGAAAGCTTTATAGCATTTTTGTCTAAACACATGAGCTGAGATTGGCTGAATGAGTTTCTTCATTCATGTTGACTTTGTGCTCTGGAAAACTGTAACCAAGAGGCGACCTAACAGAGATCTTTAAAATGTCCAGTTTGAATATTGCGTGCCTGTGCTTTTACCAGAGCTGTTCGTGGCACTGTTACCTCATGGATGAGTTAAGTCTTAATTGCATCTGATAGTATCTGTGCCTGCAGCTCACTTGTGTCATTTGCTACCATTCACCTGTTTAAATACATGCACTGTAGACCCAACACAGGCCTTCCTGCACTGCTGCTGACTCCATCTGCCTTTCTTCTTCTCAGTAGAATTCTTCCAATTCTTCGTGCGTCAGTTTCTTTTTTCCAATCCTTGTTTCTGCCCCTTGCCAATTTCGTTTAAAACTGGCCTGGTATTGTTCGTATACCACTAAATTAGGACATTTATCCTGATTCTGTTGAGGTGCAACCAATTCAGCCTGCACAGGTTTTACCTCCAACAGAACCAGTCCCAAGTTTTGATGAATCAAAATCCCTACTATTTAAACATTTTTTCCATCAACATATTTGTCATCCCTCTCTTCCGATTTCAAACTTCCTAGCATATGACACCAGAAGTAATCCATATGTTACTATCGTTGAGCATGATTTTATGAGTGTGATTACTTCATTAGTTTAAACTATCTGTGAGAATCCTTTCCTGGTACAGATAGTTCTGCTATAACACATGTTTCATTAACGCGAATTGACCGTAACGCGAGTGATGAATGGTGGATGCTGTTTGTATAATTTGAACTTTCTGCTCTGCAGGTATAGTGGTTTTCTGTAGCGATTGCCCTGTAATGCGATTTTCTATGGCGATTTTCAATAGCATGAGAACGCAACTATTGCATTATACGAGAACTACCTTTATAAGTCCCCTAATAAGGACTTTTTGAAAAACAGGGTTGCAGGGTTGATTCGGCAGGATGTCCCTTTGGTACGGCAATGTCGATGCTGGGTGGCCCATCTAGTTATATCTTATAAAATTGTTATAACAGGTCCATACAACTAATTGGCTTGCTAAATCAGTTCAGTGGCCAGCTAAAAGTCGGATACATGACTACATGTCTGGAATCACATACAGGTCAGACCTGATAAAAAGAACAGATTTCCCTCCCTAAAAGACAAATGGGTATTTTCAACAATGGGCAATGGTCATCAGTGGATTCTTAATTCCAGATTTTTTTTAATTGAATTCAAATTCCATTATCTGCCATGGTAGGATTCAAACTTGGGTCGAGAACATTAGCTGAGTTTCTGGATGAATATTCTGGCAATAGTACCAGTCAATCATCAACTCCCAAACCCTAATCCTCACTTATTTCAGATTTTATTGAATTAATTGAATTAAGTTCCCCAACTATCGTGGTGATATTTGAATTCCTCTCTCCAGATCAATAATTCAGGCTCCCGATTACTTATCCAGTAACATAACCACTATGCTCTTATCCACCATGTTTGATATTTAGCAAATGTAAGGATCAAATTCAATTCATTAAAGCAGTATAATTTGACTCTGCATAATAATACGTATTAGGCTTCCCACATGAGATGGCAGTTCCTTTAAATTCTAACCAGCCTTGTGCTTTCTTTTTTGTGCATAGAGAAAGCTTTCCTTCACACTGAGATAACAAGGTGTAGAGCTGGATGAACACAGCAGGCAAGCAATATCAGAGGAGTAGGAAAGCTGACGTTTTGGGCCTAGACCTTTCTTCAGAAAATTTCCTTCACACTTCCTGTTTACAAAGAAACTGACTGCCTTCCTGCCTTGATTGACCTCTTCTTACAACAAAAAGGCAATTGAGATTTCCCACCTCTTGGGTGAGGTGTTGCTGTTTGCCAGCTTAGTTAATGAATCATTTAATATTTTCAGTCTGTTAGGAATATTTATAAAGCTTTAGTTTAAAGTTGTTCACCATTAACGTTGCTGTAAACTTGTCCAAATACATTTGCTTTAAAATCTCAATATTGAAAAGTAACTTTTTTTTTCCCAAATCCTTTTCACATGTATAGCCAAAACTAAAATAGAGAAAAATAATGGTTTTCTTGTGCTCCTTCTTGGAAGCTATTTGTTGGGGAGAGTTAATCCCTCAAAGGGACCAGCTGCATTTCATTGCCCCAAAAGTATGTGCGTCTCAACAGAAGCAATTGATGTTTTATTGTCTATACCAATCAAAGTCACCACAGTTTTGAAAATCCTTAACATTGCATATTCTGCCACATTATTCAGACAGCTTGCCATTGTCAAACAGTTACTGATTCTTTCTTTTGCCAGCTTGTATACTTTACTTCCTTCCCAATGAAATCAAGTAAAGAGAGAGGGTTACGCAGTTAAAACAGGCCAACAGGGATCCCAAAAATGCGAAGTCCAATTGGCAATGTTGTGTTGTACTCAAAGACCCAAACAATAACCCGTTCAATTTCATGATAGAAGGAGCTTTCATTAAATTTTGTAAAATACTGCCTGAACAAGTGTCTAAGGCAGATTCAATTGAGGCATTCAAAAGGGAGATAACTATTATTTGAAATGGCATATTGTGAAGGTTTGCAGGGGTAAGGCAGGAGAATGGCATGAAGTGAAGTGCCCATTCAGAAAGCCAATGTAGACAGGCTAGGTCAAATGGCCTCTTTCTTCATTGTAATAAACGTGCGATTCTGTGAGTTAATGTGTAGCTAGTGTGTGATGTCATTCACCTTACTAATGGAAAAGCTCATAGTTACAATACATATGGTAACAGACTGAAATTTTGTTTTATTTGTTGATTAAGTTTTTTGAAGATTTGACAAAGAAGATTGATTGAAAACAGAGCGGTAGACATTGTATATATGGAATAAAAACCAAAAGAACTGCGGATGCTGTAAATCAGGAACAAAAACAAAGCTGCTGGAAAAGCTCAGCAGGTCTGGCAGCATCTGTGGAGGAGAAAACAGAGTTAACGTTTCGGGTCCGGTGACCTTCCTCAGAACTGATGGTGGCTGGGAAAATGTCAGTTTATATGCAGAAAATAGGGAGGTGGGTGGGGTAGGGAGTAAACAATAGGATAGAGCCCAAAGAGAGAGAAAGGCAGTTGGACAGACAAAGGAGTTGCTAACAATCAGGCTGGGAGAGTGAATAGTTGTTAATGGGGACTGTTAGTGACTAACAACAGGGGGTGTATAGTGGCAGGCTATGTAGTAACAAGGCCTGGTGTGTGAGGTGGGGGGCTGGGACATGGGAGAGTTTAGGCCCTAACATTATTGAACTCAATATTGAGTCCGGAGGGCTGTAGGGTCCCCAAGCGGAAAATGAGGTGTTGTTCCTCCAGCTTGCGTTGGGCTTCACTGGAACACTGTAGCAAGCCGGAGACAGAGATGTTGGCCAAGGAGCAAGGTGGTGCATTGAAGTGGCAGGCAACAAGTAGTTCAGAGTCTTTTTTGTGAGCAGAACGTAGACATTCTGCGAAGCGGTCGCCAAGTCTACGCTTCGTTTCCCCAATGTAGAGGAGACCACATTGTGAGCAGCGAATGCAGTAGACTAGATTCTTGGAAGAGCAGGTGAGGTGTTGCTTCACCTGGAAGGTATGTTTGGGCCCTTGGATACTGGGGAGGGAGGAGGTGAATGCGCAGGTTTTGCACCTTTGCTGGTTACAGGGGAAGGTGCTGTAGGGCTGTGGGGACGTGTTGGGGGCGAAGGAAGTGTGGACCTAGTTATGCCTGTCTCTTGGTGGGGTACGTGGAACATTTCTTGTTCCAATCCTATTCCGGCCCTCACCCACAACTCCTTCTCCGATACATCAATGATATCATCGGTGCTGCTTCCCTCTCTCATCTAGAATTGGAAAACTTCATCAATTTCGCCTCCAATTTCCACCCTGCCCTCACTTTCACCTGGTCTATCTCAGACTCCTCCCTTCCCTTCCTCAACACTTCTGTTTCCATTTCTGGGAATAGACTGGCCTCTAGTATCTATTACAAACCCACTAACTCCCACAGCTACCTGGACTATACATCCTCACACCCCACTTCCTGTAAAGACTCCATCCCATTCTCTCAGTTCCTCCGTCTCCGTCGCATATGCTCAGATGAGGCCAACTTCGACAAGGGAGCCTCTGAAATGTCCACATTCTTCCTCAACAGAGGATTCCCCAGCTCCGTTGTCGACAGGGCTCTCAATCGGGTCCGACCCATCTCCCACACTTCTGCCCTCATCCTTTCTCTTCCCTCCCGCAACAGCGATAAGGTTTCCCTTATCCTCACCTACCATCCCACCAGCATCCACATAGAGAAGATCATCAGATACCATTTCCGCCACCTCCAGCAAGATACCACCACCAGACACATACTCCCCTCCTCTCCCTTGTCCGCCTTCTGCAGCGACCGTTCCCTCTGGGACACCTTGGTCCACACTTCCTTCACCCCCAACCCCTCCCCACAGCCCTACGTCACCTTCCCCTGTAACCGGCAAAAGTGCAACACCTGTGCATTTACCTCCTCCCTCCCCAGTATCCAAGGGCCCAAACATACCTTCCAGGTGAAGCAACACTTCACCTCTACTTCCAAGAATCTAGTCTACTGCATTCGCTGCTCACAATGTGGTCTCCTCTACATTGGGGAAACGAAGCGTAGACTTGGCGACCACTTCGCAGAACATCTACATTCTGCTCGCAAAAAAGACCCTGAACTACCTGTTGCCTGCCACTTCAGTGCACCACCTTGCTCCCTGGCCAACATCTCTGTCTCCGGCTTGCTACAGTGTTCCAGTGAAGCCCAACGCAAGCTGGAGGAACAACACCTCATTTTCCGCTTGGGGACCCTACAGCCCTCCGGACTCAATATTGAGTTCAATAATGTTAGGGCCTAAACTCTCCCATGTCCCAGCCCCCCACCTCACACACCAGGCCTTGTTACCACATAGCCTGCCCCTATACACCCCCTGTTGTTAGTCACTAACAGTCCCCATTAACAACTATTCACTCTCCCAGCCTGATTGTTAGCAACTCCTTTGTCTGTCCAACTGTCTTTCTCTCTCTTTGGGCTCTATCCTATTGTTTACTCCCTACCCCACCCACCTCCCTATTTTCTGCATATAAACTGACATTTTCCCAGCCACCATCAGTTCTGAGGAAGGTCACCGGACCCGAAACGTTAACTCTGTTTTCTCCTCCACAGATGCTGCCAGACCTGCTGAGCTTTTCCAGCAGCATTGTATATGTGGACTTCAGCAAAGCATTTGACAAGATTCTGCATGGTAGACTGGTTAGTAAGGTTAGATCGCATGGGATGGGGGAAGATAGCCAATTGGATACGAAATTGGCTTGAAAGTGGGAGACAGAGTGTGGTGGTGAAGGGTGTTGTACAGACTGAAGGCTTGTGACCAGTAGTGTGCCACAAGAATCAGTGCTGGGTTCACTGCTTTCCATTATTTATCTCAATGATTTGGATGTGAATACAGGAGGTATGGTTAGTAAGTTTGCAGATGACACTAAGCTAGGTGATTAGGTGGACAGTGATGATTACCTCTGAGTACAACAGGACCATGATCAGATAGGTCAATGAGCCGAGAAGCGGCAGATAGAGTTTAATGTTACATTTTGGTAAGGCAAACCAGGGCAGGACTTGTACAGTTAATTATAGGGCACTGGGAATGTTTCCGAACATCGAGACCTAGGGGTACAGGTGTGTAGTTCCTTGAAAGTGGAGTTGCAGGTAGACAGGGTGGTGAAGAAGGCGTTTGGCATGCTTGCATTCATTGGTCAGAACATTGAGTATAGGAGTTAGGATATCATGTTGTGGCTGTACAGGACACTGGTGAGGCCACTTTTGGAATACTGTGTGTATTTCAGGGTCATAGAACATAGAACATAGAATAGTACAGCACAGTATAGGCCCTTCAGCCCACGATGTTGTGCCGAATTTTAACCCAAAACCTAAAGTCTATCTAACCTCCACCGCTACCTTATACTATCATCCATATGCCTATCTAATAGCTGCTTAAATGCCCCTAATGAGGCCGACTCCACTACCCTCTCCAGCAATGCATTCCACGCCCCTACCACTCTCTGAGTAAAGAACCTACCTCTGACGTCTCCCCGATATCTACCTCCTTTCACTTTAAAACTATGCCCCCTCGTAAAAGCTACCTCCACCCTAGGAAAAAGTCTCTGGCTGTCTACTCTATCTATACCTCTGATCATTTTGTACACCTCTCATCCTTCGTCGTTCTAAAGAGAAAAGCTTTATCTCTCTCAACCTTTCCTCGTAAGACCTTTCCCCCATTTCAGGCAACATCCTGGTAAATCTCCTCTGCACCTTTTCCAACACCTCCACATCTTTCCTGTAATGAGATGACCAGAACTGGACACAATACTCCAGATGTGGCCGAACCAGGCTTTTGTGTAGCTGGAGCAATACTTCACGGCTTTTGAACTCAATCCCTCTATTAATGAAAGCTAACACACCACACGCCTTCTTAACAACTCTATCCACCTGGCTGGCAGCTTTCAGGGAACTGTGAACATGAACCCCAAGATCCCTCTGCTCCTTCACACTGCCAAGAATCTTTTCCTTAACCCTGTATTCTGCTTTCAAGTTTGTCCTTCCAAAATGAATCACCTCACACTTTTCAGGGTTAAACTCCATCTGCCACTTCTCAGCCCAGCTCTGCATTCTATCAATGTCCCTTTGTAACCTAGATCAGCTCTCTGCACTGTCCACAATGCGACCCACCTTTGTATCGTCCGCGAACTTGCTAATCCACCCTTCCACTCCTTCATCCAAATCATTTAGAAAAATCACAAATAGAAGAGGACCCAGAACAGATCCTTGTGGTACATCACTCGTAACTGAGCACCATGTTGAATATTTTCTGTAAAATGGGAGGTCATCCTTCTATAGGAAGAATGTCGTTAAACTTGAGCGGGTGCAGGAAAGACTTACAAGGATATTGCCAGGACTAGAGGGTTTAAGCTACAGGGAGAGGCTGAGTAGGCTGAGGCTTTTTCCCCTGGAGTATTGGAGACTGAGCGATGACCTTATAGAGGTTTATAAAGTCATGAGGGTCATGGATAGGGTGAATAGCCAAGGTCTTTTTCCTAGGGCGGGCAAGTCCAAAAGTAGAGGAATTAGGTTTAAGGTGAGAGGGGAAAGATTTGAAAAGGACCTGAGGGGTAATCTTTTCATGCAGAGGGTGGTGCGTGTATGGAACGAGCTACCAGAAGAAGTGGTGGACGAAGGTACAATTACAACGTTTAAAAGTCACCAGATGGGTTTATGAATAAGAAGGGTTTAGAGGGATATGGGCCAAATGTTGGCAAAGGGGATGAGGTTAGATTGAGACGTCTGTTCACCGCGGATGAGTTGGACTGAAGGGTCTGTTTCTATGTTGTATGGCTATGACTCTAAGAATAAAATCCTCCAAAATTCTGAATAATGATTGCAATGTTCCTTCTAAAATTTTCCAATTTTAGATAACCGACTTAAGATCTGTGTCAACTTTAGGATTCGCAGTTTGAGTTCATGTCGTAAGACCAACAGTCAGGTGAAAATATCGATTATCGTTGGCAGATGATGACACAGCGGTATTGAATGTGATTTCACTGAAGTAAATTCAACTGAAAGGCTGACGGTCATTGGTTCTATACATAATAAATTTTTCCAAAAGACACCCTAGGCAAACCGAAAGATTATACCATCAATGCACTATTAGAAGAAGGATGCACATTTGAAGTAATTGCAGAAGAATCGCAGTATGCGCAGGTGCTTGAATTTGTAACAACTATTGCAGTTGTCGACAAGAGTCCATAAAACATCCAAATCTTGTGTGAGATTGTCTCATTTGTCAAAATAGTGTCTAACATTTCATGATAAATACAGTGGGTTGATAGCCCAAACATTGGTATTATTCATTTTACATATCAATATGACTCTTCAGGATGGACACCTGAAGCTTTTTACATTGATGATAGAAGCTATCATGCACAATTCTACATTTCGTCACAATCCATGAGGTAACTAATATGGCAATTCCAACACAAAAGATTCCAGATCGCAATATTGAATCTACATATGACCTCAGAAACCTTTACCCAAACTGATTTCATTCTACAGTTAACATGAAAGTAGATGCAATATTATGTCATGGAGTCAGAAGCCACATGTCTCCAGATTATAGTCCAACAGGTTTATTTGAAATCATAAGCTTTTGGAGTGCTGCTCCTTCATCAGGTGAAGTCCGACTTCAGACTTTCTCCACCTCAGTCCAACAATGACACCTCCACATTATGTCATAGAGTCAGAGTTGTACAGCACAGAAACAGATTCTTTGGTCCAACTTGTCCATGCTGACCAGATATCCTAAAGTAATCTAGTCCCATTTGCTAGCATTTGGCCCGTATCCCTCTAAACCCTACCTATTCATATACCCCTCCAGAAGCCTTTTAGTTGTTGTAATTGTACTAGCTTCCACCACTTTGTCTCGCAGCTCATTCCATACGCACATTACCTTCTGTGTGAAAAATTAGCCCCTTAAGTCCCTTTTATATCTTTCCCCTCTCACCTTAAACCTATGTCCACTAGTTTTGCACTCCCCTACCCTAGGAAAAGGACCTAGGCTATTCATCCAATACACATCCCTCATGATTTTATAAACCTTTGTAAGGTCACCCTTCAGCCTCTGGCCCTCAAATGAAACATGATGCCAACATAGCATTGATCGTCCTTGTATGCGCAGTATTTACATTTTGAATAAGATCAAATTGGAATTAGATTTTTTGGGCTTCTTCAAACGTCAATCCTTCAAACATCAAGTCTTCAAAAAAAAATTAAATACAAATCCTTCATAACATAACACCTAGATCCAAGGTGACTGAATATTGTACTGAAAAGTTGTCCAGTATATGCTTAACCTCAAAAAGCTTGAAGTTTTCAGACTTGAAGCATTCTCCAAGTTTGGTAGCAAGAATAGGTACTAGTCCACAATATAATACAAATGAAGAACATAAGAGCTAGGAACAAGAGTAGACAATTCAGCTCCTTGAGCAATACTGATCTCATTTTGGCTTCAACTCCACTTTCCTACCAGCTCTTCATAATCCTTTAACCCGTTACTAATTAAAACTCTGTCTGTCTATCTCTTCCTTACATTTATTCCATGTCCCCAGCAACACACTACACTCTGGGATAGTGAATTCCACATATTTATGACCGTTTTGGGGGAAGTAACCAGGCTTACAGATGACCAACATGCCCTGTACATATCTAACACCATAGTAATCCAAGAGAATTCCCTCCCCAACTGCACTGTGAGTGTACCCACAGCACATGGATTGCAGCAGTTCAAGGCGGCAGCACACCACCACCTTTTCAAGGGCTACTAGAGATGGGCAATAAATGCCAGCCAGCCAACGAAGCGCACGCCCACAGGTGAATAAAACAGAATATAACCCAAACAGCATACTTAAGTTAAAGACATCATATTAGTAAACATAGTTAATTATTAATAGATATCTGCCTCAACATGAACTCAAGTCTCTGTGGTGTATGTAAGATGGGCTAGAAAACAATAATACAGCATAAGAATTGCCAGTTCTTGAAAGCAGAAAGGACAAGGTGTGGAATGGTTAGATGGTTGTCGATCTGACATTCTGCCATATTTGAACATGTCATTGGACACATACAGTTTTCTCTGGGATATTTGCAAATGTAGATATTCAGAAAATATCAAGACAAGCTCCCCCAAAGGTTTCTCATGAGAACAGTTTGATCTGTGTTTCTGGTATAATTGAAAGCTTTGACAGAAACAAGAGAACTGAGCTGGGAAGTTTCTTTCCTTCGGCAGGCTGGACAGCAAATTCAACTGTGTCCAAAACACTGTTCAAACAAAACTCACTCTCTGGCAGCTGTAAAAGCCAAACAGGTGACCTCCAGGTTAGATAACGAAAGAGGTAAAGATAGTGAGAAAGAAAAGAAGAGGCTTATGACAAATGTATGGCTCATAATATAGTAGAGAGCCAAGCTGAATATATAGAGTACTTACAGAATATAAAGTAGATCTTAAAAAATGATATGAGAGGAGTAAAGAGAATATGGGAATAAATTAGCAGTGTAAAAGGAATCCCAAAGTCTGTTAGCAATACATAAGAAGTCAAAGGGTCATCAAAAGAAGTATGTAGCAATGTGGCTCAGCAGTTAGCACTGCTGCCTCACAGCGCCAGGGACACAGGTTCAATTCCAGCCTTGGGTGACTGTGTGGATCTGCACAATCTCCCTGTGTCTGCACAGGTTTCCTCCAGGTCCTCTGGTTTCGTCCCACAGATGTGCAGCTTAGGTGGATTGCCCATAGTGTCTAGGTTTGTGTAAATTAGGTGGATTAGCCATGGGAAATGCAGGGTTATGGGTACAGGGTAGGGGAGAAGGTCTGGGTAGGATGTTCTTTGAAGGGGCAGTGTGGACTTGATGGGCTGAGTGGCCTGCTTCTGCACTGTAGGGATTCAATGACATGACTAACTAAGGATCAAAAGGAACATAGTATGTTGTGGAGATGAGAATGAGTCAGTGAGAGTTCTAGGTCACCTTTTAGGAACTCCTGCCACACCTTGTTCCAACCACGTTGAATCTTCCCCAAAGATCAAAGACTCTGGGGGTGGGAGTCCTGCCTACCAAGAGTTGCTGGCCAATCAGATGTTGACAGTTATATTGAATAGCAGTGCCTCTTTATGGTGGGATGGCAGCCATGAGGTGATGGTTAGAGAGGAAGGGCGTTGGCAGCATGGGCAAAGGTGTGTTTTGGTGGGTCACCACATGTGACAATGCTTGTTATATTTCCTGTATGGTAAGACCTATGCTGGGTCAACACCAATGATGGAGGGATCAGATCTTTAAATATGCCAATTGCCCAATTAAGGGGCTTGATTGGCATCAGGATACAAAGGCCATCCAACAACCTTCCCACAATAGACTCAATCAGGATGGAGGCATGAAGGTGGCAGGAGTTCTACTCACCACCCTTTGAATGACTAAGTGTCCCCTGCCTCTAAACCTTATGGAAGGGTAAAAGATTCTGCCTGTAATGTTGATTGAAACGCAAAATGAAAACTTTGCATCCAATTTCATGAGACAGAGGATATTATTAATGTAGGCCTGCGTTCTACAGTTCCAGTGCCTCTCCCCTAGAGCAGCACCCTGACAAATCTCATAATTTGTTGCAAGAGAGCTGCTGGATTGTCACAAGTCTTTAAGCTCCATGACCTGCAATGGTCTGACCCTTCTGAGCCATTTTGCCAACAAATATAAATTTCAGAACCACCATCTGTACTTCCACAGCTGCAAGGGATACTGCAATGTCATTGTTTCTATGATGGAAAAAATGGGCTCCAAGCTGTGTGAGATTTTCTATAAAGTCACATCCTGACTTTTCTACATTTTTCCACACTAGCACCTGCATTCCAGGCAAAAAGGTGGCTATACTTTGGGAGCAAAATGTAAATAAGATTAATGTGAATGATGGGGAGGCAATGTGGATCTTGCAGCTGCTCCTTGGATTGCAGGCTTAGTTAAAGATTTTTTATAGTTTTATTAAAGTTATTATTTTTCACTAATAAAAGATTTTTACTCATTTCTTTATCCATTTACATTCAAAAACAAAAAAAAACAGGAGATAGTAAGAACTGCTGATGCTGGAGTCAGAGATAACACAGTGTGGAGCTGGAGGAACACAACAGGCCACGCAGCATTAGAGGAGCAGGAAAGTTGATGTTTCAGGTCGGGACCCTTCTTCAGAAATGGGGGAGGGGGAAGGGAGCTGCAAAATAAATAGAGAGAGGAGGGGTGGGGCTGGGGAAGGTAGGTGGTTAGGTGATAGACGAGTGCAGGTAGAGAGTGGTGGGAATTGACAGTGAGGTGGGTGGAACGGATATGTGGGAGAGAAGACGGACAGGTTGTGTCAGGTGAAGGAGGCGGGGATGAGAGGGAGGGTTGGTCATGGGATGAGGCTGGGGGTGGGGAGATTTTGAAACTGGTAAAGTCCACAATGAGACTATTGGGTTGTACGGTGCCAAGGCGGAATTTGAGATGCTGCTCCTCCAGTTTCTGGGTGGCGTCATTGTGACACTGGAGGAGGCCCAGGATGGACATGTCGCCAAGGGAGTGGGAGGGGAAGTTGAAATGGTTCGTGACTGGAAGATGTTGTTGCTTCTGTGAACAAAGTGCAGGTGCTCTACGAAGAAGTCTCAGAGCCTCTGCTTGGTCTCACCAATGTAGAGGACACCATATCAGGAGCAGCAGATGCAATAGACCACGTTGCTGGATGTGCAGGTGAACCTCTCTCTGATGTGAAATATTTGTTTAGTGCCTTGGATGGAGGTCTAGCGCTTCCTACGATTGCAGGGAAAGATGCCATGGGTGGTGGGGCTAGTGGGGAGTGTGGAGCAGATGAGACAGGCGCGAAGAGAGCAGTCCCTATGGAAGGCAGATAGGGGTGGGGTGGGGTGGGAAATATATCTTTGCTTGTGGGGTCAGGTTGGAAGGTGGCGGAAGTGGCAGAGAATGATATGTTGAATATGGAGGTTAGAGGGATGATATGTGAGGACAAGGGGGATTCTGTCTTTGTTTTTCTTACGGGGAGGGGATGTGAGGGCGGAGGTGTGGGAAAAGCAAGAGATGTTGTCAAGAGTATTTTCAACCACCGAAGGGGGAATTTGTGGTCCTTGAAATCAGAGGACATTTGGGATATTCGGGATTGGAACAACCCATCTTGGAAGGTGGAGGAATTGGGAGTAGGGGATTGCATTCTTGCAGGGAGGTTATGAGAGGAGGTGTAGTCCAGGTAGCAGAGGGAGTCAATGGGCTTGAAATAGATGTCGGTTTTGAGGCAGTCACCAGAGATGGAGACAGAGAGGTCCAGGAATGAGGGAGACGTATCAGAGATGGTCCAGGTGAAATTCAGGTTGGGGTGAAAGGTGTTAGTAAAGTGGATGAACTGTTCAAGCTCCTTGTGGGAGCATGAGGCAACACCGATACAGTCATCGATGTAGCGGAGGAAGAGGTGGGGAATAGTGCCAGTCTAGCTGCAGAAGAGGGACTGTTCCACGTATTCTACGAAGAAGCAGGCATAGCTTGGGCCCATGTGGGTTCCCATGGCCACCTCCTTAGTCTGTAGGAAGTGGGAGGAGTTGAAGGAGAAGTTGTTAAGGGTAAGGACGAGTTTGGTTAAGCAGATGAGGGTATCGGTGGAGGGGTCTGGTTGGGCCTGCAGGAGAGGAAGAAGTGAAGGACTTTTAGGCCATCCACGTGGGGAATGCAACTGTACGGGGATTGGATGTCCATAGTGAAGATGAGGTGTTGGGGGCCAGGGAAGTGGAAGTCTTAGAGGGGGTGGAGGGCGTGGGTAGTGTCCTGGATGATTTTTCCAAACAGATTTTGTTTAAACAAGTTTTTCAGGGAGCATGGGGAATGGCTAAGGTTTTCTTTTTTCTAAATTTAGAACTATATGCATTTTAAAGGGGTTATAAACTGACGTTTTCCCAGCCACCATCAGTTCTGAGGAAGGGTCACCGGACCCGAAACGTTAACTCTGTTTTCTCCTCCACAGATGCTGCCAGACCTACTGAGCTTTTCCAGCAACTTTGTTTTTGTTCCTGATTTACAGCATCCGCAGTTCTTTTGGTTTGCATTTTAAAGGGTTTTTTTTTAACATTGCAAGAATTTTTATTTTGAAAGGCTGAACAGTTTTTTTTAAATAAGGAGTGTACTTTCGCTTCGGGGAGTCCTACATGTGATCGGCTCTGGAGAAGGTTTCTTTTCTTCAAGGAATTTATTGAAGAAAAGATTTTTTTATTCAGCTAATGTGTTAAGTAGTTGATTTTATTTATTTAAGTTTTATATGTTTGATGTATATATATTTTTTCCATTTTAACATTATTTTCTGCAGGTAATGAAAGGTAATTTATTTCATATATCAGGTGTTATTGAATTTTTTTTTAGGCTTAATATTATTAAGGGCATCTGTGAGTTACAGAGAGAAATGACTAATAGATTTAGAAAGGTTATCATACAACAGGATCAGTCAGAAAGATGGCTGGCTGTCAGCAAAGGTAAGAAGATAGTTCAAAAGTCTCCGGTGGCTATTCCTCTATCAAATAGACATTCACTTTTTGGAACTATTGAAGGGGTGGTCTTTCCAAAGAAAATGGAAGGGGTAGTCAGTTATTAGACACTTGGAATGATTCTTACGTTAGGCAGCATTTGACAAAATTTAATAGAATTTTTGTTATAGGGAACTCTCTTGTCGGGGGATAGACTGGAGATTCTGTGGAAGTGAGCATAAATTTAAGATGGTTTGTTGCTCTCCTGGTGCTAGGATTAAGGACATCTGTAAACGCTTCAAGCACAAATGGTGTGGTGGCTCAGTGGTTAGCACTGCTGTTTCACAGCGCCAGGGACCCAGGTTTGATTCCACACTTGGGTGACTGTCTGTGGAGTTTGCACATTCTCCCTGTGTCAGCGTGGGTTTCCTCCAGGTGCTCCAGTTTACTCCCACAGTCCAAAGATGTGCAGGCTAGGTGGATTGGCCATGCTAAATTGCCTGTAGTGTTCAGTGATGTGTAGGTTAGTTGGGATGCTCTGAGGATCGGTGTTGACTTGTTGGGCTGAAGGGCCTGTTTCCACACTGTAGGAATTCTATACTGTTAAGGGTGAGATTGAGAAGCCAGAAATTATTGTACACAATTATATTTTTTAGGGAAAAGATTAAAGCAGTACAGAGTGAATTTACAAGATTAGGTAGAAAGTTACAAAATAGAACCATACAAGTAACAATCTGTGGTTTACTCCCAATACCAAACTCAAATATAGGAAGGAATAAAAGGATAATGGAGACAAATCAATGGCTGAAGAACTGGTGTATTGTTCAGGGATTCAGGTTTTTGGACAGTTGGAATGACTTTTGGGAGAGAAAAGACCTTTTCAAAAATGATGGGTCTAACCTGAACTTGAATGGGACCAATATCTTAGCAGGAAGATTTGTTTGTTCCATTAACAGAGACTTTATACTGATATAGAGGGGGAGTGGAGGAATTCTAAGCAGCAGTGTAAGTAAAAAGATTGATGGGGAAGTTCTGAATGTGAAGAGAGCATGTCAATTAGAAAACAAAGACAAGAGAGAGTCAGAGTATGTAGTAACTCTGAAGAACTAAATTGCATTTATTTCAATGCAAGGGGTCTTACAGGTAAGGCTGATGAACTCAAGGCATGTTCAAGAACATGGAATTGGGATGTCATAGCCATTACAGAAACTTAGCTGAGAGATGGACAAGACTGGTAGTTCAATGTCTGGGGTATTGGATAATATAGGAAGGATAGGAAAGGAGGCAAGAAAGGAGGCGCGTTGACATTTTTGATTAAGGAATACATTACTGCTGTATCTAGGGAAGATATTTCTGAAAAATCATCCAGTGCAAATATACTTGTAGAAATTAGAAATAAGATAGGAAAGATCACCTTAATGGGATTGTACGATAAGGCCCCAATAGTAAGAGGGAAATTGAGAAACAAATATGTAGGGAGATCTCAGATATATGTAAGCATGATAAGGTTGTAATAATGGGGGATGTTAATGTTCCAAATGTTGACTGGCTCTACCATAGTGTTAAAGGTTTGGATTGTGAAGAATTTGTCAAATGTGTTTAAGAAAATTTTCTTTATCAATATGTGGATGTCCTACTAGAGAAGGAACAAAATTTGACCATCTTTTGGGCAATAAGGCAGGGCAGGTGACTGAAGTAAAGGTGGGGGAACACTTTGGGTCTAGCGATCATAATTCTATTAGTTTCAAAATGGTTATGGAAAAGGATAAGCCTTCCGTAAAAGTTGAAGTTTTTGATTGGAGTAAAGCAAATTTTAATGTGTTATAAAGAAAGGCTGGATAGGCTTGGACTTTTTTCACTGCAGCGTAGTAGTTTGAAAGGTGATCTGATAGAAGTTTATAAAATAATGAGAGGTATAGATAGAGTTAATGATAGTTATCTTTTCCCTAGGATGGGGGGATTTCAAAACTAGGAGGCACATTTTTAAGGTCGAATTAAAGAGATTTAAAAACGACATGAGGGGCAATTCTTTTTTACATGGAGGGTGGTTCTCGCGTGGAATGAACTTCCTGAGGAAGTGGTGGATATAGATACAATTGCAAGGTTTAAAAGACATTTGGTAAGGTACCTGAAGAGGAAAGGTTTGGCGGCATATGGTCAGGAGCAGGCAGGTGGGACTACTTTAGTTTGGGATTATATTCAACATGGCCTAGTTGGACCGAAGGAAGGGTCTGTTTCCGTGCTGTATGACTCTACCACAGATCATCACACTTGAGCAATAGGGGAGTCAATTTAAGTTTCAATCCAGCAGAGAAGTGGACAACAAAGGGCTCCAGTTGTAAGTGAAGTTCCTAAGGGAAAAGATAGAAAACCTATCTGCAAGGTGCTATCCTGGACTGGGAAGCAGAGAAAAGTGGAGAATAGAAGCATTTGCTGGTAAAATTAACCTTGCTGCAGCGTAAACAAGAGTCGCAAGATACAGCTGCAAGAAAATGTATCGCATATTTCAAGTCAAACATTGCAAGCAGTATAAAGCATTAAAAGTTAAAGAAAGAAAATTTAAGCCAGAAAAGCAATTCAGTGTCATCAAAATATTATTATAAATTGGAAAACATCAAGACAGTGAGACTACTTTTCCAAAGCAAAAAGGCACAAATCAGCCCAAAAAGAGGAAATGCCATTACTCTTTTTTTTGGCAAAATTATGAAAAAATTCTGGAGAAGCAGTAAAAAAGGCAGAAATCCTCCCTTTTTTATTCCTAGAATCAGTATGATTATATTGATACTTTAGGACAAAGGATTTAATTGAATTTACAAGCTTTGAAATATTTTAAGGCACATGAAAAGTTTTTTTTTAGAAGGATGTTTCTACAGTACACTCTTATGTAAGGATATGTATGTTTTCCTCAACACCCTACAATCCGTTGAATAGTTTTCTTAAATGTTTGAGCTACATAAACCAACATAGAAACAGTTGTGCTAAAGCAGTAGTCTTTACTGCCATGTACTGGTTATGTGAAAGATTTCCATTAAGAGTTTGTATATTGTAGAAACCTTCCATCATACTTTGTTTTCTTTTTGTGGTATAGTAGATCTAGCATTTTCAGTGGGAGATTTCATAAGCCTGACCGTATGGTTTTTTCATATGGCTGACCGTAAAAGAATGATGAACTTGCAGAAATCAGTTATGTGATGTCTGAAATCTATTTCATCAAAACAAGGCATTTATCAGCAAGGAAGATTGCTGATTTCATGGAGTCATAAAGTCGTACAGCACAGAAACAGATCCTTTGGTCCAACTCGTACACGCTAAGCAGACATCCGAATCTGATCTAGTCCCATTTACCAGTGGTGTCTGTGGGGCAGTGGCTGCAGTGTCAGTGTTTGAATTGGGAATCTTGGCAGTGGTGGCAGTGCCTGGGCTTCTGGCAGTGGTAGACCCGGAGCCTGGATTCATGGGGGCAGTAGGCCCAGAGCTTGGACTCTTGGTAGTGGCTGGCCCAGAGTCTGGATTTTTGGTGGTGACAGTGCCCAAAGCAGGGTCTCCTGGCAGTGGTAGGCCCAGAGCCTGGGCTCCTGATAGTGGTAGTAAGGTGGTGGCAGCAGCAGCAGCAAAGACAGAGATAGTAGGAACTGCAGATGCTGGAGAATCTGAGATAACACGGTGTAGAGCTGGATGAACACAGCAGGCCAAGCAGCATCAGAGGAGCAGGAAGGCTGACGTTTCGGGCCTAGACCCTTCTTCAGAAAAAAATTTTTCTGACAAGGAAGGAGGGAAGATTACTTCCTTTCCAAAATAATCTTGGAATAATGAGAAGAGAGTAATCCAGTTGGACTCAAGAGTGATGGTCCTGAATTTGATTGGCTCCCACATGGTGGAAATGAAGCCAGATGGGGGGAAGGGTTTGCAACATTGGCAACAATGGCTGGGAGTAAAACAGTAGGGGGCTATGTCAGGAAGGGTCCCCACTGTCATGCATTTATCCCCTTCAAAAGCAGGAAATGAGCTGCGGTGCAGATCACCATTCAAACACATCTGGTTGAGAAGAGATTCCAGATCAAACAGAAGCCAGCAAATCTTAACCTTTCTCTGCCCACTGTCTTCCCCTGCAGCAAGTGTGACAGAGACTGCCATGTCAGAATGGGGTTCCTGAGTTATACTAGACAATACTTAATGCAGAGTTGATTGACCACCATAGTGCATAACTTATGAAATGGAAGACTGTCACTATAATAATGAAAACCTGTTTGGAAATCTGGTTTTAGCGTAAAATTTTGCCTAGAATGCTGATAATCATGACTTGAAATTGGCTACAGTAAAACACTCAAGCCCTGACGAAATGCTCAGGATGATCAATGAGGCCATGGCCAGGGACTCTTCTTCACACAGTGATTCCTTATAATTATTTTGGATCAACTTGGTTGCATATGCTATGCCATACCTCTGGGAAAGTTGGAGCTTGAATAAGATCTTCTGGCTCAGAAGCAGGGACACTATAACTGTGCCAAATGAGCCTTTGTAGTTACTCTATAAAGTGCCCAAAAAGACCCTTTCAAATGTAAAAGATTCTTACTGAGTGAAATCCTCAAAGTCTCTGCATTAAACATAGGTGTGTTGATGAAATCTTGACAAAGTTTTCCAGAGAGTCTCCTGATGAAATTCAGAAGTCCTCTTTAAACTTCAGTAGCAAGTAAAAGCAGGACAGACATGTCCCTGTGAAAATGAGGGATAGAAAGGGCAAGATTAGGGAACCATGGATGACAGGTGAAATTGTGACACTAGCAAAGAGGAAAAAGGAAGCATACATAAGGTCTAGGCGACTGAAAACAGATGAAGCTTTGGAAGAATATCGGGAAAGTAGGACCAATCTGAAATGAGAAATTAAGAGGGCTAAAAAGGGTCATGAAATATCTCTAGCAAACAGGGTTAAGGAAAATCCCAAAGCCTTTTATTCATACATAAGGAGCAAGAGGGTAACTAGAGAAAGGGTTGGCCCACTCAAGGACAAAGGAGGGAAGTTATGCGAGGAGTCAGACAAAATGAGTGAGATTCTTAATGAGTACTTTGTGTCGGTATTCACTGAGGAGAGGGACATGACGGATTTTGAGGTGAGGGATAGATGTTTGATTACTGTAGGTCAAGTCAGCATAAGGAGGAGGGAAGTGTTGGGTATTCTAAAAGGCATTAGGGTGGACAAGTCCCCAGGTCCAGATGGGATCTATCCCAGGTTACTGAGGGAAGTGAGACAGGAAATAGTTGGGGCCTTAACAGATATCTTTGCAGTATCCTTGAGCACGGGTGAGGTCGCGGAGGACTGGAGAATTGCTAATGTTGTCCCCTTGTTTAAGAAGGGTAGCAAGGATAATCCAGGTAATTATAGACCGGTGAGCCTGACGTCAATGGAGAAGATACTGAGGGATAGGATCTATTTACATTTGGAAGAAAATGGGCTTATTAGAGATAGGCAGCATGGTTGTGTGCAGGGAAGGTCATGTCTTACCAACTTGATAGAATTCTTTGAGGAAGTGACAAAGTTGATAGATGAGGGAAGGGCTGTAGATGTCATATACTTGGACTTCAGTAAGGCGTTTGATAAGGTTTCCCATGATAGGCTGATGGAGAAAGTGAAGTCGCATGGGGTCCAGGGTGTACTAGCTAGATGGATAGAGAACTGGCTGGGCAACAGGAGACAGAGAGTTGTAGTGGAAGGGAGTTTCTCAAAATGGAGAACAGTGACCAGTGGTGTTCCACAGGGATCCGTTTTGGGATCACTGTTGTTTGTGATATACATAAATGATCTGGAGGAAGGTATAGATGGTCTGATTAGCAAGTTTGCAGATGACACTAAGATTGGTGGAGTAACAGATAGTGAAGGGAACTGTCAGAGAATGCAGTAGAATATAGATAGATTGGAGAGTTGGGCGGAGAAATGGCAGATGGAGTTCTATCGAGGCAAATGTGCGGTGATGCATTTTGGAAGATCCAATTCACGAGCGAACTATATGTTAAATGAAAAAGCCCTGGGGAAACTTGATGCACAGAGACAACTGGGTGTTCAGGTCCATTGTACCCTGAAGGTGGCAGCACAGGTGGATAGAGTGGTCAAGAAGGCATACAGCATGATTTCATTCATCATACAGGGCATTGAGTACAAGAGTTGGCAGGTCATGTTACAGTTGTGTAGGACTTTGGTTCGACCACATTTGGAATACTGCGTACAGTTCTGGTCGCCACATTACCAAAAGGATGTGGATGCTTTGGAGAGGGTGCAGAGGAGGTTCACCAGGATGTTGCCTGGTATGGAGGGCGCTACCTATGAAGAGAGGTTGAGTAGATTAGGATTATTTACATTAGAAAGACGGAAGTTGAGGGGGGAGCTGATTGAGGTCTACAAAATCATGAGAGGTATAGACAGGGTGGATAGCAAGAAGTTTGTTCCCAGAGTGGGGGCCTCAATTACTAGGGGTCACGAGTTCAAGATGAGAGGGGAAAAGTTTAAGGGAGATATGCGTGAAAAGTTCTTTACGCAGAGGGCGGTGGGTGCCTCGAACGATTTGCCAGCGGAGGTGGTAGAGGTGGGCACGATAGCGTCATTTAAGATGTATCTGGACAGATACATGAATGGGCAGGGAGCAGAGGGATACAGATCCTTGGAAAATAGGCGACAGGTTTAGATAGAGGATCTGGATCGGTGCAGGCTTGGAGGGCTGAAGGGCCTGTTCCTGTGCTGTAATTTTCTTTGTTCTTTGTTAAACAGCAAAAAAGGGGACATACCTTGTGGTAGTTCCAGCAATCCTCTGTTATTCCCAAACAATAGGTTACGCTGAGAAGGTATTAGGTCAGGTGTTACTTGCCAACGGCCTGTTTAATGAACACTAATGATAACTTAAGTGGCAACTAACTTATTTACTATCTTGTAGGGGCAGTTCTGACCATGCCCTCACTTCCATAACCTAGATTTCAGATTGCACAAAATAGATGTTTCAGGTCAGTGCTGTACTTTGCTCACTTTGGAAACCCTTCACAGACTGAAAGAATCATGAGAAGTCATCCCCAGAGAATTTAATTTACATCAGCATTGTCTACTGCATTAACCATACATCACATAGGGCTAATTGCAAAACCAGGTGTGACTAATTACATGCAGTTAGTGAATAAATAAGACCAAATCAAAATCATCATTGAGGAAGTGATCTTGATTGTCAGATTCACAATGTGAATGAATGCATAGGTACTGTAATCCTTTGTCTTTGTCTTTGTCTTTGTCTTTGTCTTTGTCTTTGTCTTTGTCTTTGTCTTTGTCTTTGTCTTTGTCTTTGTCTTTGTCTTTGTCTATACAGCGAAGAGGATGAGAGTTATTTTTTGATAAAAGGGCTGTGATTCCTTAGGTACTGAATGCTTGTTAAGTGATGTTAATGTTGGTGAATCATGTATAAGTTAGGCTAACATTATACATGTGGTTGAAACATTTTGAGCTGACAATTTTTATTGACTGACAATGGTTACATTGGGATTTCAGAATAAGGAAACATTGTAAACAGAGGATCCTTCCCCCTTATTTCAGGTTCTCTCTATCAGATAGATCAGAAATTGGTACATTAATTACACATGATTGATTAGATATTACAACACATAACCAACTGTCAGCTATAGACATACAATAACTTTGAGGGGTTGCTCTTGCCTCTCTGTTTGTGCTTTAGCCTGATGCTCCAGATCTTTTAGCACTTAATGCAGAGGCAGAGGCTGAAGAACCACTTCATGTGTCTGCTGCTGGGTGTAGTCAACAAGTCCAAGCAGTGAGCAGTAGAGGGAGTGGTTAGATCTGACTGCCTGGTTCTCTTGTGTTTATGCACATATGAGTGTCCTTGGTAAGACAGCATGTAGTATCTGCTGGTATGCTGAGGCTTCCTGAAACTGTTCCGTGGTGTGGGGTCCAGGAATGAAATTTTGATTTAAAATGTTGTTTGTTTTCATTGAAAATCTGATTTTCATTACTCTGCCCCTTTTAAGGGGCAGTTACTAGTGAATGTAATTAACTTTAGTTAATTTGTTTTTTTTTCAGAAGAGTATGAAATAACATGGCTGGACAACCTCATCCAACAGCAAAGCATTCCCCCAAATCCAAGACCCACAAATAATAAAGAGACAACAAGGTGCAGGGCTGGATGAACACAGCAGGCCAAGCAGCATCATAGGAGCAGAGAGGCTGACGTTTCAGGCCTAGGCCCTTCATCAGAAAAGGGGGAGGGGAAGGGGGTTCTGAAATAAATAGGAAGAGAGTGGGAGGCGGAAAGAAGAGGGATAGAGGAGAGGATAGGTGGAGAGGAAACAGGTCGAAGAGGCAGTGATGGAGCCAGTAAAGGTGAGTGTAGGTAGGGAGTTAGGAAGGGGATAGGTCAGTCCAGGGAGGACGGACAGGTCAAGGGGGCGGGATGAGGTTGGTCGGTAGGAGATGGAGGTGCGGCTTGAGGTGGGAGGAGGGGATAGTTGGGAGGAAGAACAGGTTAGGGAGGCAGGGACGAGCTGGACTGGTTTTGGGATGCGGTAGGGGGAGGGGAGATTCCCCCCAGACCTACCCCTTACTGAGGACGAACAGTCAGTCCTCAGTAAAGGGCTCACCTTTGTCCCCCTCCACCCACAGATCAACGAATACCGCTCACGCTTGGACATAGAGCAGTTTTTCCGCCGCCTCCGCCTCCACGCTTACTTCTTTAACCGTGAACCTAACCCTCCCTCTACTGACCCCTTCTCCCGCTTCCAACACACCCCCTCCTCCTGGACACCACCCCAAGGCCTCCTACCCTCCCTCGACCTCTTCATCTCCAACTGCCGTCGAGACATCAATCGCCTCAACCTCTCCACCCCTCTCACCCACTCCAACCTCTCGCCTGCAGAACGTGCAGCCCTCCGCTCCCTCCGCTCCAATCCCAACCTCACCATAAAACCCACGGACAAGGGAGGCTCAGTTGTAGTATGGCACACTGACCTCTACATCGCCGAGGCCAGACGCCAACTCTCCGACACCTCCTCCTACCGCCCCCTTGATCATGACCCCACCCCTGAGCACCAAACCATCATCTCCCAAACCATCCACAACCTCATCACCTCAGGTGACCTCCCACCCACAGCCTCCAACCTCATCGTTCCCCAACCTCGCACTGCCCGCTTCTATCTCCTTCCCAAAATCCACAAACCTGAATGCCCTGGTCGACCCATTGTCTCCGCCTGCTCCTGCCCCACCGAACTGATCTCCAACTATCTAGACTCCATTTTCTCCCCCTTGGTCCAGGAACTCCCTACCTATGTCCGTGACACCACCCACGCCCTCCACCTCCTCCAGAACTTCCAATTCCCCGGTCCCCAACACCTCATCTTTACCATGGACGTCCAGTCCCTCTACACCTGCATTCCCCATGCAGATGGCCTTAAGGCCCTCCGCTTCTTCCTGTCCCGCAGGCCCGACCAGTCACCCTCCACTGACACCCTCATCCGCTTAGCCGAACTCGTCCTCACACTCAACAACTTCTCTTTCAATTCCTCCACTTCCTACAGACAAAGGGGGCAGCCATGGGTACCTGCATGGGCCCAAGCTATGCCTGCCTCTTTGTAGGTTACGTGGAACAATCCCTCTTCCGTACCTATACCGGCCCTAAACCCCACTTCTTCCTCCGTTACATTGATGACTGTATCGGCGCCACCTCATGCTCCCACGAGGAGCTCGAACAGTTCATCCACTTCGCTAACACCTTCCATCCCAACCTTAAGTTTACCTGGACCATCTCTAACACCTCTCTCTCCTTCCTGGACCTCTCTGTCTCCATATCAGGCAACCACCTAGAAACTGATATTCATTTCAAGCCCACCGACTCCCACAGCTACCTAGAATACTCCTCCTCCCACCCACCTTCCTGCAAAAATGCTA
The DNA here is from genome assembly GCF_021869965.1 of Rhincodon typus. NCBI lineage: Eukaryota > Metazoa > Chordata > Chondrichthyes > Orectolobiformes > Rhincodontidae > Rhincodon > Rhincodon typus. Next base: position 112,445,298 of record NC_063333.1, on the reverse strand, counting down.
TCCCCTATTCCCAATTCCTTCGCCTCCGCCACATCTGCTCCCAGGATGAGGCATTCCACTCCCGTACATCTCAGTTGTCCTCGTTTTTCAAGGACCGTAACTTCCACCCCTCGGTGGTCGAGAACGCCTTCAACCGTGTCTCCCACATCTCCCGCACCTCATCCCTCACACCCCGTCCACGCAATAAGAACCAAAAAAGAATCC
>NC_063333.1:112424161-112444694 GCF_021869965.1 Rhincodon typus | reverse complement strand
AGGGAGGACGGACAGGTCAAGGGAGCGGGATGAGGTTGGTAAGTTTACCTGGACCATCTCTAACACCTCTCTCCCCTTCCTGGACCTCTCTGTCTCCATATCGGGCAACCACCTAGAAACCGATATTCATTTCAAGCCCACCGACTCCCACAGCTACCTAGAATACTCCTCCTCCCACCCACCTTCCTGCAAAAATGCTATCCCCTATTCCCAATTCCTTCGCCTCCGCCGCATCTGCTCCCAGGATGAGGCATTCCACTCCCGTACATCTCAGTTGTCCTCGTTTTTCAAGGACCGTAACTTCCCCTCCTCGGTGGTCGAGAACGCCCTCAACCGTGTCTCCCACATCTCCCGCACCTCATCCCTCACACCCCGTCCACGCAATAAAAACCAAAAAAGAATCCCCCTCGTCCTCACGTACCACCCCACCAACCTCCGGATCCAACGCATCATCCTCCGACACTTCCGCCATCTGCAATCCGACCCCACCACCAAAGACATCTTTCCCTCCCCACCTTTATCTGCTTTCCGGAGGGACAACTCTCTCCGTGACTCCCTTGTCCGCTCCACACTCCCCTCCAGCTCCACCACACCCGGCACTTTTCCCTGCAACCGCAGGAAGTGCTACACCTGCCCCCATACCTCCTCCCTCACCCCCATCCCAGGCCCCAAGAAGACTTTCCACATCAAGCAGATGTTCACCTGCACATCTGCCAATGTGGTATACTGCATCCGCTGTACCCGGTGTGGCTTCCTCTACATCGGGGAAACCAAGCGGAGGCTCGGGGACCGCTTTGCAGAACACCTACGCTCGGTTCGCAATAAACAACTGCACCTCCCAGTCGCGAACCATTTCAACTCCCCCTCCCATTCCTCAGACGACATGTCCATCCTGGGCCTCCTGCAGTGCCACAACGATGCCACCCGAAGGTTGCAGGAACAGCAACTCATATTCCGCTTGGGAACCCTGCAGCCCAATGGTGTCAATGTGGATTTCACAAGTTTCAAAATCTCCCCTCCCCCTACCGCATCCCAAAACCAGTCCAGCTCGTCCCTGCCTCCCTAACCTGTTCTTCCTCCCACCTATCCCCTCCTCCCACCTCAAGCCGCACCTCCATCTCCTACCGACCAACCTCATCCCGCCCCCTTGACCTATCCATCCTCCCTGGACTGACCTATCCCCTTCCTAACTCCCCACCTACACTCACCTTTACTGGCCCCATCCCCGCCTCTTCGACCTGTTTGTTTCCTCTCCACCTATCCTCTCCTCTATCCCTCTTCTATCCGCCTCCCACTCTCTCCCTATTTATTTCAGAACCCCCTTCCCCTCCCCCTTTTCTAATGAAGCGTCTAGGCCCGAAATGTCAGCCTCTCTGCTCCTATGATGCTGCATGGCCTGCTGTGTTCATCCAGCCCTGCACCTTGTTGTCTCGGATTCTCCAGCATCTGCAGTTCCTACTATCTCTGATTCAATTTTAACCCCACAAATAATAAACTTTTCTTTCGTGAATCCATTGTCTCAGTGAGTGAAGCCTTAAATTGGTTACATTCCTGCAAAATACTAAAGACAATTAAAAATTTGAAATTAAAAAACACAGTAAATCCAGTATGTACTGAGTTAATTCAAGAACTCGGTTTCTTTCTCCATTAATGCTGCTCGACCTGCCATTTCCAGCATTGTCTTTTATTCTTTATGTTCCTAGTTTGTTCTGATTTCCTGGTTGTCTGAGATGCTTTTAACATTACGAACTGTATGCACACTCTCGTGTAAAAGATATGGGGTATTAAGGTTTTGCGTGTTCTTGTGTATCAGGAAAGCTGTTTAATATTGTACAGGACAGGTGTTTTGAGGTGCCTTTAAGTAGAATTTAATATGTTAATTGGTTAGTTGTTATCATTTTAAGAAGGTGAAGAATGTGCTGGTCCCCAGATTGAACAAGGAAGAGGACACTGCAGTCGGTATGTTACTAATGCCAGTCCTGCTCAAGTCATTGAACTTTGGAACTGTTCTTGGAAGTGACTAAATTGGCAATCTATATCAATATCACTTCTGTCCAGGAAAGACTAAAATATACCTGACGACTCAGAACATCTGTCCTCTTGTGGTACAGTGGTAGCTTCCTTACCTCTGAATGAGCTATCCAGGGTTCAAGTCCCACTTGCTCCAGAAGTATGTAATAATATCTTAGGGGCAGCATGGTGGCTTGGTGGTTAGCACTGCTGCCTCACAGCGCCAGGGACCTGGGTTTGACTCCACCCTTGGGTGAACGTCTGTGTGGGTTTGCACGTTCTCCCTGTGTCTGCGTGGGTTTCCTCTGGGTGCTCTGGTTTCCTCCCATAGTCCAAAGATGTGCAGGCTAGGTGGATTGGCCATGCTAAATTGCCTGTAGTGTTCAGGGATGTGGAGCTTAGGTGGGTTATAGGGGGATGGGTCTGGGTGGGATGCTCAGAGGGTTGGTGTGGATTTGTTGGGCCGAAGGGCCTGTTCTACACTGTAGGGAGTCTATGTCTATATGTCACATCACCTAGCAAGGTGTTCAGAGCCTGTGGGTTCTCCCCCTCTGCCTAGTGATGAAAAAGCCTCTGAGGGTGAGATGGACATGGTAGATGTTGCAGCCTTCATGCCTAAGATAAATTTCTGCCAAGACACTAAAGGTGCAAGAGGCAGGCTGTGGGGTCTGGTATGCCATGCCAATATCTGAGGCAGAATTGCAGGAAACTGGTCTGCTGAGAAAACACCCTAGGAAAGGCTACAAGAAAAAGAACAGGCCTGTTTCCCAGAACTTAGAGGGGGAGGGATGTATTGATTGAATTGAGGTCAGCCAGGTGGATCCCACAGAATGAGTTCTCTGAAATGGGCTGTTAACCTGGTCCAATCAGGGAGTTCTGGCCTACAGATATAAACAGGAGTGTCAGGGGTTCTGCTTAGTCTCGGGGCTAGATCTGAGCTAGCAGGGTTAGTGGTATGTACTTTGTATATGTAACTAAAGGGTGACAGGCTACTAGTCTTTGAAGTTATTTCAGTGGTAATGTCATTTAGGACTCACCTAGCTTGATCAGTTGTGCAGTTGCAAAGCTACCTGAGGGGTGGACATTGATATCTACCACTCAGGAGTGCTTTCTGTACTCTTGTGTTCCACAGCGCTCCTTCCAAATGTTGTTCAACATAGAAGTGTGGTGGGCAGGAAGTTTATTGGCAGGTGGTAATTAGTATGAGGTTTCCTGCACATGTTTGACATGATGATGTGAAATTTCATGTGCTCCAGAACAACGCTGAGGACTCCTACAGCAACTCCATCCCAATTGTGCCACCACTTCTGGGTCTGTCCTGCTGAACATATCCAGCTATGGTGATGGTGTTGTGTGGGACATTGTGTGTTAGGCTTGACTCTGATTATGACAGACCATTGTTTGACTGGTAATTTGACAGCTATCCCAATTTAGGCACTTGCCCCCAACTACAATTTAGAGGGCTGACAGAACAGGGTTTGCCAATGAGTTCCATCGGCTAGAACAATGCCAGTTGGTCTGTGTTTGTTTTTTTTTCTTTCTTTCTTTTTCTCTTTGAGATATTTTAAGCAGCTGATACAACTGAATGGCTTTACAGGACACGTCCGAGGGCAGTTGACCCTCAGTGACTCTGCAGTCATGTGTGAGACTAGGTAAAAATGTCAGATTTCCTTCTGTGAATGGGATGGGCTTTTCCAACAATCAACAATGTTTTCATAGACATCATGAGTTATCATTATCATTTAATTCCAGATTTTATTGAATTTAAATTTCACAATATCCTGTGGTGGGATTCAAACCTGGTCGTTATCTGGGTCCCTGGGCTACTAGTGGTGATGCCATTGCATATTTTCCCCTCTAAGTTTGCTGAATGGAGTTGCTGTATACCCCTCATTTATTTCATGCAGAATGGCAATATAGTGGCCATTATATCCAAACCTGGAACAGCCAAAAGACATAAATCATGAAAGCTGTGGGCCTTCTGGGAACATGGGAACAAAAGAACAGGAGGAGCCCATATAGTCCCTTGAGCCTGCCCTGCCATTCAATGAGGTCATGACTGATATGTGGCCTGATTCCACATACCTGCATTTGGTCTGTATTCATTGATATTAATGGATAAACAAATATTTATCTATTTCAGAGATCTAAAATTAACAATTGATCCAGCATCAACTATATTGTTTGAAACTCTCTCCTACAAGCCTTTAGCAGAGTTGCTAATGGAGAGAAGATTCTTCACCAGGTTAAAACTGATCTCACCGGGTCTGGTTGGGGGGCATGTGGGAGTGAAGGGTGAAACAGCATCAGGAATGCCAATGCCAGACACAAGACCTCTCTAAGTCAGAGAGGCAGTTTACTTCAGAGGATGAAATTTGGTGTTGCAACCATGGAAATCACCTTGCATGGATAAGCGGCATGATCAATGTGAGGTCATCCTGTGATGTACAGAGTTTGGGTAGGAGAAGCTGTACTGAACAAGCACGTGGGCCAAATGAAAGAACAAGTTGAGTGAAATAGATTAAATAAACTGAAAATTAAGGGTGACCACCTCCATAAATTCCATTTGATTTGGTCTCTTCCCTCCCTCCCATACCTACCTTTCCCCACTTTTAATAGTTTGCATTGCCCCTTAACAGGCTTTGCTTACAAATATTTAATTGGCTGCACAGGCAACTACTGGTGATACTTAGTGAAAAAAGAAGAAAATAAAAGTCAATGATTTTTGCTGATGGGAAAGTCACTCAGTTGTGTGTAATAGCCCTTTGGAATATTAAAAAGTGACTGCTTGTACAGTCATTATGTAGACTAAGTGCCACTTTCACATCAAATGTACCTTCCATCACATTGTGTGGTACTATAACTGTGTTAGTAGGATGGACTTCAAACAGCTTTAGCAACTTCAGACTACACATCCTTGATTTTTTTTTTTGTTTTTAATTCACTTGTGGGATGTGGGCAGCACTGCCTGGGCCAGCTTTACTGCCCATCTGTCGAACCACTGCAGTCCACTTACTATACACCCATATTCCTGTTATGGAGGGAATTTGAACCAGTGATAGTGAAGGAGCAGCAATATATTTCCAAGTCAGGATCTTAAGTGGCATGGAAGGGAATTTGAGGGTGGTGGTGTTCCCCTGTATCTGCTGTTCTTGTCTTTCTAGATGGAAGTGGTCATGCGTTCAAGAAGGCAGCTCACCAACATCCTCTCAAGGGCATTCAAAGTAAGCCAATAAATGCTGGCCAGCCAGTGCCGCCCACTTGCCACCAATGAATTTTTTAAAACAAAAGCAAAGGTTTGGAAATTTCTACACCTAGCAAAGTGACCACAACATCTGAGATGTTTCAGATTATAGAACTAGTTAGGGATCTTTATTTATGCATGGAAGAGGTCTCTCAGCGTTAACAGCAATTAATGGCCATTCAAGCTTCAGGAAAGGTTGATGGCACAAGCCTTCTGCAACATATCTTTCAAATATGCACAGGGAACAACAGCATGAGCTTGATACACTCGTAGGAAAACTTCAAATCTCAGAAACAGTGGGATCAAGTGAAATATTTTCATTACTACTTGCAATTTTTTGAACCATCAACAGAAAAAGATATACTTGCATCTAAGGTGGAACATGCCAACATTAAATATTCAGAAATTATTAATTTGCAATAATGGCGGTTGGAGTCTGCACTGGAGACTCAAGACCAAGCCAAGGAGATGCTCAAGGGTTTCTTCAGGAGATGGGTAGGATATTATCACTAGATTATTAATGCAGAAACTCAGCAAATGTTCTGGGGACACAGGTTCAAATCCTGCCATGGCAAGTGGTGTAACTTGAATTCAATTTTTAAAAAAAAGTTTGGAATTAAAAGTCTACTGATCATCATGGAACCATTGTTGATTGTCAGAAAATGCATCTAGTTCACTAACGTTCTTCAGGGAAAGAAATCTGCCATCTTCACTTGGTCTGGCCTACATGTGAATCTAGACCAACAGCCATGTGGTTAACTCTCCATTGCCCTCTGAAATGGCCTAGCAAGCCATTCAGTTGTAATAACTGCTACAAAGTCTCAAAGAAATGAAACCAGACGGATCACCTGGCATCGACCTAGGCACTGAAAAAGACAATGGCAGAAACAGCCCCGTCAACCCTGCAAAGTCCTCCTCACTAACATCTGAGGCCTAGTGCCAAAATTGGGAGAGCTGTCTCACGGGCTAGTTAAGCATCAGCGTGACATAGTCATACTCATAGAATCATACCTTACAGACAATGTCTCAGACACCACCATCATCATCCCTGGCTATGTCCTGTCTCACCAGCAGGATAGACCCAGCAGAGGTGGCAGCACAGTCATACACAGTTGACAGGGAGTTGTTTTGGGTGTCCTCAACATTGACGCCGGACCCCATGAAGTCTCATGGCTTCAGGTTAAACATGGGCAAGGAAACCTCCTGCTGATTGCCACATACCATCCTCCTTCAGCTGAACAACAATTGGAGGAAGCACAGAGGATGGCAAGGGCACAAAATGTACTCTGGGTGGTGGATTTCAATGTCCCAAGAGTGGTGTGGTAGCAGTACTACTGATCAAGCTAGTCGGGTTGTAAAGGACATGGGTGTTAGTAAGGTTTTGGATAGATTTGTAGCTCGGATTGTGGGTGTTGAGATTGGTTGGCTTGCTGAGCTGGTTTGTTGTTCCGCAGACATTTCATTACCCGGCTGGGTAATATCATCAGTGCAGCCTCTGAAGCATCGGTGTGTTTTCCCGCCTGGTTTTTAAACTCTGGAGGCAGTTGAGCTGGATTGCCTCACTTCCAGTTTTCCTTCGTAGTGGAGTGTATATGGGGTTGAGCTCTATGTGTTTATTGATGGCTTTCTTCATGGAGTATCAGGCTTCTAGGAATTCCTGTGCCTGTCTCTGCTAAGCTTGTCCCAGGATTTTGGTGTTGTCCCGGTCGAATTGGTGGTTCTCCTTATCCGTGTGGATAGAGATGAGTGAGTATTGGTCGTGTCTTTTTGTAGCCAGTTGGTGTTCGTGTACCCTTGTTAGTTTCCTTCCTGTTTGTCCGATGTAGTGTTTCTCACAGTCTCTGCAGGGGATCTTATAGATGACATTGGTCCTGTCCATGGCGGGGAGTGGGTCTTTAGTTCGGGTGAGCAGTTGTCATAGGATTGATGCGGGCTTGCATGCCACTCTGATGCCCAGCTGTTGTAGGAGTTTTGTGGTTAGCTCCAATGTGTTCCTGATGTAGGGTAGTGTGATGAGTGTGTCGGGGCATGTAGTATCTTCCTGATGTTATTCGTGTAGTTTTTTTGGATATCCATTATCCTTGAAAACCTGGAAGAGGTGTTAGACTGGGTCTGTGGCAGGTGATGAGGAAACCAACAAGAGGGGAAAAACATACTTGACCTCATTCTTATCAATGTGCCAGCTGCATTGCATCTATCCATAACAGTATCGGTAAGAGTGAGCACCGCGCAGTCATTTTGGAGACGAAGTCCCATCTTCACACTGAGAATAACCTTCATTATGTTGTGTGACACTGTCACTGTGGTAAATAGGACAGACTTCGCACAGATCTAGCAACTCAAGAATAGGCATCCATGAGGCGCTGTGGACCATCAACAGCAGCAGAACTATACTCCAGGATAATCTGTAACCTCATGGCCTAACATATCCCCCACTCAACCATTACCATCAAGCCAGGGGATCAACCCTAGTTCAATGGAGGGTGCAGGAAGCTATGCCAGGAACAGCACCGGCATATCTGAAGATGAGGTGTCAACCTCGTGAAGCCACCAAACCGGACTACTTGCACACCAGACAGCATAAGCAGCAAGTGATAGTCTGAGATAAGCAATCCCACAACCAACAGATCAGATCTAAGCTCTACAGTCCTGCCACATCCAGTCGGGAATGCTTGTGGACAATTAAACAACTCACTGGAGGAGGAGGCTCCACAAATATCTCCATCTTCAATGATAGAAGAGCCCAGCATATCAGTGCAAAATATAAGGCTGAAGCTTTCGCAGCAATCTTCAGCCAGAAGTGCTGAGTAGATGATCCATCTTGGCCTCCTCCAGTGGTCCCCAGCATTACAGATACCAGTCTTCAGCCAAGTTGATTCACACCACATGGAACGGTTGGAGACACTGGATACTGCAAAGGCTATGGGCCCTGACAACATTCCAGCAATAGTACTGAAGGCCTATGTTCCAGAATTTGCCACTCCCCTAGCCAAGCTGTTCCAGTACAGTTACAACACTTGTATCCACCTGACATTGTGGAAAATTACCCAAGTATGTCCTGTACGTAAAAAGCAGAACAAATCTAACCTGGCCAATTACTGCCCCATCAGTCTACTCTCCATCAGGAGTAATGTGATGGAAGGTGTCATCAATAGTGCTATCAAGCAATACCTGCACAGCAACAACCTGCTCAGTGACGCCTAGTTTGGGTTCCACCAGGGCCACTGACCTCATTACAGCCTTGGTTCAAACATGGACAAAAGAGCTGAATTCCAGAGGTGAGGTTAGAGTGACAGCCCTTAATATAAAGGCTGCATTCAACAGGGTGTGGCATCAAGGAGCCTAGCAAAACTGGAATCAATGGGTATTGGGGGGAAAACTCTCCGTGGTTGAAGTCATGCTTGATACATAGGAATATGGTCGTGGTTGTTGGAGGTCAATCGTCTCAGCTCCAGGACCTCTGTGCAGGAGTTCCTCAGGATAGTGTCCTCGGCCCAATCAACTTCAGCTGCGTCACCAATGACCTTCTCTCCATCATAAGGTCAGAACTGGGATGTTTGCTGATAATTACACAATATTTAGCACCATTCGTGACTCGTCAGATACTGAAGCAGTCCATGTTCAAATGCAACAAGATCTGGACAATATCCAAGCTTGGGCTGACAAGTGGCAAGTAGCATTCATGCCACACAAATGCCAGGCTATGACCATCACAATAAGAGACAAACTAACCACCATCCCATGGCATTCAACAGTGTTACCATCACTGAATCCCGCATTATCAATATCCTGGGGGTTATCATTAACCAGAACCTCAACTGGACTCACCACATAAACACAGTGGCTACAAGAGCAGGCCAGAAGCTATGAATACTGCAGCAATTAACTCACCTCCTGACCCCTCCAAGCCTGTCCACCATCTACAAGACACAAGTCAGGAGTGTAATGGAATACTCCCCACTTGCCTGGATGAGTGCGGCCCAAAAAAACTAAAGCTTGACACCATCCAGGAAAAAGCAGCCTGCTTGTTTGGCACTACATCCACTGCCTCCACCACTGATCCCTAGTAGCAGCAGTGTGTACTATCTACAAGATGCACTGCAGAAATTCACCAAAGATCCTCAGTCAGCACCTTCCAAACGCAAGGCTACTTCCATCTAGAAGGACAAGGGCAGCAGATATATGGGAACACCTCCACCTTCAAGTTCCCCTCCAGGTCACTCACCATCCTGACTTAGAAATATATCACCGTTCCTTCACTGTCGCTGGGTCAGAATCCTGGAATTCCCTGCCTAATGGCATTGTGGGTCAACTCTCAGCAGGTGGACTGCAGCGGTTCAAGAAGGAATAAATGCTGGCCAGCCAACAGCAGGCACATCCCACAAATGAATTAAAATAAAAGGCAACAACTAGAGGACTAAACTATAGAACTTCTCGAAATTCAGAATACCTTGATGATGCTTAATCTCAAGCATCAAGAGGAGATCAAACAAATCAAAGGTAGACAAGAATTGCAGCTATCTAACTACCTCAAAGAGACTGCTGGCTGAAAATCATTATCAAGCCTTAAAGTCTGAAAAAGAAAGATTACAGAAGATCTCCAAAACCCTGTATAGAGTCAGACAGTGCAAGCCCAAAAGCAAATGTGTTGATGAAGGGAAAAAAATCTCCTATGAATACTTTCGGAGCTCCATGGTCACTCTTATTAATAATGATGATCGCCTGCAGAATGAAGGTGACCTTTTCAAAAAATGGTTAGAAATATATGGGGAAGTAAACCACTTTATCACCTAGCCTGTAGACCACAGCGACTTCCAGGCATTTATTTCTCTATTGATCTGGATGCACTTCTCCTTCCTGCAGGAGTTCTAGAAATGACCTTCTCTGCAGAGAAGAAGCCTCACAATGAAACATACAGCTCTACCTACAGGAATTGACATTCCTCTAAGAATAGTAAGGAAGTCCTCTTGCTCTCGCCTCCAAACAGCTCTTCATCCCTCCTTTTATCCATTAGTTTCATCCCTGTCTTAAAGTGCTCCACAGATGGATGTAAAGGAGAGAATTTCAGCTTGTTATCTTCTTCTTGAAGTGGTTATGATAGTTTGATTGCCAGAGGGATACATCTTCAATGATTTTTCCCTGGTTCTTAGCATAATAACCAGCTGTCCGGACAAGTTGCCATCCCACTTCATTGCCTGAGTTCACCTTCCAAGACAATGATAAGGAAACACATAGATTCTATACATCCACACAAGTCCTTCAAGAGCTGAGAACAATGATGGAGATTAATGCTTCAGGTAGAAGAGACTTGTGAGGCAGGCAGTAACGCAGCAGTAATTCTTCATGCCTGAACTTAATTAGTGAGACTGGAGGAAGGTGATGGATTCTCACCCCACATTTTCTTGCCCCATTAAATGATCCTTATCGCTTTCAAGCCTGCACCTGGTTTCTGCAAAAAATAGGCCCTTGGAATATACAAAGGCCATGGTACTATTCTCCTGTAGGAATTCAGCAGCTTCAGAGGAAATGGGAAAATTTGGAAGCAAAGTATGAACTAAAAGAGAATTGTTTACTTCACAGGTTTGATGATCATATTGCCAGCTATCACATTAGTGCAGCTTAGTACTCCATATGGCTATTTAATTAGGCATTTAAGCAGATAATCTCTTAGCTATGTGTTCCTGAAATTATACAGGAATTCTCTCAGTCTCCTGCTGTAACACAAGTGAAAGTCATGTGGAATTTCCAAGGAATAAATTTGAATCGGGTGAAGATGTTAGTTCCTCTGCCTAGCAGATTGAGACAAGGAACCATTAAAATGTTGTAGTTGAATTACCTGTGCTGTGCTCAATCCATTGTGTGTAGCACATGGAATGCAATTCAAACATTCTTAACTGAAGAGCTAAAAAATTGCAAGAAATTATTTGGCAAATATTTGGTCTGCAGAAGGATCGAATAGATTAAACAGCCTCCGATTCTGTAATTGTTATATAGATTCAGTTCTGAACCAATTTCGAAGAGTTACGTCAGACTTGAAATATTAAATCTGTTTCTCTGTCTACATACACTGCCAGACCTGCTGAGTTTCTCCAGCACTTTATCTTATTTCAGATGTCCAGTATCTGCAATCCTTTGTTTATAATTGCAAATGGTATGGGCTCCTGCAGTGAAGTCCTGTGGCTGAGATGATTGGCTTCTAACAATGACAAACATCTTCCTTTATGTCAGGTATACTTCCAACTATTGGAAGGTTTTCCCATTGATTCACATTGACTCAGTTTTGCTCAGGATCCTTGATGCCATATTAGATCAAATGATGTTTTGATTTTGATGGCAATCATTCTCATTTTCCCGCAGGCATTTAGCTATTTTGTCCATATTTGGACCAAGGTTGTAATGAGGTCAAGAGCTGAGTGGACATGAGAGAACCCAAATTCAGCAGCAGCGAGCAGGTTACTGATGAGTAAGTGCTGCTTGATAGAATTGTCAACAATACCTTCCATCACTTCGCTAATGATTGAGAACAGGTCCTTGGGCAGTTTGGTCAAGCGACCATGGGCTTAAAATTGAATGTTCTAAATTGTCCCACAGTCAAACAAATCAAGCCTAATAGAAAATTGGCCAATCTAAATTAGTTGGTAGCCACCAGCTACAGAGAACAGTGGAAAACAAGAAGAAGAAGATCACAAAGAAAATTACAGCACAGGAACACGCCCTTCGACCCTCCAAGCCTGCGCCGATCCAGATCCTTTATCTAAAACTGTCACCGATTTTCCAAGGATCTGTATCCCTCTGCTCCCTGCCCATTCATGTATCTGTCTGGATACATCTTAAATGACGCTAATATGCCCGCCTCTGCCATCTCCGCTGGCAACGCGTTCCAGGCACCCACTACCCTCTGCGTAAAGAACTTTCCATGCATATCTCCCTTAAACTTTTCCCCTCTCATCTTGAAATCGTGACCCCTAGTAATTGAGTCCCCCACTCTGGGAACAAACTTCTTGCTATCCACCCTGTCTATACCTCTCATGATTTTGTAGACCTCAATCAGGTCCCCCCTCAACTTCCGTCTTTCTAATGTAAATAATCCTAATCTACTCAACCTCTCTTCATAGCTAGCACCCTCCATACCAGGCAACATCCCGGTGAACCTCCTCTGCACCCTCTCCAAAGCATCCACATCCTTTTGGTAATGTGGCGACCAGAACTGTACGCAGTATTCCAAATGTCGTCGAACCAAAGTCCTATACAACTGTAACATGACCTGCCAACTCTTGTACTCAATACCCCGTCCGATGAACGAAAGCATGCCGTATGCCGCCTTGACCACTCTATCCACCTGCATTGCCACCTTCAGGGTACAATGGACCTGAAAACCCAGATCTCTCTGTGCATTAATTTTCCCCAGGGCTTTTCCATTTACCATATAGTTTGCTCTTGAAGGGGAACCAGTCACACGCAGCCCAAGGGATGCATGTTGGAGAAATATCGATCAGAGTCTCTGGCAGCTTGGTTTCCAGCCAATGCATGAAGCTGTGCACTTTACATCTCCCCGGCATGGCAACAATGACCCCATTTGATGTTTTGAACCCTTCATGACCCCATTGGCAAAGGCCACATAACATACAGGAAGGTCCGGGATGAAAGGAATAAATACACAAACCTGGAACTCGGCAAAGACTCACAGCTAGACTCCTAGTGGAAAACTGTGTGACAACCCAAGAAGTCCCAGGAGCATATCCAACCTGACCAGGGAGACCCACCTACATGGAAGATAGAGGAAGGAGTTTCCAACAACCTACCTCAAACACGTGGGTTGTTTTCTCAGACGGATAGAGCTAAATAGCGAGTAAACATTGTGGGAATTTGGGATACGCTCACATGATTTTAATAAGGAATATTTTGTTAATAAAATTGAATTGAATCACAAACTGAATTCTGTATCCCTTTGTCTGCCACACCGAGAAGAGCATTTGGGTAAACTGTTTTTATACATAAAATTTTGGTCGAAGTGTCGAAAGCATGGATAACTGTGGTAATTGGCCAGGTTGGATTTATTCTGAATTTTTGTCAGAAAATAATTGGAAAATTTTTCACATTGTGGAGTAGATGCCAGTTTTGTTCTTACATTGGAGTAGCTTGACTATGGACATAGCTAGTTCTGGAGTACAGGTCTTCGGTATTGCTGCCAAAAGTTGGCAGAGTCCATTGTCATTGCAGTATCCAGTACCTCCAGTCATTTCTAGATAGCATGCAGAGAGAATCAGATATAAAACACCTCAGTTTTAGGTACGTCTGGTACTGTGCATGGTTTACCCTCCTGCGCTTTTCATTGAGCCAGGCTTGATCCACTGGGTTGGTGGCAATGGCACAGTGGGGAATATGCTGGGTCATAAATTCACAGATTGTGTTTGAATATAAATCTGCTTTTGCTAATGGACTACAGCACCTCTTAGATTTCCAGTTTTGATTTGCTAGATCTGCTTGAAATCTATCCCATTCGGTATGGTGTTTGTGCAACATATCATGATGGTGGCTATCCTCGATGTGAAGACAGCATTTTACTTCCATAAGGACTATTTCGTGGTTACTCCTCCTTATACTCTCATAGACAGATGCATCTGCTACAAATGGATTGGTGAGGGTATTTTCCCCTCTTGTTGGTTTCCTTACTACGTGTCTCAGACATGGTCCAGCAGCTGTATCGTTTAGAATTTGGACAGTTTGGTAAGTAGTGGTGCTACTAAGCCACTTATGGTAGTGGACATTGAGGTCCCCCAACCAGAGTATATTTTGTGCCCTCACTAAATAAAGTGCTTCCTCCAAGGATTATCCAATATGGTGGATTATTGATTCATCAACTGAGGGCTCACATTGTAGTAATTGCATTGTATCACAATAATGGATTAAGCCCAGATCACCAATGCAGAGATTAAACTTTTAAGACTAACATGTGTTTTGTAAAAGAAGACTGATAAACTCAAGGTGACTGAATGTAAATCCAGTGACTGTCTGGGTAAGAATTCTGGAATGTCACATCTGTAAAAATTCAGAGAAATTTCAACCAGAACAATAAAAATGGAAAAGATAACAAGAGTTGACAATCCAAACCCATCCCTGCAGGACCTAGTATTTGAACATTCCACAGACATCCCACAAATGAAGTTAGAAGTGAACTGCAACACTGATGTTTGTTTGTTAGTGGCCTGATGTCCTAATGTGTGAAGTAGGGTGCTGTAAAGATCACAGCTTTGAGAACAGCAATTAAACACACTTGCAAGTAAATAAAGGAAAAAAGGTTCTCTCACTCCAAGTGCTGTCAGACAGCTGCTGTTGAAAGGAACCAGAATAAAAGAATTTCAATTAAACTGCAGAACCAAAATTTCAATCAACTGTTCAACTATCAAAGTAAAAGCTACCATAACATCCACTGTAAAGGCCGTAACATTCTACTATTTGATCTTTAGAAGCATCTTAGAGACTTATCCCTTTACCTTTTTTTAACTGAACTGTAGAATTATCTGTAGATTTACTTTGCAACTGTTCTAAAGTATCTTTAAAATAAGGTTGTTAAAATTGATGCAATGTTCTATGGACTAATTGGAGCATTATCGAATTGTTAGCAATATCACCATGTATTTTGTTAAACTGTACTTTCTTCACTGATTCGGATCCCATTACCAATGAATAATAACTTTTAAACAATTGTACTCTGATTATTCAACGGCATTTGATTGTACCATCTTGATTTCATAATTTTATGTATGTTTGTAAATATTAAAGATCATTTGTAAAATGGCAAATATTTGCCAAGTCTTTTCATGTTATCTTGAAATATAAACCATTTGTAATTCACTTGACAAAGCCAATTACTTTCAGTTCCTAATTCAAATACCATTTAAACTCCTGTTGCCATTAAGATGAGAAAGAAATTGAAAAGTGATTTGGAAAGATAAGACAAGATCAACACAGCAAAGCTACTTTGTTTGTTTTTCTATCTCTGTTTGATTTTCCATCTAAATTTACCCCTTTTACATTTCCTTTTTTTTAATTTATGACTCATTCTGAAGTATGGCTCTATAGAGAGCACTGGTTCTCTAGTTAAGACTTTGTATTTATTGTTGTGTTTGTATTTATTGTGTCTTTCATAATCTCAGGAGATCCCACATCCCTTTCAGGCAGTTAAATCCTTTTGAAATGTATTCATCGTTGCAATGTTGAAAATGTGGGTATCAAGATCTAACAAGTTTCATTAGAGTCATACAGCATAGAAGCAGAGCTCTTGGCTGATCATGTCTATGCCAACCAACAAACACCAAACTACACTAATCCCACTTACCTGCACTTGGTCCATGGCATTTAAGACTAACATTTTTTAAGTACTGACATTTACTTAAGACTGACATTTTAAGTACTCATCCAGATGTTTCTTAAATGATGCAGGAGTATCTGCCTCCATCATCCTTTCAGGCAGTATATGTTCCATGTTTCTACTGCCCTCTGAGTAAAAAAATTCTTTTTCAGATCTCGTCTAAACCATTTACTCCTCACCTTAAACGTATGCCCTCTGGTCTTAGACATATCGGCCATGGGTAAGAGATTCTCGTGATCTACTCTGTCTATACCTTTCATTATTTTGTATTTCAGAATTACCCCCTCAGTCTTCTCTCCTCCAAGGAAGACAGGCCCAGCCTATTCAATCTCTCCTCATAACTGAGACTTTTTATCCCAGGCAATACCCAACAGTATGGTGACCAGAACTGCACACAATATTCCATGTATGGCCAAACCAATGTTTTATACAGCTGTAACTTGCTCCTATATTTCATGCCCCAGCTAATGAAGGCAAGCATCCCATATGCCTTCTTCACCACCCTGTCTACCTATGCTGACACTTTCAGGGATCTGTGAACTTATACACCAAGTTCTCTTTATTCCTCAGTACTCTCTAGGGACGTACAATACGTTGTGTATGTCTTTGCACTATTAGGCCTCCCAAAATACATCACCTTGAACTTATCAGAATTAAATTCCATCTGCCATTGTTCTGCCTAATTTACCAGCTGATTAATATCAGACCATAGCCTGAGACTATCCTCCTTATTTTCAACAATACACCAACTTCTCATGTTATCTAAAAAATGATGATGATCAGATAATTTGTTATGGTGCTGTTGGTTGAGAGAGTTTTTTTTGTCAGAGCACCAGGGAGAATTTCTCTGCTCTTCAAAATAGTGCCTTGAGATCTGTTATGTTCATCTATTTTCATTTAGCTTTTGAACCAAGAGATATTCATCACACTGCACTGAAGTGTCAACCCTAAATTTTACCCAGTCTCAGGACTGGGCCTTAAAACCACAATTTTCTGAATCTTAAGCAAGAGTATCAACCGCTGAGAAATGGCTGATGCACATCTGCCCAACTGCTGCTCTGAGTTCGACAACCCATATCAAGTGTCAATGGGCTACTCAAGCACTGGCATCAAAGTAGCTACGTATAATCCTGATCTCATCTGCTGTTGATGCACATGGATTTCCAGCAGGTGTCAATCTTAGTCAGTGGGAATGTGTGTAAATGTTTCTCCTCCATAATTTAGGATCACTGATGTCAATGGTATCATCATAAAAATGTCCTACAGAGACCATCTACGATACTAGAAATCTGAAATAAAGATGGAGAACTATGTAAATACTCAGCAGGTCAGACAGCATTTGCAAACAATTTCAATGCTCTCTTTAATGTCCCTTTGGACGATGACCCAAAGTGAACATCAAAACATTAGTTTCAGAAGAGTTACCTCATCTCCTTATAGTTTTCTAAAAGTGTAACAGGTCACTTCTACTGCCTTCTCAAGATTTGTTAATAGGACCTATCTAATTAATTAATTAGACTTATTGGGCATACCCATACATATCTGGAGTGGGTGAGAAGAATGGTACTTGTGAGAATTTAATTGGACAAGGGTCCAAAATTAAGACCTCGACAAAAGATAAACTTTTGCAATTAAGTTCTCTGATCTTAAAAGATGGGTAAACCAACCAAATTTTAGGTATCAGGAGCCTATCTGCAGGCACATGCATCTCATTGAAGGCACAACTCTGAATTAAGTGTCATGTCAAAATAAAGCCACCCAGTCAAGAAATCTGTTCCTTCACAAATTTGGCTGCTTATAAGAGGCTTACACCTGACAAGCATGATTTCTTCCTTCTGGACTAAATGCTTGTTGCTTTGTCCTTTTAGTACTACAACTTTGAATTAAGATCAATGATTGATTTGCAGTCTCCATGTAAAGGGAAAGCAACACGGAAGGAGTCTGGAGCAGGGTGAAATAAAAATGACAAAGTGAAAGGAGGGTCAGTGGGGAAAGGGAAACAATGATTGGGCAAAGATAGGGCACTGTCCAAGGAAAGGCAGCACACCATCTGAGCAAGGTTTTGGGTACTGCCTGTTCTGAGGAAGGGTCACCGGACTCGAAACGTTAACTCTGTTTTTCCTTCACAGATTCTGCCAGACCTGCTGGGCTTTTCCAACAAATTTGTTTTTGTTGTCATTGAAAGTTTATGTTTGGGATCTGAATTGTGGTACTAAGTAGCAGAGGGTGTAGTCATACAGCTGCTGGATGCTTAGGAGTCACAGAGTCATTGTTGGGGATTGTATAATCTTGTAGAGGCTCATGAAAAGTGAAGTTGCGCATTACCTAGAAAGTGACAGGGGGATCAGGATTAGGAGGGGCATTGGGATCTTGACAGTTAGAGGGTCAGGATGGAGAATAGGGAAGTCAATGTACATATGGATGGGATCCTTAGAAAACGAGGGGACATTCCAGGGTAACGGGTGTGACACGAATTTTAAGGCACTGTACCTAAAGGCTACTGAGGGAAATTGATCAGGGGTAGGAAGATTTAAACATGCTGGTCTTCATGATAAAAGTGAAGTGTGCTGCATTCTCACAAGGAAGCAACAGTTGCAAGCACTGGTGAGAAGGTAATACGCAAAGTAGAAGAAGGTTTTTTGGGTAGGTGGGGTTAACACTTAGAGATTTGATTTACTGAAAGGACATTCTGCTAATTATGACTATAGTGACTAGAGAGCCATTCTCAGTTGAGTTTCACTCCCACTGAATCAGCATCTCTCCAAAACTCATGGCATCACATTCTAATAATATTTCATAAGACTTGGAATTAAAGTACATTGTGGACTGATTGGCATCTCATGTTGTCCAAAGTTTGGACACAGTTATGCAAGAAGGGAGGGTGATGTAAGTCTTAAGTGGCCCAGGTGGCAGAGGACTGGAAACTGCAGTTTCCTGACTGGAGGCGTGTGGTGAATAAGTGGGTGGCAGGGCATGGTGGCAAAGTTGGCAATATTTGTGTAAAACCTCACTGAAAAGAATCTGATTCATGTGCACTGACATAACTTAAATACCAGAAACAAAGCACAATGTCTCCAAGGACTTGAATGCTTTGCCACATGGGACTGTTCTCTGATGTCACACAGGACAGACTGCTCTGTCTTGGACATACTGGTTGGGGAGGAGGTCAAAGGAATATGGCATCTTGGAAAGGATTTGGAGGCTAAACCTCAAAGAAAATGATAATTGTATGTTTCAATGCACTATTTTCACGAATCTCCTGAAAACAATACTGCTGCAGCACAGATCAATTCTGCACTTTCTCTGGCCACTGTGCAGCTGAGGAGTAACCATTGCGGAGGACTAGAGGAGCAGCAATAACAGGCACAGGCTGCGTACAATCCTGTAGAGGCACAGAATCCAAGAAACAAGGCACCACAGTAACAATGAGCATTGGCCAGAAACTGAATCTAACGGTGGCACTATAATTATCTCCAACTGATAAAGGCAACGAAGAAGTTGCTTTTGGATATCTAAGGGATTTGCATCCTACAGATATCAGCTATTGGATGAGGACCTTTGACCATAAGGACTGGGTGGCAATCCCATAACAGTTGCCTTTAAGGTAACTACAGTCCTGATCTTTTACTTTGCAAATCGCTCATTCCAGGTATCCAAAGGGACTTCTGTAGAATTGCCAATCAGCCGCTTACAAGTATATATAGGAGGTCACTAATCCTAAGTTCTGAAAAGTCCAGAATTTTCCATTGGATTACTGTCTAATTCTGCTAAATACCTAGTCGTTAAAGGTAACAAAGCAAACAGTTGTTGGTTCTGAAGATGGGTTACTGAAATTAAAAGGTTAATTTTGTTTCCTTCCCACAGATTCTGCCATATTTACTCAGTTTCTTCAGCAATGTCTGTTTTTGTTTCAGATGTCCAGCAACTATGTTCTTCATGTTGTTACATGACATATATTGTGCCTATCTCTGAGCTGGATATCTGGGTTCAGCTCCCAACTATTCCAGAGGTGTATAATAACATCTCCGTATTAGTAAATATATAAACACTTTTCTATATAACAGATAAGCATTGCAAGGGCTGAGGTGCATTATTTCCCCCACCAAAAAAGTATTGATTTGATCCCCCTAGTTTTCCTTTGGGTTATATATACGTACACACATACATACAGTCATACAGCACAGAAACTAACCCTTTAGTCCAACACATCCATGCTGACCAGTTATCCTAAACTGAACTAGTCCCATTTGCCTCCCTTTGACCAATATCCCTCTAAACCTTTCCTATTTGTGTACATGTCCAAATATCTTTCTCTTCCAATTCATCCCATACATGCATCACCCTGTGTATGAAAAAGTTGCCCCTCCCTTTTAAATCTTGCCCCTCTCACCTTAAACCCATGCCCTCTATTCACCTTGTGTATGGCCCTCATAATTTATAACTCTCTATAATGTCACTCCTCAACCTCTGACGTGCCAGGGAGACAAAGTACCAGCCTATCCAGCCTCGCCTTATAACTCAAACCCTCCAGTCCCAGCAACATCCTTGTAAATTTTTTCTGTATCCTTTCTAGTTTAACACCATCCTTCCTGTAGCAGGACGACCAGAATTGTACACAGTATTTAAACATGGCCTTACCAATATCTTGTATAGCTGCAACATGACATCCCAACTCCTATGCTCAATGCTCTAACCAATGAAGACAAGAGTGCCAAACGCTTTCTTCACCACTCTGTCTACTACTTTTATCTGTTGTAATGTAATGCTCTCCATTACCCAAACTACCTGGTTGCTTTTTCCAGCTGCAGCCTTTTTTTTGTCATGTCAATCTCTCTCTGGACTACTGTCATGACATATGCTAGAAATCCTCTCTACTATGTGTGAACATTTGATTCAGTTAAATTTGT
>NC_063333.1:112408252-112423661 GCF_021869965.1 Rhincodon typus | reverse complement strand
CTTTTGGTTTTTATTTAATGGAGGTAGTTGGACAGCAGAGGTTCTTCCCTGGGATCAAAGTTTGTGGTCAGTTAGAGGCTGGCACATTATGATTGCTTGGATTCCCAGAAAGCCTCGGACAAGGTGTCCCGCTTGAAGCTTGTCCATGGGACGTCCCCACAATTACATAACACCCCACCCACACTGCCAGTCTCCAAACTCACCATGCGAAGCATAGCATTCCGTATTGTGCTAATAACACGCGTAAAATGGTGCCTCCAAAATCTTTATTTCCATGGAGCTGTAAGTTTGTTGTTATGTCCATTGAGGATTACTTTCCTGATTGCACAGGCTGTGCCCACTGCTGGAGAACAATTGTTTTATAAGTTGTCCAGTACAAAATTGACCCTGTACTTACAGTAATTTCATTCCTGATCCTTAGCAAAGACTAGAGAAAAACAAAATCAATACAAAAATGTATTTTCTTTGACCTACACCACAGATCATTTCCAGGACAATCCTCCTTTTAGTGTATGAGTTATTTGAAATTCTTGCAGATAGTGATGCATAGAAAAAGAAATGAGATACAGCAATATTCATGCTTCACCCAGTAACTATTGAAATGAAATGAAATGAGGCCTAATGCAATCACTGATGTGTTAAATCCTTATTGTGGCTTGATACAAATGTCCATTTAACAAATGACTCTGACTAGAAGTCCAGCATTTAAAACAGTGGCAAATCCTCTCGCCCCAAATTTCACCATAATGGAGAATATCTCCATTGTAGTGAAAATGTCATGAGAAGTTGAGAATCCCAAGTCCTATCCCATCCTGGAATTTCTCATTTTTCCATGAGTCGAATTTGGAATGGCATGTAACTCATACAGTCCTGGTTCCCAGAATCAGCTGGCTACTTGAATTATCAGCTGTCTCCACTGAAATCTGACTTTAGAATCCATAGTAACTTAACCACAGAGTGTAGAGATTAACCCTGGCAAGAACTGCTCTGTTCTCTGTGCATTCCTTTTGAATAGCTATTTGCCACTTTGGAGAACTGAAGTATCCTGTTGGATATTAGGACGTTTTGGGATGGGAGCCAGGGATGGACATCAGGTATCCTTTTGTGGGGAGTCAGGTGGCCTTTGGGGCTATTAACTGTGAGGTTGTAGTGAAGGTGCACAGTGGAACTCTCCAACCTGTCAAGATTGAGACACAACAGTGAAGACGTGTCTTAGAAATGCCAATCTGTCAAGAATTATCTATTAAGAAGTGTCAACTAGCGCCAAAATGTGTTTTTATGAGTAACAGTGTTTTTCTCAATACAGTGGAGTCGGCAATATAGAGATTTTAAATAAAAGGATTCAATTTTTTCTCCTATATGAATGTGTACTTGTGCATACTCATTGAGATGGCATGGTAGGTGAAGGGTATGGATGGAAGTAGGCATCATTGGGTGGAGGTAAGGCACCTTTGGGTAAGGCAAGGTAACTTTTGGTAAAAGTAAGGTGTTTTGGGGATTTTGAAAAGGCATACTGATAAGCAAAAAGTGCGTAAATTCATTGTGACAATCAAAATTATCAAAAAACTGCTAAAAAGAAATCTCTGCGGACATGGAAAAAAAGAGAGCAATGAGGTATTTCAGAGTGCCTGTTCACATGAAGTTATTAAACTATTTGTGCTGCATGACAGATTTTCCAAACAATCATTTTCATCATGGGATGACCATCAAGTCGGTACTTTGATAGATAGCTCCAACTGCTTGTTGATGTATGGGATTAAGCACTTTAAGAGTTAGCGTTTAAATGAAATGTTTGTTTTCATAAGGAATTCAGTGAAGGGCTGTTAACCAAGTATTGGATAATGGGATTAGAATGGTTAGGTGGCTATTTTTGAATGATACAAATGTCAAACACCATAAGAAATAAATAGGTGCAGAATTAGGCCATTCAACCCATCAGATCTGCTCTACCATTTGATCATGGCTAATATGTTTCTCAACCTCATTCTCCTGTCTTCTGTCCGTGGTCCATGCTATTCAAGAAACTATCTATCTCTGTATTAAATACACTTAATTACTTGGCCTCTACATGCTGTGTTGCAATGAGTTCCTCAGATTCATCACCCTCTCGCTGAAGAAATTCTTCTTCATCTCAGTTCTAAAGGATTACTCCTTCACTCTGAAGCTGTGCCCTTTCCTAATAGTGGAAACATCTTCCCCATGCCCATTCTCCACGTCTTCTCCACATCCAGGTCTCAATATTCTGTACATTTCAAGGAAATTACCCCATATACTTCTAAATTCCATTGAGTACAGACCCAGAGTCCTCTATTGCTCCTCATATGACAAGCCCTTTATCCTTGAGATCATTCTTGTAAATCTCCTATGGACTCCCTCCAAGGCCAGCACATCTCTCTTTAGATAAGGAGCCCAAAACTGCTGACAATATTCCAAATGCAGTCTGACCAGGGCCTTACACAGCCTCAGCAGTAGATCTCTGCTGTTGCATTTCTAGCCCTCTTGAATTGAATACTAACATTGTATTTGCCTTCCTAACTGCCAACTGAACCTTAAGAGTATCCTGAATTCACTCCCTCCACCACCGACACTCAGTAGCAGCAGTGTGCACTATCTACAAGATTCACTGCAGAAATTCACCAAAGATCCTCAGTCAGCACCTTCCAAACCCACGACCACTTCCATCTAGAAGGACAAGGGCAGCAGATATATGGGAACACCAACACATCCAAGTTCCCCTCCAAGTCACTCACCATCCTGACTTGGAAATATATCGTCGTTCCTTCGCTGTCGCTGGGTCAAAATCCTGGAATTCCCTCCTTAATAGCATTGTGGGTCAACCCACAGCAGGAGGACTGCAGCAGTCAAAAAGGCAGCTCACCACCACCTTCTCAAGAGCAACTAGGGATGGGCAAGAGATGCTGGCCAGCCAGCAACGCCCACATCCTACAAATGAATAAAAAAAAAGGACTCCCAAGTCCCTTTGTGTTTCAGATTTCTGAAGCCTTTCTCCATTTAGAAAATAGTCTGTGCGTCTATTATTCCTACCAAATGCATAATCACACATTTTCCCACATTGAATTCCGTTTGCCACTTTTTTGCCAATTCTCCTAGCCCAAACAAGTCCTTCAGGTGCCTTCCCACTTCTGAACACTACCTGTCCCTCTGACATATGAAAAACTCCACTAATCACCAGCTGCCATTCTGAAAAAGATCTCTTTATCTTTCCCTTCTGCCAGTCAGCTAATCCTCTATTCATGCCAGTACCTTGCCTCTAACAGCATGGGCTTTTATCTTATTTAGCAGTGTCCTGTGTGGCACCTTGTCAAAGGCCTTCTGGAAATCCAAATAGAACACGTCCATTGGTTCTGTTTTGTCTAACTTGTTCATTACTCCTCAAACAGTTCTAACAGATTTGTCAGGCATGACCTCTGTTTGACAAAGTCATGCTGACTCAGTCCAATCGAGGTCAGACTAATCTGCCTATAAATTGCAATCTTCTGCCTCTCGCTCCCCTCTTAAACAGGGGTGTTACATCAGCCATTTTCCAGTCCTCTTGGACTATCCCTGACTGCAGTGATTCCTGAAGGATCACTGTCAATGCCCCTACAATCTCCTCAGTTACTTCCTTCAGACTCTGCGGTGTAAAACTGGAAGTGAGGTAACCCAGCTCAACGGACTCCAGAGTTTAAATAACAGGCGGGAAAACACAACAGCGCCTCATCGGAGGCTGCACTGATGATGTTACCCAGCAGGGTAATGAAACGTCGACAGAAAAACAATGAACCAACTTGATGAACCAACCAACCACAACATCTAGGGGTTCCTTCATCTTAACCTCCCTAATCAAATCTGCCTCATTGAATATCACCAAATCCATGGGCCGAAAGGCTTTTTTTCTGGGCTGTGTAGATCTCTATGACTGTATGAATGTATTTCAATTAACCCTTTTTTTGTTATCAATGACAGTATTATTCCAATTGACACATCATCAATGAATACTGTCAACATACCTCTTGATGTTTGCTCATACCAGGTGAGTTGGCATGGAGTGGCAAAAGCAAAGGTTGGTAGGTAGGGAGTGTACAAATTGGCATGAGTTGGTATATGGTCTACAAATGACCTTTGAAAAAGATTATTAGCATAGGATGGCATGGGAGTATGAGAGGTCATGGGGATGGTAAATGTATGTTAGACACCATAGGGTCTATCAAGTGCCATGAAGATGATTGGTGTCTTACAGTGGCACAGGGCAGCATGAAAGGACATGGAGATAGGTAGAGCAGCATAGGGTGGCATCAGTAAGGCACAGGGAGTGTTTGGGTTGAGGGGGAGTGCGGAGAAGAGTTTTTGTTTAATTTGATATACTCTAATATTTAATTTGATTGCAATGCTGATGCCCCAAGGCAGGCTTTCTGCCAAGTCTGTCTTGGCAACTGGCAGCCTCTTAAACTTTCTCAGGGTCACCTGATCCAACTCCCAAACCAAAAATTGGAAGAGGGGGCAGTCATTTTTAAAGATTGATCCCACAGAGCTGGGATTTCTTCTGACTCTGCACTCTGACCTGGGAATGAAAACTGAGGCTTCTAGCTTCACTGATTGTATTGCTATATAAATAAAATCTGACTGTAAGCATATTATAGGCGTGAATTTTCTTCTGTAAAGTGTCTGTCATGAGGTATTGAACAGGATTAAGTGAAATTCTATGATATAAATGCAGTACTGAAATATTTCACAAATGTTGCTCATCAGTAGTTCGCCCTGCTATGAGAGGTGGCGGTTGTTGCATGTGGCCTACTCTTCCAACAACAACTGTGCCAATTCAAGGTTTTAAAGAACTGGCAATGTCAGACAATGCTACAAACAGCAGTATCCCTGAGATAAATGCCACATGGAGGAGGTCATTTTGAAATCCTTGTCTGAAATATTCCCAGTTTTGGATATTCCCAAGCTTTGATTTCTTCTTGCTTTGAAAATTCTCTGAAAAATTATCTTTGCAAGCTATGTGAATGCTTGAAAAAGTACATTTCGGTACTGAAGAAAAACATTCTGAATTGAATCTGTCTATTTTCCTTCAATGAAGAGGAGGAGGAGGAGACTATTAGGAGGCTATTAGAATGAAATATCAGTGAAAATCCATGAACAACATCTTTCCAAAAGATGGGAAGCTCCACCTCTCGGATCAAAGCAGATCCAACCTCTATGAGGGCAGATGGTGGGACATACAGCAGCATTCTCCTGATGGCTGTCACTGGGACTTCCATTCAATTAAGGATGATGGTTCACCTCCTTGAGCTGCCAGACCAATCAGGGGGCATGGCAATGCCACCAACACAGATGATCATTGCTGAGGTTGTAGGAAGAAGAAGAATTGTTGCTATGATGAGACATCCTTTGCAGCAAGCTTTTCTCATCTAACATGCTGAGAGAAGGCAAACAGACCACAGCAATCAATTGTAGTGTACCCTCCAGCAATAGCCACAATGATGGCCGTTTCATAGTTTGCATTCTGTAGGCCATAGAATGGCCATAAAGAAGGACCTTCCCCACCCAGGAATCCTCTGGGAGGTCCATTGGTAGATGGTCTCCCCTCAAAACAGTTGCCCTTCTCAATGCAAATGTGTCATTGCCTATTGATTGGTTTAATTAGTCTCCCATCTCTGATCAGCAGGTGATCATATTGTCAATGATTAAACACCTAAAAAAATCCTATACCAATGAGAAGACATTGAACTATTTTTCTCTTGCTTAACCTTAACCCACCACCATAAATAAGACCAAATAAACCAAAGAACTGTGGATATTGGAAATCTGAAGCAGAAACAGAATTTTTTGTAAAAAAAATCAGCAGGTCTGGCAGCATCTGTGGAAAGAAAACAGAGTTTTGTTTTGACCCTAATGTTTTATCATTAAGATGTCCTGGTTTACAGCATATCTCTAGAGGGCTGGTAAAATTGAGTTTGATTTCTAATTCACAACCATCCATTCAGCAGGGTTCATTGACTGAGGGCAGATTTTTACAGGGTGGCAAATGGCTCACCCCCACCAGATGGAAAGTGACAGTGCTGGAAGAAGCCAGCATTATAGCCGTACTGAACTGCAGATGGGATGAATTGGTGCGGAATGGTATTTTTGCCCCTCAGTGGGAGGTTGTCCCATCCTCTGGAATTGCTGCAACAATCCCGGCAGTGACAGCGCTTGATAGTGGTCATCGCTGGGACTGCAACAAGTCTTAAGAAGAAGGTCCAATGCAAAAAAAGGGAAGAAAATAAACTTTAAGAATAAACTCACAAGTAATACCAAGACAGACAGCAAGAAGACTTTAAAGATGTAATAAGAAAGAGAGAAGCTAAAATGAACATTGGCCCCTTAGAGAATGAGGCTGTGGGAATAATATGGGGCAACCAGGAAATAGTAGAGAAGTTGATTAAATACTTCGCATCAGTCTTCAAAGTAGGAGGTACTAATAGCATTCCAGGGCTACTAAATATTCAAGTGGCATAAGAAGGAGAAGAAATATGTACAATAACTATCAATAGAGAAACAGTGCTCGGGAAACTAATGGGTTTAAAGACCAAGAAGTCCCTGGACCTGATTAGATGCATCCTAGGCTATTAAAGGAAGTAGCTATGGAAATAGTGGATACAATGGCAATAGTTCTTCAGGAATCCCAGGATTTTGGAAAACTCCCAGAGGATTGGTAAACTGCCAATATTTTAAACATTTTTATTTAAAAAGAGATGGAGACAAAAAACAGTTAATTGTAGGCCAGCATCTGTTAGTAGGAAAATATTAGAGCCTATTATAAAGAAAGTAATAGTAGAGCATTGAAAAATATAGACTATGCTAGAGTCAGCATAGCTACATGAAGGGGAAATCATGCCTGACAAGTTTACTAGAATTCTTTGAGTAGGTAACAAGCAGGATTGATAAACAGGAAGCTGTAGATGTAATATATTTGGATTTTCATAAGGTGTTTGATAAGTCACTATATATTAGGCTACTAAATAAGGTAAGAGCCTATCATGTTGGAGGTAGTATAGTAGCATGGATAGAGGATTGGCTAATAGAAGACAGAGCGTTGGGAGAAGGGGTTGCATTTTCATGATGGCAACGTGCAACTAGTGGAGTTGCACAATTATTTACAATATATATTAATGACACAAGTAAGATATATTAATATACTATGGCCAAGTTTTCTGATGACACAAAAATAGGTGGAAAGGTGAATAGTGAGAATAATACAAAGAGTCTGCAGAGAGATAAAGACAAGTTAAGTGAATAGGCAAAAGCTTGACAGATAGAATATAATGTGACCAAATGTGAGATCAAGCAATTTGGCAGGAGAAATAAAGGAATTGAATATTATTTAAATGGAAAAGATGGCAGCAAGCTTGGAATAGATGGATTTGGGAGTCCTTAGCCATGAATCACAAAAAGCTGCAATCAAGTTCAGCAAGTAATAAGGAGGCAAGTAAAATGTTAGCCATTATTTTTCAAAGGGAACAAAGTATAAAAATAGAGAGGTCTTGCTTACTATACTAGGTACTAGTTAGACCTCAGCTGGAATGCTGTAAACAGTTTGGCACCCCTTATTTATGGGCTTGCTCTCATCGTAATTTAGAAAAATGAAAGGCGACTTCATTGAAACATATAGGATTCATCGGGGACTTAACAGAGTAAATGCAGAGACATTGTTTCCTCTTGTGGGAGTGTCTAGCACCAGATGGCATAATCTCAGATTAAGGGTTGCATATTTAAGACAGTGATGATGAGGAATTTCTTCTCTCAGAAGGTAGATATTCTGTACAATTCTTTATTGCAGAGGCTGTGAGGGTCCGTTTTTAAGAACATTTAAGCTGAGATAGACAGATTTTTTAACAGTGAGGAAATCAAAGGTTACAGGAAAAAGGCAAGAAAGTGGAGCTGAGGACTTCAGATGAGCCATGGTCTTACTGATGGTGGAATGGACTTGATAGGTTGAATGGCCTACTTCTGCTCCTCCACCTTATGGTCTTATGGGTCTCAGACCCTACTAAGTCGGGAGCATTGGGCAGGGAGGATTTGTCCAAATTTGTGTGGGATAGGGAAGGAGGAATGTGGCCGAGAGGTAAGTTTTATGCTCATGTTGGAGGAAGGAAGAGTATTGTCTTCTGGGAGGCTAACCCAATGTCCACAGGACACCCTTGGAAGAAGATAATCCCTCATTTTATCCAGCATTTTTAAAAACTTGTTTATAAAGAAAGGCTGCCCACACCCATGCACCTGCTCAAGCAGGTTAGCTTGACCTCGGTTGTTGATCAGATTTTAGAGTCCATTATGAAGGATGAGATTGTGGAGTATTTGGAAATGCATGGTAAAATAGGGTTGAGTCAGCATGGCTTCATCAAGTGGAGGCAGTGCCTGATAAACCTATTCGAATTCTTTGAGGAGTAACGAGCAAATTAGGCAAAGAACAACCATTGGATGTGATTTGTTTGCATTTCCAAAAGGCCTTTGATAAGGTGCCATACAGCAGGCTGCCAAATAAGACAAGAGCCCATTGTATTCGGGGCAAGGTACTGGCATGAATGGAGGATTGTCTGATTGGCAGAAATCAGAGAGTAGAAATCAGAAATAAAGCGTCTTTTTTAGGATTGCAGCTGATGATTAGTGGAGAGCATCGGGGTATATATTGGGACCACAACTATTCAGGTTATATGTCAATGATATGGACAAAGGAACTGAGGGCGTTGTTGCTAAGTTTACAGAAGAGACAAAGATAAGTGGAGGGACAGGTAGTGTTGAGGACATGGGGAGGTGGCAGAAGAATTTGGACAGGCTAGGAGAGTAGATAAAGAAGTGGCAGATGCAATTCAATGTGGGAAACTGTGAGCTTTTGCACTTTGGTATGAAGAATAGAGGCATAGACTATTTTCTAAACAGGAAAAGCTTTGGAAATCTGAAGTACAAAGAGTCTTGGGAGTCCTAGTTCAGGATTCTCTTAAGGTTAACATACAGGTTCAGTTGGCAGTTTGGAAGGCAAATGCAATGTTAGTATTCATTTCAAGAGGGCTACAATGCAAGTGCAGAGATTTACTGCTGAGGCTGCATAAGGCACTGGTCAGACTCCACTTGAAACATTGTGAGCATTTTGGGCCCTGTATGTAAGAAAGGATATCTTGGCCTTTGAAGGGTCCAGAGGATATTTACAAGAATGATCCCAGGGATGCAGAGCTTGTCATATGAGGAGCAGTTGAGGACTATGGGTCAGTACTCAATGGAGTTTAAAAGGATGAGGGGGATCTCAATGAAACCTAGAGAATACTGAGAGGCTCGGATACACTGGACATGGAGAAGATGATTCCACCAGTAGGAGAGACTAGAATCTGAGAGTACAGACTCAGATTTAAGGGATGACCCTTTAGAACTGAGATGAGGAGGAATATCTTCAGCAAGAGGGTGGTTAATCTGTGGAACTCATTGTCACATCTGTCTGTGAAGACCGAGTCATTGAGTGTATTTAAGACAGAGATAGATAGGTTCTTGATTAGTAAGGAGATCAGTAGTTATGAGGAAAAGGCAGGAGAATGAAATTGAGAAAAATATCAGCCATGATTGAATAGTGGAGTAGAGTCAATGGGCCAAATGGCCTAATTCTGCTGCTATACCTTATGATCTTAATATCTTCCCTGATGAAAATATATCTGGAAATGTATGTGAAATGCAGATCGTAGAAAAGTCTTTACAACTTATTCTGCCAGTGATGCAATGGAATGTTGCCCTTCATTCTGAAAGCTTTTGGCTGAATTATTCTAACTACAGGATAAAGAGCAGCTGCCCACTTCCATCATGAGGCACAACATGATCTATTTCACCTCATAATCTGAATACTGCCTTGAATTCTTTTGCCATGAGGGCTTTCCAACCAGCCTCAAAAACTGTTCATTGGTTAGGCACATTAAGGGCATGAAAACATTGCTCAATGTGAAGCCACAGTTCATAGTTTATCTCCTCCTTCATGAAAACCACAGAATAAGAAAATCAGAGGTGAACTGGTGTGAGTGTTTTAAGTGTAAAGAGTTGTTAACAGGATGCATATGAGCACACTGAAAGGGCCATACTACAGGACCCTGCTGCACATGCTGTCTGGCATCATTAAGAAAGCATTAGTACCAGCTTCTGACTTGTCCTTGTAGTCAGGCCTATCACAAAATGAGGCAAGAACGCCCCTCTCAACTCATGAGAATAGCAAACACACCCCTGCTTCTGTTATGGATGTCAGCCCAGTTATATCACAAAAGAAAGTCCCAGGAAATTTCTATGTGACACATCTGTGAAACACTTAAGTTTTAAATAGCCCCAGAGGCAGCCTTGGATGACCACATGGCACAAAATGTGTTTGAGAGGTTGTGACTTTTGAAACCACTGACAGTTCAGTGCATTTATGGTGGTGAGCTGCAGGTCCACTTGCAGCATGTAGCATAACTCTGTGATAGCTTTCTTTGCAAAGTAAGGCCTTCCTACTGTTTCTCAGTCAGATGCTGTGTCATACCCAGTACAGGCATGAAGATATTATAAATTTTGAAGATATATTTTAAGCAGTGGACTCAAAGTTGTTAAGCTGACTGCAGCATATAATGTGATTCTTGACACTTGATCTACAGCCAATACCTGATTAAGTATGAACCTGAGTAAAAGAACTTTGCAGCCTTTTGTGAAATATATGTATCTCATTGTTTAAGAATGGATCAAAACTACAGACAATGGTGTTTGCAGACAACTTATCTTGTGTTTCAAGAAAGACAGAAGGGAAAATCAAACCATATTTTGTGACAAGGCAAAGTGAATAGCTACTGTTAACTTCCTATTATATCATGATACCTTCTCCATTCCAGAATGAGTGAACCTCCAAAATGATCATGTCAGTGTCATATGACCAAGACTAGTTATAGCAATTGCAGCTCATTTACCCCACAAATAGTGGGGGAAGCCTATTTGTTGAATCTTACGTTTCTTTGGGGCTAAGTGCAAGTTGTGTTAAGTTTCTTTGGACGAAATCTTAATGCAGGCCCAGCAAGATTTCTTGCCATATCTTACTAAACGCACCTCATTAACTACCTGCTCTGTTTTTTTTATTCATTCACGAGGGCGTTGCTGGCTAGGCAGCATTTATGACCCATCCCTAATTGCCCAGAGGGCAGTTACAAGTCAACTACGTTGCTGTGGGTCTGGAGTCACATGTAGGCCAGACCAGGTAAGGATGGTAGTTTCATTCCCTAAAGGACATTAGTGAACCAGATGGGCTTTTCCTGACAATCGGCAATGGATTCATGGTCATCATTAGACTCTTAATTCCCGGTATTTATTGAATTCAAATCCCACCAGCTGCCATGGCAGGATTTGAACCCGGGTCCCCAGAACATTATCTGGATCTCTGGATTAGCAGTCCAGCAATAATACCACTAGGCCATTGCCTCCCCACAATTCCCTCACATTCAATTCTATACCCATCTTACCACACACTGTTATTAAACCAACTTGCCACTCAGCAGGTATCTGCTGAAAGACCAGCATACTGTACTTTCATACCATCTTTTAAAAATCTCTGTGCACCTGGACAAGCGTTGGCACTCTGGCATTACCCTTCACCTGCGGCATAATGGCACAACAGCCACAAAGCTACAGTGTCCACAGTGCATTGTTGGCAAATAGTGAGGAGGATAAACTTAGAGTACAGGAAGATGTAGAAAAGCTGATCCAGGGATTCCTTGAGGCCAGGTTCATCTTACAGAGACCTTGCAGAAGCTCTGGAGCTCAGTTTGAAGACCCCTTGTACCAAAGATAAACTCTATTTATGTAATTTTTAAAATTCTTTTTCTAACTTCAAATGATGCTGGATTGTGGTGACAAAACACTTTTCACTGCATCTTTCTAGATATATATAACAATAAATAACTCATAAATAAATGGAATTCAATCCAGATAAGTGTGAGGTAATGCACTTGGCAGGAGAAACAAGACAAGCATGATAAACAATAGGATCCTGGGAAGCATCAAGGATCAGAGGGAGCTTGATATACATATCCACTGCTCCCTTAAAGTAATGGGACAGGTAGATAAAGTGGTTATGAAGCCTTTATTAGCTGAGGCATGAAGTTTCATAGCAGGGAGATCATGTTGCAATTGTATAAAATCTTGGTGAGGCCACGCTAGAGTATTGCTGTATGGAATCCACATGTTAGGAAGGTTGTAGTTGCATTGGAGAGGGTGTAGAGGGCTAAAACATTTTAATTTTGAAGACAGATTAGACAGACCTAGATTGTTTTCCTTGGAGCAGAGGAGTTACATGATTGAAATATATAAATTATGAGGGTCATAGGTGAATTGGAAGAAACGTTTCTCCCTGGTGGAGGGATCAATAACCATGGGCATATATTTAAGGTAGGAGGCAGGAGGTTTAGAGAAGATGTGAGGAGACACATTTTCACCCAGAGGGTGGGGGTAGTCTAGAACTCATTGCTTGTAAGGGTGGTAGAGGCAGAGACTCTCTAAATAGTCAATGCCCATTGGACGCCCACATCTTGTCATTGTCTAGTCAGGAACCATCACATACGGAAAAGCAGTCAGATGGGTCCAAACATTAGCTTTTATTGACAGCCAGAAAAGAAAACACAAAGTAAATGAATATATACTGCAGTTCATATCCACAATGCAAAATAAATGTTGGCATCTTGACTTTGACATTCCATGATAGTCTTCAACAACCAGTTAGGTGCCAGTCAGGCCCTATCTACTTTGTAGGGCCCAATGCAGCTAGGCTCTAACATCCACATTCTTCCAGCTCAATGTCCTTCACTTTTCCATAGGCGACTTCCATTCTCCCAGCTCCTCAGAATCTATCACATCTGCTCCAATTATGCAGAACACAGCACAGTGACAGTGCACAGCACACTCTATATGGACCATACTAAAGGGTCTCCAGAGAGTATTCCAAACTTAGACACCAAATCTTCAGCAGTCCTTTCATCTCTTCCATCATGGCTCTGGTATGACATGTGCACTAACCTGGTGAGGGTGCAACACTAGCTAAGTGTAAAACACATTACAACAAAAAGGCCTGCTTGCCCTCTGAACCCCTTCCCATTCTAGACTGAACTCAACCATTCTCCTCTCCAATGCGTTCATTATGCATTCTGTCCTCAAATTTACACGACCCATGATACACCAACAGACCCTTCATCTCACAGAACCCTTAGAAGTTTTATAACTAATCAGTGCTTTTGACCAACATTTGACACATAAACATGTTCACTCTACATGTACTACATATATGGGAAGAAATGTTTGCATTTGAAATGAAGCTGGAGTTTGCAAATGCATGCTTCAATGTCCTAACATTCTAAAGACATAGATGCCATGCTTTCACACATTAAAGTGAAACTGACTCCACCCATCTTCAGCATATCCCAGCCATTTTTTATTTGCATAATGCATCTACAGAACAGCAAATGATAACAGGGAAAACAACTTGCAATGGACACCCTGAACACTGGGGTCTGCCAGGTCATCAGGTACCCCCCCTCCATCCACCCCCACCAAGAATGTCCATGTCCCCTCTTGCCTCACTCTACCCCGACAGCCTATTTCCACCCATTCCGCCCCATGTGGAGATCCACCGCATTGACCTTCACCTCCAATTGTCCTCCCTGCCTCCTGAATGCAGACATCTTGCCTTATCTATAAGTCCCTCTATGCTCTCTCTGTGGAGGCCATGGTGATGGTCACTGTCAATAACCCCCAATCCCATAGCTTACTATGCCTTTTGATGCTATTCTGCCT
Source organism: Rhincodon typus (assembly GCF_021869965.1). Lineage (NCBI taxonomy): Eukaryota > Metazoa > Chordata > Chondrichthyes > Orectolobiformes > Rhincodontidae > Rhincodon > Rhincodon typus. The sequence continues at coordinate 112,409,843 of NC_063333.1, read as the reverse complement.
ATCCTAAACACTTTTAGTTTCCTCCATCACTTCCCTTATTCCCAACTCCACAAATGCCTCCGCTTTTATAGCAAGCCTTCTCTCCCCACCCTTCCTTGCAACGATCCCCTACTGCCCCTTCATCCTCTTGCATTCTCCTTCCTGATCAATTGGCAGACACGACAATTGTATTTGCTGCAGGCCTTTACCAACTTGGATGAACAGCCCTTCCACATGACTGACCAGACCTTGACCACTGTCTTTACAGCACCCTGATGGAATTTTTGTGATTTCCATGACTGCATATGATGGCCTGACAGAACTGACCATTGCCTACACCCTGGACTGCAGATGGACAGACACCCTGATGTCACAAGTGGATGACTGACCATAGTCAAACTTTTGGACTGTGTGCAGATCTGCCCAGGACTGATGATAACAGAACACCCTAACCAACAGCACCCCACCCTTGGATATAGTAAGAACTGCCAATGCTGGAGTCTGAGATAACACAGTGTGGAGCTGCAACAACACAGCAGGCAAGGCAGCATCAGAGGAGCAGGAAAGCTGACATTTCGGGTTGGGACCCTAAACTTCAATTGTAGGGCTGTTGTGGTGCAGTGGCAGTGTCTGAGATTCAAGTCCCACCTACTGCAGAGGTGTGTAAAAAGATCACTTAACAGGCTGATTAGTAAATTAAGTTAAAAAACATTTTCCCCCAATTATTTTATGTACACACAAACAGGTCAATAAATTGAACAAAACACGTACAGTCACAGCCCAAAATCCATGAGATTGGAATTTCAGCACCAATCCAAAATGAAAAAAGACAATTGACAGTCCTTTCTTTCTGGGGCTTGTCTTGTAGCACAGTGGTAGTGTCCCGACCTAGGGCTTGGGTGGCCTAGGTTCAATTTTCACCTACTCCAGAGATTATGTAATAACATTTCTGTACAGGTTAATTAGGAAAAATAGGTCAAGTAAAGTAAAACAGCAATTGACAGTACTTTTTGTGGCACAATGATACTGTCCCTGGACGACAAGTTCAGGTTCAAGTCCCACCTGTTCCAGACCTGTATAATAACATCTCTGAACAGGTTGACTAGAAAAATAGGCCAAATTAAAAAAAACAATAAATTAATCAATCGGAAAACATGGGTGATTTACTGGTGGTGGTTAATAAATAAAAAATACATGGGTGATTTGGTGTTGGGAGAAAATAAAACGATCAGTTGTGTGTAAACAGCAATACCTGAAAGTATTCCATTCTATTCCAATTTCCAAATCACCTGAGAACCGACTTCCTGGCAATTTAGCTACAGGAATCCTTGCAGCCAACTGAAAATCCTCAGCTTTGCAAGGCATTCATTGTAGCTAAAGCATCCACGCCCCTAAGAAACTAGAGGCCTGCTATGAAAAAGAAATTGAGGCATTTAACTTGTGTGTGTGTAAGCATATGTGAATCAAATGAACGAGTAACTGCGTTTTTATACTTTTGGAGAAAGAGCAGGATACTAAATCATCCTGAGATAACAAGGTGTAGAGCTGGATGAACATAGCAGACCGAGCAGCATCAGAGGAGCAAGAAGGCTGATGTTTCGGGCCTAGACCC
>NC_063333.1:112394807-112407752 GCF_021869965.1 Rhincodon typus | reverse complement strand
CTACACCTGCACCTACCCCTCCCCTCTCACCTCCAACCAAGGCCCAAGTAATGAAGGAAGAGGTGAGGGATGGTACCGGCGTATCAGTGGAAAAGTAACTGTTCCATGTAGCCTACGAAGAGGCAAGCATAGCTCGGAGACATCACCCAACCTACCTTTCCCCAGCCCCATCCATCCTCCCTCTCATGTATGTAGGCTACTGACTGGGGAGGCAGTAGGGTGCCATGGGTAAGATGACAAGAGCAGGGGTAGTGTGCAAGGTGGGAGGGGGATAGGGTGCCAAACAGGCATGGTGCCAGATTAAAAGGTAGCAAGGGGCCAGGTCAATGATGCCACATTTAGGGTAGATGAGGTGTCTGGGAGAAATTAGATTCAATGAGAGGCAGGGAGGCTGGGGGTTCTAGTCAGGCAAAGGGGTGATGGAGTTGTTTGGGTCTGGATGGTAGGAGGGGGTTAGTCTTGCCAGGTCTGGCAACAGACTTCAGCAGATTGCTTTGGGTCCAGACAGAAGCTGGTTGAGGGTTTAGATCCAGTCCAGTGTTTGTTGGGGATGGTGAAGCCTCAGAGGTTTGGTGGTAGAGGGATTGGGCACTGTCTTGAGGGGTTGGTAATGGTGGTGAGAGAAGGAGGATCAGAGTGGAAGAGGTTTAGTTCAGGTATTAGGGAAATCAGATTGGGTCTGACAGGGGTAGAGGGGTCAGTTGCAGAGTGGGGAAAAGAAGAAGCACATCAGTTGGTGGGGGAGGGAGTTGTTGGGTCTTGAGGCACATGTTGGATCAGAGTTTGGGGCTCTAAGGGATCTGGGGAGATATGAGATAAGTATGGGGTCTGTTTAAAAATTAATCATGAGTTAGACAATGTTTTAATAGTGAAATGTTTCCTGAGTAACTATTCTACTTAATGTAAGTGAAATACACACATTAACAACTTGGATGTGAATGTAGAAGGTATAATTAGAAAGTTTACAGATGCTGGCCTTCACTAGCCAAGGCATGGAATATAGAAGCAGAGAAATCTTGTTGCAACTTTATAAAACATGGAAATTGATTATGTTGTTGACACTGAGAAGAATGGTCTCAAGCTGCAGTCTGAAATTGATCAGCTGATAAATTGGGCTGAGCAACTGTCGATGGAATTGATCCTGACAAGTGCAAGGTGATGCATTTTGGGAGGTCCAATAAGGGAAGGATACACATCATGAATGGCAGGTCCCTAGGGAGTACTAAGGAACAAAGGGACTTTGGTATACAAGTTCATAGATCTGTGAAGGTGGCAGCACAAGTAGACAGAGTGGTGAATACGAGACAATAAGGTGCAGGGCTGGATGAACACAGCAGGCCAAGCAGCATCAGAGGAGCAGGAAGGCTGACGTTTCGGGCCAAGACCCTTCTTCAGATTTTCTGAAGAATCTAGGCCTGAAACGTCAGCTTTCCTGCTCCTCTGATGCTGCTTGGCCTGCCGTGTTCATCCAGCTCTACACCTTGTTATCTCAGAATCTTTAACTTTCCAGGCAATTTTCTTAGAGGTTGCGATGATGGGGATTCTGTAGGTTCCCTATACATAACTCCTATCTCTGCTGAAGTAGTGACTGACCAGTGGAAAATGCAGGCCATAGTTTCTCTGCATTAAACTGAATCTGCCACATACCAAGCCATTCCACCGCTCTGTTTATTTCTTCTTGAGGTCTGTCATTGTTCTCCTCACAGTTCACAATACAATGTTTTATTAAGGAACATATGAAGAAAAGCACCAGAGAATTTCACTGTATGAGAAATAATTTCCTACAACTGCTTGATTTTTTTCTGTCATCAAAACAAGTTTTATTCTATAGGCTTCAATTTTGCGTACAAAATTCTGCCAGGGCTCTACAGGGTAGATGCAGGAAGGTTGTTTTCCCCTGTTTGAGAGTTCTAGAACCAGGGCACACAATCTCAGAATAAGATTGCCATTTAGGACTGGGATAAGGAGGACTTTTATCCATCAGCAGTGGTAAATCTTGGGAATTCTCTACTGCAGAGACTATGGAGTTCAGTCATTGAGTATATTAAAGACAGGGATCTATAGATTTCTAGGTAATTAAGTTGTCTAGCTATATGGAATGGGGAGGGAAAATGGCATTGAGACAAAAGATTAGCCATGTTACAGCTGAATGTGGAACGGGCTCAGTGATCTGAATGACCTAGTCCTGGTTCTTTACCTTTAATCTTGCATTTACTGGAAATACTATTTTGTGGTACTTTATCAATCACCATTTGGAAATCCATGTACACCACATCAACCACATTATCCTGATTAGGTTACATAATTTAAAAAGTTACTCAAGTTCGTTACACACAATTTGCCTCTTAAAAGTAAAATAAAAAAGTACTGGAGATACTCCACAGATCTGACAGTTTTTGTGCAGAGAAAATCAAAGTTAACGTTTCAAGTTGTGACCATTCATGAGAACCTTAAAGTTAACTTTGTTTCTTTCTTCACAGTTGTTGCTAGATCTGCTCAATATTTCTAGCATTTTCTACTTTTATTTCAGACTTCCAACATTTCGGGTATTTTAATTTTTCTTTAATGAATCCATTTTCTGAACTAATCAACATTGTCAAAATTTCTTATGGTTTCAGAGAGCTTTGGTACTGAGGTTCATCTGATTGGCATTTGGATTGTGGGTTTATTCCTACACCCTTGTATCAAAGGAGGATTAGAAGATTATGGTTAATTCTCAAATTTACTTCTTAATTCTGTCTGTACTATTTGATGGTGATTTATGTGTTTTAAATAGTCTCTTGTTAGAATTTTTAACCCATCCACTAACTCAACATTTCCACCATGGCTTTGATAGCATCTTCTTTGGTAAGGGTATATGATTAGGAAGGGTTTAGATGGATATTGGCCAAATGCTGGCAAATGGGACTAGATCGAATTGCGATGTCTGGTCAGTGTGGACAAGTTGCACCAAAGGGTCAGTTTCCATGCTGTATGACTTTGTGATTCTATTACTCTAAATGGAGATTAATTCTCTCTTTCAGAATTTTCTCCAATAGTTTCCCTACCACTGATATCAGACTCACCGGTCTATAATTCCTTGGTATATCTCTACCATCCTTCTTGTAAAGTGGACCTGCATTGGCTGTCCTCCAGTCCTCTCTTACACATCCCTTACAGCCAGAGATGATTTAAAAATTTAGGTTAGGGCTCTAGTCATTTTCTCCCTTGTCTCTCAGAGCAGCCTCATCTGGATCTTGGGATTTGCCCACTTTTAAGCCCACTAAACACCTCCAATACTTCCTCACTTCCTATATCAGTCTGCTCAAGAAACTCATAGTCCATTTTCCCGAATTCTGTACCTACATCCTCCTCTCGAGTGAAGACAAATGTGGTATTCATTTAGAGATAGTAAGATAAGGGTCCTGACCCGAAACATCAGCTTTCCTGCTCCTCTGATGCTGCCTGGCCTGCTGTATACCTCCAGCTCCACATTGTGTTATCTGTGGTATTCATTTAATGCTTTACAATGCCCTTTGGCTCCACAAACAGATTTCTCCCTTCATCCCTAGTGGGCCTATTTCCCTGGTTATTTTTTCCCCCCTCGATATATTTGTAGAATACCTTGGGATTCCCCCTAACCTTGCCAGCCACTGTTTTTTAATACCCCTCTTTCCTCTCCTAATTGCTTTCTTAAATTTCCCTGCTGCACATTCTATACTCCACTAGGGCTTCCATTCATTTGCTCCCTTTTCATCTGTTATATATCTCTATTTTTCTTTTGTTAATCCAATCCTAATGTTCTTAGACATCCAGGGTTCCCTGGCTTGTTGCTTTTACGTTTCACTCTAAAAGGAACATGCCCCTCCCCACCCAACCCCCACCTCCCCAATCCACGGTGGTGGCATAGTGGTTAGCACTGCTGCCTCACAGCGCTAGGGACCCGAGTTCAATTGCAGCCTCGGCTGACTGTCTGCGTGGAGTTTGCACATTTTCCCTGTGTATGCGTGGGTTTCCTCTAGGTGCTCCAAAGATGTGCAGGCTATGTGAAATTGTCCGAGTGTCCAAGGATGTGCAGGCTGGGACATTAGCCATGGGAAATGCAGTGTTACAGGGATGGAGTGAGGAGTGAGTGTGGATGGGATGTTATTTGGGGATTCTATTCTATTTTATGATCTATGATCAAAAAGCCTTTTGTTTTGCAGACCATCTACTTCCCTTCCCATAACAAACTTAAAACTTACGATGTTATGGTTGCTATTACTGAAGTGCTCCCCCACTGCCACCTTGGACACCTGTCTACCTATGTTCCCCAGCATTAGATCCAGCATTGCACTATTCTTTTTAGGACCATCTACATTTTGATATAAAGAGGTCTCCTGGCTACATTTCAAGAAATCTGCATTCTCTAAATCCTTTATAATATGATTATCCAAATTATGGGGGACTTGGGGTAAATGAGGAAGCTGAAATCCCCTATTATTATTTTTACACACCTCAATGAATTGTTCACACACCTGCTCCTCAATTGATTGTTTAGGGGTCTTTAATAAACCCCTATCAATGTGAATGCTCCTTTTTTTATTCTTAAGCTCATTTGAGAACCTTTCCAAGATATCATCCCACCTTGCTGCAGTGATTGACTCCTTAATTAGCAATGCAACACCACCTTTTCTTTTACACCCACTCCTTTCCTGCCAGAAGATCCTATATCCCAGAATGGTCTGTTACCAGTACCCCTCTCTCAATCACATCTCTGTGATAACAACAACATTGCAATTCCATATGTCAATCCACACTCTTAATTCATCTGTCTTATCGTTAATATTCCTGGCATTAAAGCAGAGGTGATGCAGCTTGCTTTACTCCCTTAAGAGTCAACAGGTCTCCCTCTGCCTAAGTTCTTCTTCTAAGGTATGCTGTAATACTATTGAATTGAGCCTGGCACCAAGGAGGCAACACAATACTGGAGTTCAGTCTGTGGCTGCAGAAATGCCTGTTTGTTCCGATAACAAATGAATCCCTTATCATGATCACACCTCCTTTCCTCTTCTTCTCCTCCTGTATAGTCATGCTGCTCATAATACCAGTAAATTGGCTTTGTCTACACTCCCTTGAGGGACCAGCATCTTCATCAGATTCCAAAATGGAAAACTGATTTGTGAGTGGGTTCCCAGTGGACTCCTGCACTATTTGCCCATTCCTCTTTGATTGCCTGGTGGTCATCCATTCCCTTCTTTCCTCCAGTAAGCCTGGATTGCTTCTTATCTTTCTCCAGAACTAACCTCAATTTTTTGGATCACTTTTATGATGTCTTCCCTAACCGTTCCCACTATACATTCAATACATTCATACACTATCTCATTTAAAAGAACTAGATCCAGGAATACCTCTTTTCTCATTTGATTGCAATTATACTGATTAAAGGAATTCTCCTGAGCTCACTTCAGAAACAATTTAATCTCTCTGTCCCTTACCTCATTCCTGATCTGTTCTATATTAGAATGATTAGAGTTCCACATTACCATACTCTATAGTTTTTTTTTGTAATTCTGTGCAAATTTGCTACTCTACATGTTGCCCGAGTTTGCAACCTATAGAATCTAACAAAAGAGATTTTGTCCTTAACCTCTGCAAGACATTGTAGAATCACAGAATCTCACATTTTACAGTACAGAGGAAGGTGTTCAACCCATTGTGTCTGTTTCAACTCCCAAAACAGCTATCCAGCTAGTCCTATTCTCCAGCCCTATCTCTATAGCCCCCTCAATTCATCGCTTTCAAATGTACGTCCAGGTCTCTTTTGAAACCTCCTATGGAATCTACCTTCACCACTCTCCCGGACAGTGTATTCCCAATCCTAAAAAATCTCTGAGTAAAGAGGTTTCTGTTCATCTCACTCCAAGCTCTCTTACTAGTAATCCTGAAATTGTGACCCCTAGTTACTGACATACCAACTAGTGGAAACAGAATATCCTTCTTTACCCTATCAAATTCATTCATAATTTTGAATACCTCAGTAATTTTCTCTGCTCCAAAATGAATATGCCCAATTTCTCTAATCCTTCCCTATGTTTAAAATCCCTCACTCCCGGTATCAATTTAGTTAATCTCCTTTGATCTCTTAACCATCTTTCCTTAAATAATGTGCCCAGAACTGAACATAAAACTCCAAATGTAGTCTGACCAATGATTTGTAGAGATGTAGCATTACTTCCTTGTTTTTATACTCTGTGCCTCTATTTATAAACCAAAGGATCCTATAAGCAATCTTAACAATTGTTTCAACTTGCTGGATCACTTTCAGAGAATCATGCACATGAACCACAAGGTCCCTCTGCTCTTGTACTCCCCTCAAGGTTGTACGATTGAGTATTATGTTTCTTCTACCAAAATGCATTGCCTCACATTTCTCTGCATTGAAATTCATCTGCCAGGTGTCTGTCCATTTGGCCAACTTGTCAATGTCACTCTGAAGACTCTCAGCATCATCCTCATAATTCACTATTCTCCCTAACTTGGTATCATCTGTAAATTCAGAAATTTTGCCCTCAACACCCAACTACAAATTGTTTATATAAATCAGAAAAAGCCAAGGGTCCCATATCAAATACCATTTTCAGCTCATCTCCAATCTGAGAAATGCCCATCTAAACCTACCCTTTGTTTCCTATCTTTTAACCAACTTCTGATCCATGCTGCCAAGGACCCATTAATCACATTTCTAATTTGCTAACCAAACTGCCATATGGCATCTTATCATATGCTTTCTGAAACTCCTAATACACATCCATAACACTCCCCTGCGATAGGGGACTCTCTAGTCAGAGGCACAGACGGATGTTTCTGCAGCTGAAAATGAGACATCAGAATGGTATGTGGCCTCCCTGATGCCAGGATCAAGGATACCTTGGAGATGGTGCAGAATATTCTCGAAGGGGAGAGGAACTAGCAGGATGTCTTTGTACACATTGGAACTAATGTCATAGGAAGAGAAAAGAATGAGATTTTAAGGGGAGGATATAGCAAAATAGGCAGGGATTTAAAAAGTAGACCCTCAATGTTAGTAATTCTGATTTACACACAGTGCCATGAGCCACTGACAGTAGGAACAGGAGGATAGAGCAGATGAAGAGTTGGTACAGAGGAGAAGGATTCGCATTTTTGGACTAATAAGGTGGTAATGGTAGGGGATTTTAATTTTTCAAACATAGACTGGGACCGCCACAGTGTTAAGGGCTTAAATGAAAAGTAATTTATTAAGTGTGTACAAGAAAATTTTCTGATTCAACATGTGGATGTACCTACTGGAGAAGGAGAAAAACTGTATCTGTTCTTGGGAAATAAGGCCGGGCAGGTGACTGAGGTGTCAGTGGGAAAGCACTGTGGGACCAGTGATCATAGTTCTATCAGTTTTAAAATAGTGATGGAAAAGGGTAGACCGGAGCTAAAAGTTAAAGTTCTAAATTGGAGAAAGTCCAATTTTGACAGTATCAGGCCAGAACTTTCAAAAATTGATTGAGGGCAGAAATTTGCAAGTAAAGGGATACCTGGAAAACGGGAAGCCTTCAAAACCATGGGATAACGAGAGTCCAGGGACAGTATGTTCCTGTTAGGGTGAAGAGCAAGGTTATTAGGTATAGGGAATGCCAAATGGTTAGAGAAATTGAGGTTTTGGTCAAGAAAAAGAAGGAAGCATATGTCACGTATAGACAGCAGGTATCAAGTGAATCCCAAAAAGAGTATAAAGGCAGTAGAAATATACTTAAGAAGTGGGAAAGCAGGAGAGCAAGAAGGGGACATGAGATAGCTTTGGTACATAGGGTTAAGGAGAATCTAGAGGGTTTCTATAAATCCATAAAAAGGGCAAAAAGTAACTAGGGAGATGATGAGGCCCCTTACAGATCAGCAAGGCTGCCTATGTGTGTGGAAATGCAGGTGATGGGGGAGATAATAAACAAGTATCTTGCATCAGCCTTTAATGTGGAGAAGGATACAGAAGCTAGAGAACTTGGGGAAATAAATAGCGAAATCTTGAAAAACATCCATATTGCAGAGGAGGTGGTGCTAGATGTCTTAAAATGCATAAAGATGGATAAATCCCCGGGATCAAGGTGGAGCAGTGGATGTGATCTATATGGACTTCAGTAAGCATTCGATAAGGTTCCGCATGGTGGACTGGTTAGCAAGGTTAGATCACATGGAATTTAGGGAGAACTAGCTATTTAAATACAGAACTGGCTTGAAGGTAGGAGACAGATGGTGGTGGTAGAGGGTTGCTTTTCAGACTGGAAGCCTGTGACCAGCAGTGTGCCATAAGGATTGATGCTGGGTCCACTGCTTTTCATTAATTAAATGAATGATTTGTATGTGAACGTAGGAGGTATAGTTAGTAAGTTTGCAGATAATGCCAAAATTGGTGGCATAGTGGACAGCAAAGAAGGGTACTTCAGAGTACAATGGGATCTTGATCAAATGGGCCAATGGGCCAAGGAGTGGCAGAAGAGGGCCGTCCACTTTCCCAAGGACTTGTAGAGGAGATTTTGACTCCAATCTTAGTGTCATCTGCAAACTTGCTAATCAGACCATCTATACCTTCTTCCAGGTCATTTATGTATATCACAAACAACAGTGGTCCCAACATGGATCCCTGTGGAACACCACTGGTCACAGTTCTCCATTTTGAGAAACTCCCTTCCATTACAACTCTGTCTCCTGTTGTCCAGCCAGTTCTCTATCCATCTAGCTAGTACACCCATGCGACTTCACTTTCTCCATCAGCCTACCATGGGGAACCTTATCAAACGCCTTACTGAAGTCCATGTATATGACTTCTACAGCCCTTCCCTCATCTATCAACTTTGTCACTTCCTCAAAGAATTCTATCAAATTGGTAAGACATGACCTTCCCTGCACAAAACCATGCTGCCTATCACTAATAAGACCATTTCCTTCCAAATGTAAATAGATCCTATCCCTCAGTATCTTCTCCAGCAGCCTCCCCACCATGACATCAGGCTCAGCAGTCTATAATTACCTGGATTATCCTTGCTACCCTTCTTAAACAAGGGGACAACATTACCAATTCTCCAGTCCTCTGGGACCTCACCCGTGCTCAAGGATGCTGCAAAGATATCTGTTAAGGCCCCAGCTATTTCCTCTCTCGCTTCCCTCAGTAACCTGGGATAGATCCCATCCAGACCTGGGGACTTGTCCACCCTAATGCCTTTTAGAATACCCAATACTTCCCCCACCTCCTTGTGCTGACTTGACCTAGAGCAATCAAACATCTATCCCTAACCACATTATCTGTCATGTCCCTCTCCTCAGTGAATACCGACGCGAAGTACTCATTAGAATCTCACTCATTTTCTCTGACTCCTGCATAACTCCCTCCTTTGTCCTTGAGTGGGCCAACCCTTTCTCTGGTTACCCTCTTGCTCCTTATGTACGAATAAAAGGCTTTGGGATTTTCCTTAACTCTGTTTGCTAAAGATATTTCATGACCCCATTTAGCCCTCTTAATTCCTCGTTTCAGATTGGTCCTACTTTCCCGATATTCTTCCAAAGCTTCATTTTCAGTCGCCTAGACCTTATGCATGCTTCCTTTTTCCTCTTTGCTAGTCTCACAATTTCGCCTGTCATCCATGGTTCCCTAATCTTGCCTTTTCTATCCCTCATTTTCGCAGGGACATGTCTGTCCTGCACTCTAATCAGCCTCTCTTTAAAAGCCTCCCACATATCAAATGTGGATTTACCCTCAAACTGCTGCTCCCAATCCACATTCCCCAGCTCCTGCCGAATTTTGCTATAGTTGGCCTTCCCCCAATTTAGCACTCTTCCTTTAGGACCACTCTCGTCTTTGTCCATTTAAAAATTACAGAATTGTGATCACTATTCCCAAAGTAATCCCCCACTGCAACTTCAACCACCTGGCCGGGCTCGTTCCCCAACACCAGGTCCAGTATGGCCCCTTCCCGAGTTGCTCTAGAAAACCCTCCTGGATGCTCCTTACAAATACTGCTCCATCTAAACCCCTAACACTAAATGAATCCCAGTCAATGTTGGGAAAGTTAAAATCTCCGATCACCACCACCCTGTTGCTCCTCCATCTTTCCAAATCTGTCTACATATTTGTGCCTCTATCTCACGCTCACTGTTGGGAGGCCTGTAGTACAGCCCCAACATTGTTACCACACCCTTCCTATTTCTGAGCTCTGCCCATATTGCCTCACTGCTCGAGTCCTCCACAGTGCCCTCCCTCAGCACAGCTGTGATATCCTCTTTGACCACGAATGCAACTCCTCCACCACTTTTACCTCTCTCTCTATCCCGCCTGAAGCATCTATAACCTGGGATATTTAGTTTCCAATCTTGCCCTTCCCTCAACCAAGTCTCAGTAATAGCAATAACATCATACTCCCAGGTACTAATCCAAGCCCTAAGTTCATCTGCCTTACCTACTACACTTTTCGCATTAAAACAAATGTACCTCAGACCACCTGTCCCTTTGCGTTCATCATCTGCTCTCTGCCTACTCTTCCCCTTCATCACACTGACTTCATTATCTAGTTCCTTATGGGCTTTAGTTACTACCTCCTTACTGTCCACTAACCTCCTCATTTGGTTTCCACGCCCCTGCTACATTAGTTTAAACCCTCCCCAACAGCATTAGCAAAAGCAGCCCCTAGGACATTTGTTCCAGTCCTGCCCAGGTGTTGACCGTCCAATTTGTAATAGTCCCACCTCCCCCAGGACCGGTCCCAATGTCCCAAAAATCTGAACCCCTCCCTCCTGCACCATTTCTCAAGCCACCCATTTATCCTGCCTATTCTTTCATTTCTATTCTGACTAGCACATGGCACTGGTAGCAGTCCTGAGATTACTACCTCTGAGGTCCTACTTTTTAACTTGGCTCCTAACTCCCTAAATTCTGCTTGTAGGACCTCATCCCCTTTTTTACCTATATGCACAACGACAGCTGGCTGTTCACCCTCCCCCTTCAGAATGTCCTGCAGTCGATCTGAGACGTCCCTGACCCGTGCACCTGGGAGGCAACATACCATTCGGGAGTCTCGTTTTCGACCACAGAACTGCCTATCTCGTCCCCTTACAATCGAACCCCCTATGACTATAGCCCTTCCACTCTTTTTTCCGCCCTTCTGTACAGCAGAGCCAGCCACGGTGCCATGAACCTTCCCCTGGTGAGCCATCTCCCCCAACAGTATCCAAAACGGTGTACCTGTTTTGGAGGGAGACGACCGCAGGGGACACCTGCACTGCCTTCCTGCTTTTTATCTGCCTTTTGGTCACCCACTCCCTTTCTCCCTCAGCAATCCTAATCTGCGGCGTGACCAATTTGCTGAATGTGCTATCCACGACTTCCTCAGCATCGTGAATGCTCCAAAGTGAGTCCATCCGCAGCTCCAGAGCCGTCATGCGGTCAAACAAGAGCTGCAGTTGGACACACTTCTTGCATGTGTAGGAGTCAGGGACATCAGCCACATCTCTGAGCTCCCACATTGAGCAAGAGGAGCATAACACGGGTCTGGGATCTCCTGCCATTCTGTGTGCCTTTAAGTCCTGGCTGAGGCAGCAAGGCACGAACAGGCAAGGCAAGGCAGGGATGCTGTGAGCATTCAGGCAAGGGCAAAGTGAGTATATTCTAAGAGAGCAAATAAGCAGCCCTGAGATGCACTCTGATCCAGTCTGTAAGATAGGTGCCTGTCCTGTGCGCAAAGTATCCTTGCAGCAGCATTGCATTTTAAAGTGCTGATGTGATCTAAAATATACCGCAGAAGTGCAGAACTGCACTGTAAGTAGACTGGAGGTGCATGACAATGATGTTACGGGACTGATATGTGTCAGATGCCAATGTCCGTGGGTAGGGGTGTGCGGAGCTGCTGCACATGGAGAATGTCCTAAGATGCTGTTACCGGGTATCCAAAGTGGAGGTCCAGTGGAGAAAATGGTCAAGTGGAGTCATTAGGTATCTGCTGTAACTTTTAAGTCAGGAACTCTCAATATCTACTTTCTATTTGGCAGGTGAGAGAATTGAAGACTGCATATTAATAAGGTAAGTTCAGGGAATAATGAGGTTGATAATGAGCAATAATCCACTCTATTTTTAGCTCTCCCACTTCATAGTGAAAATCATATCTCGAAGTCCAGAACTTAGATATCAAATGAGATTTCTTGGCCTCAACCTCAAAAACAGCCTTTCTCAAAATGTCACCCAATTTTCCCAAATATCTTGTTGCAACCCGTATTGTTCAGGGGCTGGGAAAGATTCCACTCAATATGTTCATAATTTATAGGTTATTGAACAATTTTGTGTCTAAATATCACTTACCTGGAAAAATATGGCTTTGGTATCAAGTCTCCAAAAGTTCGTAACTGGATATCCACTGTGACCTCGACAAGATATCAGTTCCAGTGCTGAGTTGCAGTTTGGACATACTCTTTCTGTAAAGTATAAAACTATACATTAGGATTTTTTGTAATAAAGGAATGCAAACTTGAGGGAACCACTACCTAATTCATGTATTTCACATTTTCTGATTTGCTGCTCCGAGTTAAGAGCACTAGCAGCATATGTCAAAGATTCAAAGTGTTATCCACTTCCACTGGATGAGGCTTTCCCCAAGAAGATTAATTTCCAAGATTATTTCCCCTGAAATTGAAATAAGAAAAGATAATGTAACTATTGTGGACTAAATCCCATAGTGATTCTACCTCTCCACCAAAAATAAAGATTTTAAACATTACAATCTTTCTGCCATTAATATTCAAATACAGCATGTTGCATGGCATATCAAGTGTCAAGCTTTTGTTTATTAGTAGCCCTGTCCCTGAGTCAGAAAATTACAGGCTCAATTTTCACTTCCAGACTGGACCATACAATCTAGATTGACACTCCATTACAGCAACAAGGGAGTGCTGCAATATTTTGTCAATGAGCCCCTA
>NC_063333.1:112393233-112394307 GCF_021869965.1 Rhincodon typus | reverse complement strand
CACAGCGTAGTGATTGTGTTCTGGTTTGAACTTCGTTTTGGCAGAAGAAGTGATGTGGGTTGGGCTTGTTGTCTCGGGCTGCACCCTTCTAAGCAACACAGTTGGCTAAGTCCTCTCGCATAAGCGGGAAGTGGTCTCCCTGGTTTCAAAACTAGTCACAGGATTACGTTTAGGTACTTTCCAGAGTACGTTGCGTAATGTTGCTTGTGGCAGCCAATGTGAGATTTGCATCTTTAGTGACAGCTGTTCTTGCTGTGAAACTGGGTGTAGTAGGAAGAGTACTAGTCTGTTGAATTCTTATGTACTTACTAGTGATTACTGGCAAACCTTCATTCAGTTCAGCACTTAAAAAAAAATAATTTTGCTTTTGGTTTTGGGGTGAAGACATTCTTTATAAATGTGGTCTCAATTAAGCTCCATGCATTGTTGTAAGTATTCAATATTGTTTATTTCTGTTTACCCTGTCGTCTTCAAAATAGAGAAATGAAATTTGGAAAGTCTAATGGAGATTACTTGATGTTTACTTTTTCCTGTCGCACTGGCTTCTAACAGTGGTTATGTGATAGCAGCCTTTGAAAAATTGAACCTCTTTTTTTTCGAAGATGAAATGTGAGCTTCCTCTATCTTCAGTTTTTACTCGACATATTGTTACCCAGGTAATAGTGCTGTTTCCTTGCCTGTCATTAAACTATTAATATTCTGTTGCATTTGGTTATTGGATAATCGTGATTGCTGAATAAGAATAAACTGCTTTTGTCTCGTGCAGATTGACAGGAACAATTTTTAAGAGACAATACAAGATATGCTAATATTAGAAATTATTAATAATTCAGGCTTGTTGAAACAAAAAGTAGATGCGTAATTTTATGAGCAAGTCGTCTCCCTCTGGAGAATGTCATCAACAAAGTGTGACACAGGAAGTGCATGCTATTACAGAATTACACCACCAGTTGATTTCCAGTAGTGTTCTTACAGTAACTGAGAAAATATTTGACCATCTTTCTGTGGTTGATCATATTTCTGTCTTAAGATAACAAGGTGTAGAGCTGGATGAACACAGCAGGCCAAGCAGCA
>NC_063333.1:112392040-112392833 GCF_021869965.1 Rhincodon typus | reverse complement strand
CTTTCCCTCTCCCATTTCTGGAGCAGGGTCTGGGCCCGAAACATCAGCCTTCCTGGTCCTCTGCTGCTTGGCCTGCTGTGTTCATCCAGCTCTACACCTTGTTATCTCAGATTCTCCAGTATCTGCAGTTCCTGCTATTTCTGTCTTGTTGTGTCTCTCTGTTCATTTGACTATCACCCATTTTGTCTCTATTTATTTACTACCGCTTTAGCTGCATTCATTGACATCCTTTGCCTTCTTCCTTTAATAAATCCTCTTCCCTACAACACCATGCAAGGCTCATCTTTCCTCTTCCTCATCATAGTCTCCCCTCTGCCCTCCCACACTGTTCCAGACCCTCGTATTCTCTCTCTTAGCCCCATCACCCACCTCCCTCCATTCTCTCGGCTCCTCTGCATGACTGTCTTCCTGTCCCTATACTCTCACCCGTGATCCCCTTTCACATGTCTTGCCTCCATATCGTGTATTTGTGAACGCACTCTCTGGAACATGTGGTCCCCTCATGGAAGGGCTTGTGGGGCCCATTCGTCCATCTTGTAATTCATGCAGAGCTCTTGTCCCTTCAGTGATGCCTGCACACTACCTCATTGCCCTCATACCCAATTCCTTTCCTCACCCCATCACTGCTTGCCCCTCTTTTTTCCTCCTCCCCACCTTTTGTCCCTCAATTCCTTGCACGACCTCTATTACCCTTGACCCTTCATGCCACCCTCTTTCCCCCCCCCCTCATCTATCCTGTGCTCTCTCTGTGTCTCTGCCTGCCTGTGTCTCTGCCTGCCTGTGTCTCTGCCTG
>NC_063333.1:112373429-112392030 GCF_021869965.1 Rhincodon typus | reverse complement strand
CTGTGTCTCTGCCTGCCTGTGTCTCTGCCTGCCTGTGTCTCTGCCTGCCTGTGTCTCTGCCTGCCTGTGTCTCTGCCTGCCTGTGTCTCTCTTTACCCCTCACTTTTTGTGATGTCTACCCACTCACCCTGTTTCTGTACAGCATTTGACTGCTCATGTGCAACTTCATCTTGCACGTCATGTTATTAATGTATGTGTAATCATTATACTAGAAAATATCCTTTCCATGAGATGATTGTAAAAGGATGGATGGTCACAGATTTGGGGTTTTAAGCAAGTGATGCCTGGGGGGATTGAGTGGGAGAACTTTTTAAATATAATAATAAGATTTGGAACTCTCTGCATATGAGGATGGTAGAAAGGGAGAATTGCTTTCACCTTGTCTCTGGAGTTCAACACTTTTTTTTGTCAATGCCTAGGTCAGGAGCTGAGTGACCGGCAGAACCCAAACTGAGTGTCACTGAACAGGTTATCCCTTTGCAAATATTGCTTGATAGCACTGCCAACTTCTATCGCTTTGCTAATCACTAGATGGGATTTAGCTTGCTTCTTGTGTATAGGGCATACCTGGGTAATTTTCCAAATTTCCAGGTGGATGTCAGTCTTATTGCTGTATTAGAACAGCTTGTCTAGGGCTACAACTGGTTCTGGAGCAAAAGGCTTCAGTACTTATGTTGGAAAGTTGTCAGGACGCATAACCTTCACAGTATCCACTGTCTTGGGCTGTTTATAGAGATTGCTTGCCATGAACCCAGTTAGCTGAAGTATGGCATTTGTGATGTTGTGGATCTAAGAGAAGGCAGAGATGGATGATTCATTCAGAACATCTGACTGAAGATGGTTCTAAATGCTTCACTGATGTGCTAGACTCCTCTATCATTGAGGTTGAGGATATTTGTGGAACCTCCTCCTCCAGTGAGTTTTTTTTAATTGTCTACCATCATTCTCGACGGGTGTGTCAGGATTGCTGAGCTTGGATCTTCTGTGTGAATTGTGGGATTGCTTAACTGTGTCTGTCACATGCTACTTATGCTGTTGGTATGCAAATCGTTCCCTGTTGTAGGTTAACAAGTTGACACCTTTTTTTAATCGGTATGCTTGATGCTACTCCTGTCGTGCCCTCCGGCATCCTTCGTTAAAGCAGGATTAGTCCCTGGCTTGATGGTTCTGGTAGAATGGGGACTATGCTAGACTGAGGTTATGAATTGTAGGTTGCATACAGTTCTGCTGTTAATGGCCCATAGTGTGTCTCGGATGGTCAATTAGCTAGCTTTTTTAGGATGGTGTTAGCACCACACAATACAATAGACGGTATCATTTAATTTGAAGACAGGAGCTTTATCTCCATTTGTGGTCACTTCTACCAGTACTGTCATGGACCGATGCATCTGACAGGTAGATCTATGAAGATGAAATAAAGTTGGTTTCTTCATCTTGTTGTTTGTTTCATGATCTGTACTGATCCATTTGAGCCAATAAATTCTCTGGAACACTGTCAGCTTGGTCAGTAGTACCCAGCGACTGTTGTTGAAGTTCCTCACTCAGTACATTCTGTGCCCTTGCCATGCGTGCTGTCTTCAAGTGGTGCTCAACATGGAGGAGTTCTGATTCATCGGCAGTAAGTGGTAATCAACTGGAGATTTCCTTGCCCATGTTTTACTGGATGCCATTAGACTTTATGGGGGTCTGGAGTTGACATTAAGGACTTCTAAGAAAACTCCCAACTGAATGTACACCACTGTACTGCCATTTCTGGTGGGTCCAGCCTGCCAATGGGAGGTGATGTACTTGGGGTTGGTTAAGTCCTGAGCCATTGTCTGTAAGGTGTGATTCTGAAAATATGACTATCAGGCTGTTCCTTACTCAGTCTAGTGGACAACGCTCTCCCGTTTGTCATCGGTCTCTTGTGACAGGTAGAAGTGTGAGATTTGTAGAATTATGAATGAGGTACATAGCTACCACCACCGCCACAACCAATAACCAAGTTGTAGGGTGGAATATACAAGAAGAAATAACAAGAGCTTGTCAGAAAGGCATAGTGATTATCTTAAGAGATTTTAACCAACATATAGACTGGAAAAATCAGATGGCAAGAGGTAGCCTTGATGAAGAATTCATGGAATGTTTTTGTGATCATTTCTTAAATCAGCAAATTATGGACCTGATCATAGAGTAGGCCATACTAAACCTAGTTTTGTAGAATGAGATAGGATTAATTAATAATCTTATTGTGAAGGCAATCCAAGGCAGCGACAATCATCATTTGTTTGAAATTTACATTCAGTCGGAGGAACAGAACAGATGGTCTGAGACTATTTTTAAAATGTGAAACATTTCAATCAGGAAAATCCATGAGGCGGTGAAAGCAGAGCTGACTAAAATGAAGTGACAAATTAGGTTAAAGCATAAGTCAATAGATATATAGCAGATATGTAGCAGATATATAAGGAGATATTTCAGAATGCACAAAATAGATACATACCAATGTGTTAGAAAAATACCATGGGTTAGACCTGGCAACTGTGGTATCAAATGTACAGAGGATACAATTGTTCAAAGACAAGTGGCAAGTCTGAAGATTCAACGGAATATCTAAAACGGCGAGAAGTGACAAAAAATTGATGAGGGAATAATTAGAGTATGAGATAAAGCTAGCCAGAAATATAAAAACCAATACCAAGTTTGTATAAATATTTAAAGGAGAGAGGAGTTAACAAAGTGAACAATGCTCCTATAGAAAGTGAGACTGGAAAATTAACAATAGTAAATAAGAAAATGGCTGATAAATTTAATGGGTACCTTGCATCAATCTTTATTAGAGAGGAAATGAATGACATCCCAGGGACAGAAAAAAAATCAGGGAATTAAAGGGAGAGAGGAACTTGGGGAAAATTGCCAAAGTCTTTTCTGAATCCAATTAGCTAGCTCTCCCTAGATCCCATGCAGCCTAACCTTCACGACTAGCCTGCCATGCAGGACCTTGTCAAAGGCCTTACTGAAGTCCATATAGACAACATCCATTGCCCTATCCTCATCTATCCTCTTAGTTTCCTCTTCAAAAAACTAGAAAAGATTTCAGACATGACTTCCCACACACAAATCCATGTTGACTATCCCTAATTGGACCTTGACTATCCAAATGTTGGTTGATCCAGTCCCTCAGTATCATCTCCAATAACTTGCCTACCACTGATGTCAGCCTCACTGGCCTGTAGTTCCCTGGCTTGTCTTTGCTACCTTTCTTAAACAACAGAACAACATTAGCCACCCTCCAGTATTCCAGAACTTCACCACTGGCTAAAGATGAAGTAAAAGTCTCTGCAAGGGCCTCTGCAATTTCTTCCCTAGTCTCCCACAACATCAGAGGATGGACTTGTTCGGGCCCAGGGGATTTATCCACCGTAATGCAATCGAGAGCTGCAAACACCACCTCTAGTAATCTGTATGGGGTCCCCCCTCCTTGTTTCCCTTATTCCCGTTCGTCCATGATTCTCTCCTCAGTAAACACTAAGGAGAAATATTCATTAAAAATCTCCCCATGTCCTGTGGCTCAACACATAGACAGCCATGCTGATCTTTATGGGGACCCATTCTCTCCCTAGCCACCATTTTCTCTTAATATAGCTATAGAACTTCTTGGGATTATCTTTTAACCTTATCTGCCAGATCCATCTCATACCCTCTTTTTGCTCTTCTGATTTCTCTCAAGGGTGCTCCTACACTTTTTATAGTCAGTTCAGGATTCACTTGAGCCCTGATACCTTAAACCCAATGTATGCCGCCTTCTTTTTCCTCACCAGAGCCTCAATATCCCTCATCAGCCAGGAATCCCGAAACCTGCCAGTTTTTCCCTTCCTCTTAACAGCTGCATACTGTCCTTGGACTCTTGATATCATACTTTTAAAGCCTCCTTTTTCTTCAAACCAATCCACCCAATCGACTGTTGCCAAATCCTGCCTAATGGCCCCAAAATTGGCCTTGCTCCTGTTTTAGCACCTTAACCTGTCGACCTGTCTTATTTTTTTTTCCATAACTATGTTAAAACTAAGAGAATTATGGTCACTTGACCCAGAGTGCTGTCCAACTGAGACTTCAGTCACTTGCCCAAACTTGTTTCCTAAGGGGAGGTGCAGAGTTGCACCCTCCCGAGTGGGCCCTCCCGTCACATTTGACAAATTCCACCCTGTCTGGACCCTTTACACTCTCTGGTTGGCCCAGTCAATACAGAGGAAATTAAAATCTTCAACCGATACTACTCTGTTATTCCTACAGGTATCTGCAATCTCTCTACTCCTCTGCTCCCCCATTACCCACTGGCTATTTGGGGTCTCTAATACGGTGCGAACAGAGTGACTATCCCCTTCTTTCTAAGTTCAAATCAAATGGCCTCATTTGATGACCGCTTAAGAATATCCTCTCTAAGCACTGTTGTTATATCCTCCCTTACCAAAAGGGCAACTCCTCCTACTTGCTTACTTGTACTTCTGTTATGCCTGTAGCTTCTGTATCCTGGAACATTGAGCTGCCAGTCCTGCCCTTCTCTCAGCCATGTTTCTGTTATGGCTAATCCATGCTCTGAGCTCATTTGCCTTACCTTGTCAGGCCTCGTGCTTTGAAATAAATGCGCTCTAAACCAGAAGTCTTTCTCTTTCCTGTGCCCCGGCTATCCTGAATAGTAAACTTGCTCTCGATGGCTAATGTATTTCCCCCGACTTCTCAAAGGCCCATCTCTTATTCAGAGTCCCACACCCCCCCACTCCCCCACCACCACCACCTTGCCAAACTAGTTTAAACCCTCCTGGGTAACACTCTCAAATCTCCCTTCAATGATATTGGACACCCTCTGGGTTCAAGTGCAACCCATCCCTCTTGTACAGGTCACCTCTACCCCAGAAAAGATCCCAATGATCCAAGAACTGAAAATTCTGCCCCCTACACCAGCTCCTTAGCCACACATTTGTCTGGCCTATCTTTCTATTTCTGTCCTCACTGGCATGTGGCACTGGGAGTAATCCGGCGATCGCTACCTTTTGAGGGTTCTGCTTTTTAACTTCTTACCTGACTTCCTATGCTCATTTCACAGGACCCCATCCCTTTGTGCCCATCAATACAAATGATATAGGTGGTTAATGACCTCTGGCTGTTCACCCACCCCCTTCAGAATGTTCTGCAACTGCTCAGAGACATCTTTTGACCCTGGCACCCGGAAGGTAATACACCATTCCGCATCCGCTTCCCCACCCCCCAGTAGTATCCCAAGTGGTTACTGTTAAAGGTTGTTGCAGAAAACAGAACCTCTTGGTGTAGTGGTAGCATATTACTAGAGATAAAAGCTTGGCTGGTGAGCAGGAAGTAGAGAATAGGCACAAATTCCATCTTTTTCAGGTTGCGAAGAGGTAACAAGTGGTGTGCCACAGGGTTCAGTACTCGTACCTTAATTGTTTACATCTTCATTAACTGAGCGTGGGCTTCCCAATCTGTGGGTCGTGACCCCCAGAAAGGTCTGCAGCTAAAATTTCCGGGTTATGATTGCCCTGGAGCTCTGACCAAGTTTTAACAGCTGTGTGGCCCCTTCTTAAATTGTGTAGTTTTATTTGTAGTGGATGTGGCCTTACTGCGCAATCTTCTAGGCCTGAATGGTGTCCTAAAAAAGTCAATGGGAAAGTAGGTGATTTTTATCATAGAATTTTACAGTACAGAAGATCCTTTTATGTGATATGACCATTGCTAGCCAGGCCAGCATTTATTACCCATTCCTAATTGCCCAGAGAGCATTAAAGAGTCAACCATACTGCTGTAGTTAGGAACAACATGTATATCATGTGACTGAGGTTTTGGTTTGAGCCACTTTTGTCCCTGAGGTACGTTCTTGTCCATCAAAACCCATTGTGTTTTGCAGCAGATAACTGTGGGGCCGTTGGTGCATCTCCAATATTATATGTTTCAGTGGTTTCCTGTGTTTTGAACTGGCTAGCATATAGATTTATCTCTAGTTTCTTTAATGTTGGCTTGTTTGGAATGTTCATGCAAGTAAGAGGTGTGACCTTTCAGAGACAGTAATGTAAAATTTTGTTTCTTGGCCATTGCTGACAATTTCTAGAAACAGCCACCTTGCCCATTCTGTTGGATAGCATCCACTTCAAAATTCAACAATTCTTTTTCAATTTTAAAAAAAAGTGAATGTAAACAAGATACCGTGGTTTCAAAACAAGAAAAGGATCTTGCTGCATGATGTGGGGAAGAATTTATTGTTACACCAATTCTATTGTATTAAGGTTACCCAAAGGAAAATCTCACCTCCTGAATATGCTTTTTTTTGTTCGTGGTGAGTTAGGGCACCAAGCAGCAGAATTTTGGATGACCCAGAGTTTGTGGAGGGTTGAATGTTGGGGACCAGCCAGGCTGGAATCTTAAGGCTAGAAGCAACAAAGGCATGAATGAGGATTTCAGTACAGATGAGTTCAGATGGGTGGGTAGGTTGGGCCTACTGAGGTAGAAATAGGTAGTCTTAGTGATGGTGCAAATATATGGTCATAATACTATTTACTGTGTAGGGTGTTGCCCTTCTGCCACTGGCAATACATTTAATATACTTACACTTTTGGCTTGCAGTTCAGGACACTTCAGGAGTTGCTTTATCTATTCAAAATAAATTATTTCCCTGTTAACAGTCAACCATAAGTAAACACTCTCTCTTACATTCAGAAGATGTGATTTTCCCTTTGCGTCCACCTCATTAGATATACATATTCCAGTTCAGTATCTGACAATACAGTTAAATTAACAAATACTTACATTTTCTGCTTTAAATAACATTTGCAATGTCTTTCTCATGCATGGCATGAAATGAGGTAGGAAAAGTAATTTAACTAGGATTCTGCAGTTTTTAAAATGCCTTTGGACAGCTAGGGAGACAGAGAAATGTGTTTGGCTACTGACATTTGTAACCTGGTGCTGCTGGTATTCTGCCTACTTGCGTCAGAGGTAGACGGCTTTACTGTAACTGCTGTTGCCATGGCAAAGTGTTGGAGGTGGATTCTTAGGAACCCTAAACCTCAGATTGTGTGTGAGGATCACAAAATGAATATAATCTGATCAAGCAGGGTAAATCATGTGTGAAGTTGAATAGGAACTGGGGAATGACCTGTCAGCAGTCTGGTAACGTGGATTAAGAAAAATAATTACAGATGAACTAAGCATGCTTTGTTATGGTTGCATGAAAATTATTGTGAAGCTGGTCTGTTTGCCTATTTTGAGTCAGTTTAAATAGTGAAGAAAATTTGCATGTTTGGTCTTCATAGGCTGTAAATTTTGTTCATACTATTTCACAGCTATGAATTTTATGTTTTGTCTTTAATTTTAAATTGTCTGATCAAATACATTTGGGGACCAAAATGTGTTGAGGTTTTATTGTTACAACTGTGTCCACATTATATTGTTCGATTGTGAGTGATTTGCATGCCAATTTGAAGCATCAATGCATATTTTTTTGTATCTCCCTTTTTCCGTGAACAAATGTGTGTTTTCTGTCTGATTTGTTCTTCTGTGTCAGATCAATCTTCTATCTCTGTTTCTATGCCTGCCTCTTTTTGTGTGTGGATCTCTGTCTGTATTCTGTATCTCTGCTTTTCTGTGCCTCTCTCTTTTTGTGCTCATATCTAAATGCGTATATTTCCACAACTTCTACTCAGTTTGTTTGTGTCAGTGATTCAATCTCTGTGTCTTTTGGCATATATATATATTTCTCAGCATATATGCTGATGTATTTCCCTGAACATCAGAGATGCAACTGCTAAAACTACTATCACAATACTGACGCGATTTCATAGCACCTAGCTTCATTGAGGTAAGTGTAAATTTTTAATTACTGCATTTCTTCTAAGCCACTCTTTAAGTTTTTGATAAGCCCTAAGCCATTTTTTTGCTTTACAAATAACAACATTTTATGTATAAGACCTTTTGCAAGTGAATGTTTTTCCAACATTTTTTGCTTGCCATCATGCTTATAAAGTTGGCTTTATTTCAGCAAATATTTTTCTTTATACATTGTTGAATAACCATTGTAAATCAGTGGAGTGATGTCTGCAACTCTGAGCATAATTGAGTACTGCATATCCTATGTACATTTTTATTTCTGAAAATTCAACTTCCCCACACCCATAATTCGTGAGGATCTCTGTGCAAAAAAAAAGATACTATTAACACTTAAGGGAATTCGGGATCTCTGTACATGTTCTACAAGACTTGAAAAAAAGTTTGTTTCAGCATACTTTGGGGAAAACAGAATCGAGATTCTAATAATGAGCTGATAAATCTTCAAATTAACATCTATAAATCTACAGTTTGCAGTGCTCTTGTTGTGTAATAATGATCCTGGTTGCCTGTGTTGTGTTCATTCCTAAACTTGTTAGATGTAATCTCAAGAACCATAAATGAAAGATAATATGTATTTTCAAAATAAGAATAATATGCACACGTGCAATCAAATCACTGCCTGTACATATCCCATTCTAGTGGCTGAGAACAGCAGAAGCAGGTTTTTCACAACAATCAAAATACTTCATAGTCCTTCATGTAATAGTTCACATAAATGAGAAGTTGTCATTTTAAATTGAAATTTTGTAAAAGATAGTGGTGATTTATTTTGAAGGCTAAGGTATGAGTTAATGTTAAAGGTGTCAATTAATGCAATCTTTGCAGATAGTAGAACATTTCATGTCCAAATAGGGAGTCAATGCATGAAATTACGTTTTGGGAAATAAACACGTAAGCAGTTGAAACATTTGTCTGAAATTTCTTTTTTTCTGCAGAAGTAATAATAGCCATTTATTTGAAATGGATCAGTGTTTCTACTAAAATGGAAGAGATTTTTCAGACAAAGGCATGGAGTATACACCTGAGATATAGTTTTGGAAGGTTTCTTTTCAGAAACTGACGATTTTCGTTAAAGATTGGGCAGGTAGAGGTGGTACGAGCAGAAAAGAGACGTTTTGAACTAGTTACTGAAGAGACCACTTTTGGCAACATTTTCCTGAGCCAGGAGCACCATAGTTTTAAAACACTTCCTGCTGATTTTTGTGAAAACTTGTTGAGTTGAGTTTTTAGCTGCTCCTACAATTGTCTTAATTAATGACCCTCCACACTTTATGGGGGAATGAATTCACACTATGACTTCCAAATAAATGTAATTGGACAGACATTGCTGTATTACTTAAAAATCACCTCAAAGTATCTTCGCAAAAGTTAATTTCTTGTAAATATTTTCCATTTCCATTGAACTTTAACATAGATGACCAAGAAAGCTAAATTATTTGAGTACTTTGATTAAAATGTGAAATGTTTTGCCAGTGTTTAAGAATGAGAATATATTTTGAATATAGTGACAGCCTGTACGCTAACAGTTAATGGATAAATGGGATGCTGGAGACTGCAAATAGGAAAAAGAAGTGCTGCTCTGAATCAAAAGAGCGTGGAGGTGAAGACGGCAGAAGAAGAGTTTGACTTCATGTCATGCCGAAATTCCTTAAGGTGGGGACGCAGATGAATAAAGCTGAGGCCTTTGCTGAGTACGGAGTGTTCAGCATTGGAGAGCGGAAGGTTGGGAGGGATGGTGAATACCTGACAGGAGCTGGGGGTAGTTGGGAGAGGGGATGGAATCAGAGGGAGCGGGAGTAGAGGAAGGTTCCAGAGGGCCTCGGGTATTTTTGAGATGTTGCATCTTGTGGGCCTTGATGCCTGAAAGGAAAAGAAAAAGTTTCTTGTTAGCACGACGAACGTGCCAGAGGATGAAGTGGAACCGCGAAGTGCAGCCCTGAGCCGGTGTGTGGGGATGCTGTTTTAGAGCAATGCCGAGAGTGTGCATGTGACTCTGCATAGCACTGAGTGTGGATTTCTGTGTGCGGCGAGGGCGGCTGTCTGTGGAACGTTGAACATCAACGTTGCAATCTTGCCCACCGACATTAATTTCACTCAGTCCTGGTGTTTTACCAAGAATTTGCTAAAACTCGTTTCCACAGCCACATCACATTCATCAGTGACTGCCTCCGGATCAGACTCACTCCACATGGATTCCAACTGAAGTTTCATCCCTCATGTTTTGAATCCTCCCAAGATTACAGATATATCCGTGATGTTCAACGTTCCACAGAGAGCTGCTCTTGACGCATAATGAGATCCACACTCAGTGCCATGCGGCGTCACATGCACACTCTCGACCTTTCTCTCCAACGGCATCGCAACACACTGGCTCAGGCTGCACCACTTCGCAGTTCTACTTAATTCTCCGGCTCATTCGCTGTGCTAACAAGAAACTTTTTCTTTTCCTTTTTCAGGCATCAAGGCCCACAAGATGCAACAACTCAAAAATACCTGTGGCCCCTCTGAACCTTCCTCTCCTCCCCTTCCCTCTGACTTTATCCCCTCTCCCAAACACCCCTCCTCCTGTCAGGTATTCACCATCCCTCCTAACCTTCTGCTTTCCGATGCTGAATGCTCCGTACTCGGCAAAGGCCTCAGCTTTATTTCTCTGCGCCCCCACCTGAATGCTGTCTTCGTCTTCGTCTTCGTCTCCGTGCTCATTTCTTTGGACAAGAGTCCTCTTCCTGTCCCACAGACCCCTTTGCCCAATTCCAACACTCTCCCTCCACCTGACCCTGCTCTCCGGCCTTCTACCTACACTCGATCTGTTCAGTGAGAACTATTAACGTGACATTAGTTGTCTCAATTTTGCTGCCCCGTCACCAAATCCAACCTATCTCCCTCCGAACTGACTGCACTCCATGCACTCTGATCTAACCCTGACTTTGGCATTAAGCCTGCCGATAACGGTGTGGTGCTGTTGTAGTCTGGCATACTGATCCGAACCTTGTGGGGGATGAGCGCCAACTCTCAGATACCACCTCCTACCTTCTCCTGGACCATGACCCCACCATTACACATCAGGCCATTGTATCCACTATGGTGACTGATCTCATTTCATCAGTGATCTCCCCCACCTCCGCTTCCAAGCTGATAGTTCCCCAATCCCGCACAACTTGTTTCTACCTTCTGCCAAAGTAGGACTGTCTGGGCAGACCCATTGTTTCAGCCTGCTCTTGCCCTACAGAACTCCTCTCTTCCTACCTTGACTCAGTCTTCTTCCCCTGGTCCAACCCCTGCCCACGTACATCCACGATTCCTCTGACGCCTTACGCCGGTTTCAAAACTTCCCGTTTACCGGTTCCAGCCGCCTCCTCTTTATCCTGGATGTGCAATTCCTTTACACATCCGTTCCCCCACCAGGAGGGTCTTAGGGCTCTCTGCTTCTTCCTGGAGCAAAGAGCTGAACCATCCTTACACACCACCACCGTCCTCCGCTTGGCCGAGCTTGTCCTCCCCCTCAACAACTTTTCTTTTAACTCCTCCCATTTTCTTCAGGTAAGACGGGTTGCCATGGGTACCCGCATGGGGCCCTAGTTACGCCTGTCTCTTCACTGGGTACGTGGAACATTCCTTCTTCCAATCCTATTCTGGCTCCCACCCACAACTCTTTCTCCGATACATCGATGATATCATCGGTGCTGCTTCCCCCTCTCGTCTGGAATTGGAAAACTTCACCAATTTCACCTCCAATTTCCACCCTGCCCTCCACTTTCACTTGGTCTATCTCTGATTCCTCCCTTCCCATCCTCGACATTTGTTTCATTTCTGGGGATAGACTGGCCAGAAATATCCACTACAAACCCACTGAGTCCCACAGCTACCTGGAATACATATTCTCATGCCCCACTTCCTGTGAAGACTCCTTCCCATTCCCTCAGTTCCTCCGTCTCCATCGCATATGTTCAGATGAGGCCAACTTCGACAAGGGAGCCTCCGAAATGTCCACCTTCTTCCTCAACCGAGGATTCCCCAGCTCCGTTGTCAACAGGGCCCTCAACCAGGTCCGACCCATCTCCGCATTTCTGTCGTCCACCCCTTCTCTTCCCTCCCGCAACAGCAATAGGGTTCCCCTTATCCTTACCTACCAGCCCACTCGCATCCACATCCAGAAGATCATCAGATGCCATTTCCGCCACCTCCAGCAAGATGCCACCACCAGACACATATTCTCCTCCCCTCCCGTGTCCACTTTCTGCAGGGACCGTCCCCTCCGGGACACCCTGGTCCACACTTCGTTCACTCTCCACACCCCCCACAGCCCTACTGCACCTTCCCCTGTAACAGGCGATGATGCAACACCTGCCCATTTACCTCTTCCCTCCCCAGTATCCAAAGGCCCAAACATACGTTCCAGGTGAAGCAACACTTAACCTGCACTTGCCAGAATCTAGTCTTGTGCATTCGCTGTTCACAATGTGGTCTCCTCTACATTGGGGAAACGAAGCATAGACTTAACGACCACTTCACAAAACATCTACGTTCTGCTTTCACAAAAGACCCTGAACTACCTGATGCCTGTCACTTTAACTTGCCACCATGCTCCCCGCCCAACATCTTTGTCTCTGGCTTGCTGCAGTGTTTCAACGAAGTCCAACGCAAGCTGGAGGAACAACACCTCATTTTCTGCTTGGGGACCCTATAGCCCTCTGGACTCAATATTGAGTCCAATAATTTTAGGGCCTAAACTCTCCCATGTCCCAGCCCTACCCACACACCAGGCCTTGTTACCACATAGCTTGCCATTACACACCCCCGTTGTTAGTCACTAACAGTCCTCACTAATAAGTATTCACCCTTCCAGCCTGATTGTTAGCAATTCCTTTGTCTGTCCAACTGTCTTTCTCTCTCTTAGGATAGAGCCCAATCGCTTACTCCCACCCTGACCCACCTCCCTATTTTCTGCTTGTAAACTGACGTTTTCCCAGCCACCATTAGTTCTGAGGAAGGGTCACCAGACCTGAAACATTAATTCTGTTTTTTCCTTCACAGATGCTGCCAGATCTGCTGGGCTTTTCCAGCAACTTTGATTTTGACTAAACACTATTTCAGTATTGAAACTTCCCTGAAAAGCTTTTATTCTCCAGAAACCAATTTAAATATACCCTCAACTTAATTTTCCTATTGCAGCTGGTCAACTTCTATTCACCAAACCAGTTTTTAGATGATGAAGGACAAATTAGAGCTCTCCCTCTCACCAAAGTTCATTGAATCTTGTTGTTCCATTTTACCCCTTATACACTTCATCTTTTCCAGCTGAGCTCAAGTTCTCATTCGCATTTTGCTTAGAGGAAAATAGAGTCTTGCTTCATATCTTTCTGCACTCTCTGCTTCGCCCAACCCACCCCGCCACCTCTTTCTGTTGCATGGAAACGATTTGTGTCTAAGAAGTTTGGGAATACTTTAAGAAAATGTGCAATTTGATCCTATGAAGATTTTCCATGAACTCTTCTGGTCTCAAAGCCCATCTTCATGACAATGAGGGTCTTGTCACAGGGTAGAAATGCTAATTGGCTTTTCTTGAGAGCCTCAACTTCATTCTATCATGGAATCATACTAACAGTTAAAACTGTAACCTTTTATAAAACTTGGCATTCCTAACTCTAGTGGGGGCTTAGAGACAACTCATCAATCCACTGCCAGCACAGCTGCTAAATTCATTGCTTACAGGTGTGAATACGTTGTACTTTATTCACAGTAAGACAATCTGGCCCACTGTTATTCTTCAATAAGCAAGCGACTAAGCTTTTTGTTGGGCAGATTCAAAACAGGTCACATGACCTCCTTCGATCCTTAATTTTTCTGTTAAATTA
Organism: Rhincodon typus; assembly: GCF_021869965.1. NCBI lineage: Eukaryota > Metazoa > Chordata > Chondrichthyes > Orectolobiformes > Rhincodontidae > Rhincodon > Rhincodon typus. The sequence goes on along the minus strand of NC_063333.1, from coordinate 112,378,300 downwards.
AACAGACATTTTAAAACATCATAATTTTACAAAATTTCTCATTTGTAATAAAGTTTGTATTCCAATGGCATAATCAAGGAATAGATATTTTCCAATCAACTTGTTCAGAAATGTTATTACACTCACCTCTTGAGTAGGTGGGACTTGAACCTGTGCTGTCCTGAATCTGAGGTAGGAATCTACCATTACACTGCAAAACTCTCATAATCAAGAGATAGTAGGAACTGCAGATCTTGGAGAATCTGAGACAAGGTGCAGAGCTGGATGAACACAGCAGGCCAAGCAGCATCATAGGAGCAGGAAGGCTGACGTTTCGGGCCTAGACCCTTCATCAGAAATGGGGGAGGGGAAGGGGGTTCTGAAATAAATAGGGAGAGAGGGGGAGGCGGATAGAAGATGGATAGAGGAGGAGATAGGTGGAGAGGAAACAGACAGGTCAAAGTGGTGGGGATGGAGCCAGTAAAGGTGAGTGTAGGTGGGGAGGTAGGGAGGGGATAGGTCAGTCCAGGGAGGACAGACAGGTCAAGGGGGCGGGATGAGGTTATGGGAAATGGGAGTGCGGCTTGAGGTGGGAGGAGGGGATAGGTGGGAGGAAGAACAGGTTAGGGAGGCGGGGACGAGCTGGACTGGTTTTGGGATGCGATAGGGGGAGGGGAGATTTTGAAGCTTGTGAAATCCACATTGATACCATTAGGCTGCAGGGTTCCCAAGCGGAATATGAGTTGCTGTTCCTGCAACCTTCGGGTGGTATCGTTGTGGCACTGCAGGAGGCCCAGGATGGACATGTCGTCTGAGGAATGGGAGGGGGAGTTGAAATGGTTCGCGACTGGGAGTTGCAGTTGTTTATTGCGAACCGAGCGTAGGTGTTCTGCAAAGCGGTCCCCCAACCTCTGCTTGGTTTCCCCGATGTAGAGGAGGCCACAACAGGTACAGCGGATGCAGTATACCACATTGGCAGATGTGCAGGTGAACATCTGCTTGATGTGGAAAGTCTTCTTGGGGCCTGGGATGGGGGTGAGGGAGGAGGTGTGGGGGCAGGTGTAGCACTTCCTGCGGTTGCAGGGAAAAGTGCCGGGTGTGGTGGAGCTGGAGGGGAGTGTGGAGCGGACAGGGGAGTCACGGAGAGAGTGGTCCCTCCGGAAAGCAGATAAGGGTGGGGAGGGAAAAATGTCTTTGGTGGTGGGGTCGGATTGCAGATGGCGGAAGTGTCGGAGGATGATGCGTTGGATCCGGAGGTTGGTGGGGTGATACGTGAGGACGAGGGGGATTCTTTTTTGGTTGTTATTGCGGGGACGGGGTGTGAGGGATGAGTTGCGGGAAATGCGGGAGACACGGTGGAGGGCATTCTCGACCACTGAGAGGGGTGGGGGGGGAGTTGCGGTCCTTGAAAAATGAGGACATCTGAGATGTACGGGAGTGAAATGCTTCATCCTGGGAGCAGATGCGGCGGAGGCGAAGGAGTTGGGAATAGGGGATGGCATTTTTGCAGGAAGGTAGGTGGGAGGAGGTGTATCCTAGGTAGCTGTGGGAGTCGGTGGGCTTGAAATGAATATCGGTTTCTAGGTGGTTGCCCGAGATGGAGACAGAGAGGTCCAGGAAGGTGAGAGAGGTATTAGAGATGGTCCAGGTGAACTTAAGGTTGGGTTGGAAGGTGTTGGTGAAGTGGATGAGCTGTTCGAGCTCCTCGTGGGAGGAGTACGAGGTGTCGCCGATACAGTCATCAATGTAACGGAGGAAGAGGTGGGGTTTAGGGCCAGTGTCGGTACGGAAGAGGGATTGTTCCACGTAACCTATGCTCATCATTTTAATTTCATAAAGGCATTTTGCCTGCCACACAGTTGAGCAATATCATCTATTCATTTCAGTACTGTTTTGATGCCAGGTGTGTAGGCCGTAAGTTCCAATGATTAGCTCATTAATTCATTAGCCAATCAAGTTGAAGATAAGCATTTGAACTTGTATCATGGTTCATTTACATTTGCTTGAAGCAAAATAGAAGCAATCGTTCTCCATTGTTTTCTCTGTGATAATACCTCAGCCAAACAGGGTCAACTTGCCAACCAATCAGCATCATTTTCTTCTGCAGTGTAAGTTGTTATGATCATTTGAAACATGGCATTCTTGCATTTATCCTGATGACTGCAAGATGAAAAGCATCAGCATCATCCAAGTTCTGAGATGCCAAGTAACCCTTGCTTAATAAATAAAGTGGTTATGCACCATAATATATTTTGTGGACTTTAATTGGAATAACAATTTTTCTGCAAGTCTAACCATTACTTAGTGTTAAATACATCCAAATGCATTTAATCAATTTTGGATTGAGAATTTGAATTTTTCCAGTGCCCATCTTTTCTGTAATATTATAAAACAGATGATGTTTTCAAAAGCTGCCTATGTCAATATATCCAGTGCATAAAATCTTTAATTGAATTTGGCAAGTTTTGTATTGGGAAAGCACTAGAGAATTGTTGATTACTTAGTGAATGCAATTTTATATTCTAGAAAACAATCTTTATTGCGTACCAGCGCTTCCTTTTTCCTTAAATGTGGATTTTCCCTCATTGTGGTTGACCGAGCCCATGACCACGTGCTTTCTATTTTATGCACTTCTGCTTTAACTCATTTTTCTCTCTCTGTCTCTCACTTGGAACTATGCTATAGTTGCACTTTTTCCTCACCTTGCACTCTACCAGTCTCATTGAAACATTCTGTGAAATTTCTGTCATCTCTTCCATGATGCCACCATCAAGCACCACTTCCCCTCCCCTTTCAGCATTCCAAAAGATCTGTACCATCTTCAGTATACTAGTCCAAACTATAATACCCTCTCCCTATTATGTTGACTTTCATAGCATTAGGACTTGAGTACAGGAGCAGGGATTCCTTGCTGAAATTGTACAGTGACTTGATGAGACCACAGCTGGAGTACTGTATGTAGTTTTTGTCTCCTAACCTGAAGAAGGATGTTCTAGCTATGGAGGGAGTGCAATGAAGGTTTACCAGACTGATACCTGGGATGGCAGAACTGATGTATGAAGAGCAACTGGATTAGTTAAGACTATATTCAACGGAGTTTAGAAGAATGAGTAGCATCTAATAGAAACCTATAACATTCTGACAGGACTACACATAGTAAATGCAAGAAGGATGTTCCTGGTGATCAGGAAGTTCAGAACCATGGGGGACAATCTAAGGATGGGTGTAGGCTATTTAGGATACAGATGAGGAGAAATTTCCTCACCTGGAGGGTGATGAGCCTCTGGCATTTTATCACAGAAAGCATTGAGGCCAAAACATTGAATGTTTTCACGAAGATTCGGATGTAGGTCTTAGGGCTAAAGGCCCAAAGTGTATGAGGAGAAAGCAGGAACAGAATACTGAGTTGGATGATCAGCCATGATCATATTGAATGGTGGAGCAGGCTGAAAAGGGCCACCTGGCCTAATCCAGTTTCCTTTTTTAATGCGTATGGCAGCATTGCATGCAAGTGAGGAGAAGCAGTACTGGATCATTTATCACCTACCTTTTCAATATTAAAGGTCCAAATGACATGAATTAACGATTCCTTTGTACTACTTTCAATTGAGTATGTCATATTCACTCTTATTATGCGGCCTAATTTACACTGGGGTGACCAAACATGGTCTTGTTCTTGTTCGACTTTAAAGTCCAATGGCCCACAAGTGTAACTCCTGAGCTTTCAAATATCTGTCTTTTTTATTGTCTCACTCTAATGTTTCTGTTTTTGGCTTGATGCAGTGTTCGAATGTATTCAGTGTAATCTCGAGGAACTGCATCTCATCCTTTAGACTGGAGTTTTTACAGTTGTCTGACCTCAATGCTTCCATTTTGTTTAATTCCTCTTTGCTGGTTTGGTTCATTCTTTTCTCTTGTTTCTCCCTTTTATCTTTTTAGTAGGCAGCCACTTGTGATTCTGCCATTACTACCTCGTCAGTACAGCATTTGTTTATTTTTCCATTACTATGCTCTTTGACTTTGCACCATGAAATCTTTTGGCATTAAATATCTCCTACTCTTCACTTTCTCAATTTTCCTTGTGTTCTTTATCCACGGTCTCTTTTTCATGTTTTCAAAATTCTAACTTTTTTAACTTTTTCCAGATCTGATGAAAAGTAAGTGTCCTGAAACATTAAATCCATTCTATCTCCACAGATATTGCTAGACCTGCTGAATATTAGTCATCATTACATCTGTTTCCTTTCAATTGTTCCATGCTCCAATAAAATTTAATGTCGCCTTCTTTAGGCGAGCTCTTTAAAATGATGAGTACATTTCTCAATTGATAATTTCCAGCAGGTTTTAAAGTGAATTGATGGAAAATTATGGACTGCAAAGGCTGAATTTCCTGATTATGTTCTCTGAGTAGAGTGCCAAGAGCACACAGCTGCAAAATTTGTCCTCATGGCCTACTTGTGGTCATTCTGACCTTAGTTATCATGTGTCACTTGACAGGAAAGTTTAAAAATTGTGATGGGATTTACACATTCTTTATAGTGGGAGGGGTTTGAGGACATTTTCAAAATGTGATTGTAGCTGAAAGTTGGCTTAAAGATTACAAAACTCAAAATGTTAATAAACTGCTTGAACGTATATGAGCAGTTAGTTAACTACAGGGAGTTGTTTGTGGAAACTCTTCTTTTTTTAATGAGGATATTCTGATACTGATTACAATAGACACTTGGTCTGAAAGCATTTTAATCTCCAGCTGCTTTGTTCTCTTGAATGGAATTGTGAAACTTACAGAAGTCACTCATTACACAATTTGTTAATATCCCTGACAACAAGGTGCAGGGCTGGATGAACACAGCAGGCCAAGCAGCATCATAGGAGCAGAGGGGCTGATGTTT
>NC_063333.1:112333566-112368429 GCF_021869965.1 Rhincodon typus | reverse complement strand
TGGCCTGCTGTGTTCATCCAGCTCTACACCTTGTTATCTCTGATCCTATTTGCTCATGTCTATCCAGTCAGACTGAGGCTTACCTAACGTGCACATGTTTAGCAAACTAAGCTCTTACTTACAATCAAACCTGTAATCTGGACCTTGATTGATTTGTTAGAGTTTCGCAAAAGACAAATCATTCCTAACAGTTGTTGAGTAATTAATTGCTGGCTTTTCAAATTTTTCACATGGGCCCTCTTGTGGCACAGTGGTGATGTCCCTACGCCTGGACCAGTTCAAGTCCCACCTTGAAGATGTGCAATAACATCTCTGAACAGGTTAATTAGAAAAATAGGTTAATTAAAAAGAAATCCGCGTTTTAAAAAATCCAGTTTTTTCACAAGGATGATTGGGAGTTTAGAACTAGACCAGTTGAGTTGTTGAAAGGTTACTGAAGTGCCTTGTGTCTGCTGCGACATGGTTCAGGAATCTTAATCCAAACCCCATAAGTGAGGATTAATCAAAACTCCCTGCGTTCCACCCTCCACATAAATACTAGTGAGAATTAACTGCAGAAATTTCTGAAGGGCAATTGCACCTATTCTTGCTATTCAAGTGATTTGGCTGGTTGTTCAGAGTTGTGTTTAGTTAATCTTTCATGCAAAACTCTGAATAAAATTTAAGGCTGGTCAAAGACTAAATAGATATTAATTTCAATCCTGCATTGTGTGCTTATCTGTTAAATTAGTAACATAGGTTTCAGTATCATGTTTAGGCAGCAGGAGTAGTTGCTCGTTATCAACATAACAGCAGTTTTCCTGAAGTGCAAAGCAAATGATCATGCCATATATGCAATTAATTGTGAATCAGGGTGAAATCATAGGCCAGTCATTGTAAATGATCCCTACATGATCAGATACAATGTGTTCAAAAATATTGTTTTTTTTTTAGTTTCAAAGATTTGGAAGATTATACAGTATTGAATTTTATTCATAGAACATCGAACATAGAACATAGAACATAGAACATAGAACATAGAACAGTACAGGCCCTTCAGCCCACAATGTTGTGCCGAACTTTTACCCTAATCCTAAGGTCTATCTAACCTCCACCCCTACCTTATACTATCACCCATATGCCTATGTAATAGCCGCTTAAATGCGCCTAATGAGGCCGACTCCACGACCCTCTCCGGCAATGCATTCCGTGCCCCGACCACTGAGTAAAGAACCTACCTTTGACGTCTACCCTATATCCACCTCCACTCAATTTAAAACTATGCCCCCTCCTAATAGCTACCTCCACCCCATTATTTATGGGAAAATAATTGAGTTTGATCAGGAGAGGACTGATCAATTGAACTGAAAATGGATTGTTCTTACTTTCAATATAAAATATATCTCCAAAGGTAAGTCATCTTTTTTTCTCAAGAATCATTTTGTTAAATGAACAGTGCTTCGGGCAGTTATTCTTCACGAGGGATGAGTTGATTCCTGCTGAGAGAAATTTTGTTGAAAAATTTATTTAATCAAAATCTACAACATTGTGCGATTGGAGAAACTCCATGAACTTAAAACAGACAAACAGTGCTATGAAGGTGAAAAACTTGTCAAATGTATCTTGTTATTGGGAATTTTCCTAAAGACATCAGCATTTTCATTTTGGCCTGGAATTCCCCTGATGATATCACAAAGCAAGAATGCCTTTTAAAATCAGTGCACCAATAGAAAGGAAATGGGACCACGTAAGTGCATTGATTTAGTGCCGCTCATACTGGATGTCAGAGTTTTAAGTCAGGTCCCACTATGAAAAGTGGTGCGACTGCCTTTAGTTAATAAGGCCACAAGAAATGGGAGCAAAATAATAATAATTACGTAATACCATTTACATTGCAAAATACTATTTTTACATAATTACATAAAACTTTTTTTCAAAAGATATTTGTGAATGGATTGGCATTGTTTTTCAATTTCATTGTTTAATACTTTTGAGAAACCACTTTTAAGAATAAGAGCAGAAGTAGGAGCATTTGGCCCCTTGAGCCTGCTCACCATTCAGTAAGACTGCGTGCAGCCTAACTCCAATTTTGCCCCTCCAAAAAACTTTTGACGACTTTGTTAGCCAAAATTTAATTTAGTCATTTGCAGTCTGACAGGAGAACGTATGACCATGAAAGTTGCTAAATTGTTATTAAGAAGCCAACTAATTCTGTAATATGTTATAAAGGAAAGAACTTGCATCCTTGTGCACCCTCCTGTCATCCTGGTCCACACTGTGATAGATTGTACTAGAAGTCTCCTGGTACCACCTCCGGGCAACCAAATTATGCAATGAACATAGATTCAGTGGTATTGCCTACAACTTGAGATTTTTTTGAAAAGGAAGATAACTTGAAATAAACCTAGTTTGTGGTGTTTAATGCCTTTGTTGAGAAGAAATTTTGTGGATTAATTTTATTACTGCTCCTAATCAGTTGAAGCACTGAGGTAGTGTGAGTAAGCTGCCAACAATTTTTAACCTATTGCACCCTGACATGTGATGCATTTCAAGTTGATTGTGACCTGATGTTTTCGGTTCTTCTGTTGGGGGGAAAAAACATTTAATCACTTACTTGCTTGAGGATTTCATAGCTTCTGAAAATCACCAGTGTTGCATATTGTTTAAGCATTTCTCAAACCTACACCAATCTTTTGATTTTAGAATTATTTAGATTGTAATGTGTTGTCTTCGTAACAAGTTACAAACCCTTCTAGTACTACTGAAGGGGGTGACCTGGTGAAGGGTGATCTAATTCTGATTTTATATAAAATAAGAATTGGTTGTGCTCAGAATAATTGTATATGGTGGTTAATCCCAGAGCATGCACAGCTGGCAGGGTTTGTTTCAGTTCTTTGTCTGCTTTTGCCCTTTTGGACAAGTAATGTAATGCAGCCACTATTTTGTTTCAATTCCTGAAGTAAAAATCCAGTTTTGCTCAGTACTAGAAACTCTAACTTCAGTGATCCAGATAGAACTTTCTTTGTCATGTGGTTTGACTTAATTTAACAGTCTATGGTAGTTAATCATTTATTCCATGGACATCTCAAACCCTCCAGGTTTCTTCAGGTCAAACAGGTGGCCATGGATACCCCCATGGGCCCTAGTTATGCCTGTCTCTTCATGGGGTACATAGAACATTCCTTGTTCCAGTCCTATTCTGTTTCTCCGATTGTATTGATGATATCGTTGTGCTGCTTCCCTGTCTCATCTGGAATTGGAAAACTTCATCAATTTCGCCTCCGTTTTCCACCCTGCCCTCACTTTCAACTAGTCTATCTCTGACTCCTCCCTTCCCTTCCTTGACATCTGTTTCCATTTTTGGGAATAGACTGGCCACTAATATTCACTATAAACCCACTGACTCCCATAGCTACCTGGACTATACATCCTTGCACCCTGTTTCCTGTAAAGACTCCATCCCATTCTGTCAGTTCCTCCGTCTGTGTTGCGTATATTCAGATGAGGCCAGCTTCGACAAACGAGTCTCCGAAATGTCCACCTTCTTCCTCAACTGATAATTCCCCAGTGCCATTGTTGACAGCCCTCAACCGGGTCTGACCCATCCCCCGAACCACCACCACCACCCGCCCCCCGCCCGACCACCTCTCTTCTCTCCTGCACAGTGATAGGGTTCCCCTTGTCCTTACCTACCATCCCACCAGCATCCACATCCAGAAGATCATCAGACGCCATGTCCACCACCTCCAGCGAGATACCACTACCTTCCAGGTGAAGCAATACTTCACTTGCACCTCCCAGAATCTAGTCCAGTGCATTCGCTGCTCACAATATCGTCTCCTGTACATTGGAGAAGTGAAGCATAGACTGGGTGACCGCTTTGCAGAACATCTACGTTCTGCTCCCAAAAAAGACCCTGAACTTCCAATTTCCTGCCACGTTAACGCACCACCCTGTTCCCTGGTTAATATCTCAGTTTCTGGCTTGCTGCTGTGTTCCAAGCTGGAAGAATAACACCTCATTTTCCACTTGGGAACCCTGCAGCCTACCAGGCTCAATATCGAGTTCAATAATTTTAGGACCTAAACTCTCCCATGTCCTAGCCCCCTACCCCACACACCAGGCCTTGTTATCACGTAGCCTGCCATCACACACTACCTATTATTAGTCATTAACAGCTACTCACCCTCCTAGCCTGAACATTATCAAGTCCTTTGTCTATCCAACTGCTCTTCTCTCTCTTTGGGCTCTAGCCTTTATCCTAACGTTTACTCCCTACCCCACCCCCTCCCTATTTTCTGCATTTTAACCAACATTTTCCTGCTACCATCAGTTCTGAGGAAGGATCACTGGACCTGAAATGTTGACTGTGATTTTTTTCTTCACAGATGCTGCCAGTCCTGCTGAGCTTTTCCAGCAACTTCTGTTTTTGTTACACCAGATTGTATTCCCTTTTCAACCTATCAGTTCTTGTTAAACTGTTTTGCCATTACTCATTCTTGGCAAGCATGAAATTGACAATAAAAGGCAGTGTTTTCTTGACCCAGCTTTCTTTCATCAGGCAGAACAAAGCAAAATTTGCTTTAAGAAAATTTCCACGTACAATGGTAATGAGGAGATTGAGGTATCACACTCTGGCGTGATCTATGATTGCAATTGAATGTCTCTTGTGAATGGCATGAAAACGGGTTGTTTAGACATTGAATTTTTAAAATATTACATAAGGCTATATTTTTTAAAAAAAGATAGTTGTGAATGAATTGGCATTTATTTTACAATTTAATTGTTTCATACTTTTGAGAAGCCACTTTTGCACTGTCCCCAAGTAAGCAATTCTTAGCTATCTCTTAAACAGGATGGTGCAGATTGATTTCGAATCAGAATGGTTGACAAATTCTGTACTCTGAGCGTTCAGGTCAAGGAAATCGATGAGCTGGGAGCCTAGATTAGGCAATAGTTCTCTCCAAAATACCTTTTTAAATTCAGAAATCTTCTTGTTTAGTTGCAAAATGACTATCACTCTAGTTTCAATTTGCTAAAATTAACATTTATGTCCTTTGCAGTGGAGTTTCAAGTGTGATGTATTTGAAAATGGCTAATGAGTCCAATTTGTGCATGAAAAGATATATTACACTTTGGACACACCATTTTGTTGGTCCAGAAGCGGTATTTCTACTTTGGACTTGAAGCCCCTGATTCCTTTTGATCTTGTTCTGCTTACATAAGGTGTTGCCTTTGCTCACGAGACTGTTATGTGGAGTTATCCTATGTGAGACTCTGTCTTGGGTGATGAAATTCTTAAGTGTAACGTTCAGGATGTCTTTGAAGTGCTATTATTGGTCTCCTTGTGAATGATTTGTTTCAGTTAACTGGCTGTTTTGCACGTTTATTGGGCATCCTGGTAACATTTGGTACAAGTCTTATCTGGACTTCTCTTCAGACAGTGGAGATAGGCATATCAGTCAGAAGTTAAATTATTGGCCATTTAATCTGTCACTGAGGATACTATAATGACTTCAGTGGAAGGTTTGATACTTTAGAGAAATAGGGTTTGATGGGCAGACTGGTCGTAGTTTGTTGTTGACCATCTATATTCTAATTAGGCAGAATAAGAGATTATTCAGTTTCTGGATTTTTGTGTCATACTATTAAAAATGGCATACGTTGGCAATGGAAATTGAGAAAGTATAAAATAATGCTGATGAGCTATTTAAAATATTCCATTCCGTGAGGATTGTTGATGCTTCATCCTGAGCCTTTGTTTTAATAAATTACTCTTGGATAAAAGCTAGTACTATTGCTTCTACTTTTGGGTCAGGCATGGAGGCAGGCCCTAAGTCTGCCTCAGTTGGAACGAGAATTGAATCTAGGAGGTTGAGCTTATTCTGTAGCCATCCAGCCAACTGATAAGTTTTTCATAGAAGGACTGGGTAGCTATTGTATAGAAGGTTTTGTAGCATTTCGCATTTAAGTAAGTTTCTAAAGTAAGTGTCTAAATAGCATACTTAACAGCTTGTACTTGCACTTGTGTTGAGAGGTGTGTGCATGTTATGTTTGCTGTATTCACACCACATAATCATTTAGTTTTTCAATTCTTTTAAACCTTGGTAATAATTTTAGTAGGGGTAAGTAACCCTTTTGAAATTTTAATATACAGTACATTTGTGTGTTTTATGACCATCCCTGCCTTTAGAATCCACATACAATTCTGCACGTCTCAAGGTAATGTTTGTCACCTCACAGAATAAAAATTGTTGTACCTGAGGTGCCACCTGTTTCTTAGTAATTTCTAATTTATGTCACAGTTAGGCTAGACTCTAATGGACTGCAATTGCAATTAAGAGCTGTTTGGTGAAAATTAAATGACTTTTTGTAGGATTTTAATAGGAAGTAGTTTGAACTAAATGTAGTAATAAGGTGTATCATGATGTTTTTGAGTTGATTTATGTTTGATTGAAGTCAGTTGGTGCATATTCTATTTGTATGATTCTAGCTTCACTTGATTGAAAATGAATTGCTATCATTGGAGAAAAACAATGTTTGTTTGAGCTCACAAGTGTTTACTGATTAACTTGGTGGTTGTTCCAGTTGCTGCTCATGTACCATAAGGTTGTGTATATAACTCTGATTACGCGAGGGAGTTTTTCGTTCTCCTTTCTGCTCATGAAAGTGGTGTGATCAGATGAATATCCAGTTTGTCTTTGGAAAATATAATTTTTATCTGGCTCAAAATTTGTCAGTCTATCAGGGTTGGTGTTTAATGTTCAGCTGATTTATCTGTTCTCTCTATTTTCCTTTTGAAATCTTAGAAATTCTTTTCACCCTGATAGATGCAAAAAGGGACTGTACACCTATCTAGCATCAGAAGACACAGAATGATTTTGGTCATTGAAGGATTCTATCATCCTGTCTGTGCACACCAAAAAAGAGCAGCCCAGTCCAATCCCACTTTCATGCATCTGTTGTCTGTTAGAGATTGATGCTGTATTTTAATGCAATGAGGTTTTAATCTCTACTATTCTTTTCATACAACAGGTTCCAGACCTCCACTGTCCCCTGGATGAAAATAATTAACCCACAACTTCTCTCCAGTCCATTTTCTAATAATTGCTTTAAAAACTATGTACCCTGGATATTGACTTTTCTGTGACAAGAAATAGGTCCTTCCTATTCACAATAATAGAAAATATTGCAAGAACTTGCATTTTTGTGGCATCCCATCATATTCTCAGGATATCTTGAAGAATTTCACAACTAACACCTTACATATTAGTTTTGTATGTACTCTGGATATTAAAATATATATTACATGACAAAATGTAAAATTTAAAACAACTACACAACATGATGTTACAGTAGATCATCCAAGGCAATAGTCCTTTTGTGAAATGGATTTGCTATAGTCAGTGTATAATGGACAATAGTTCAGTCCTATTTGAATCTCCATATCTACATAAATCATAGAAGTTTACATCATAATTGGCTTATTGTGTGTGTGTGTGTGTGTGTGTCAGGACTTTGAAGAGCAACTTGTTAAGTCTTTGGTCTTTTATGTGGTTCATTGCAAATATTTTCTCTTTGGATAGTTATTCGGTTCTCTCCTGAAAGCTGCAATTGAATCTGTCTCCTATGTGCTCTCAGGCAGGGCATTCCAGGTACAAGCCATACACTCCATGAAATTGTTTTCGTCATGTCACTATTGCTTTTGGCATTCATCTTCAATTGATGTCCCTGACTCTCCATTCTCCCACCAATGGGAACAATTTCTCCCTAGGCCCATCAGGAATTTGATTTACATCTCTCAATTTTCTTCACTAACCCCTCTTCTCCAAATGAAACCTTTGAATTAAAAAAAAAAAGCCATGGAATAGTTACTCTTCCATTGCACTTCTTGGATCTTTCCTCCAAATGTTTTACGTACCACAAATTTCTATGAATGAGGGCAACAGTTATGTAACCAAATGGTCATTTTGTACACTGCAAGATCTCTTGTATTGCAATGAGATGAATTACCTATTTGTAGTGATAGTTGGCTGGGTTTCCCTGTTGCAATGTAATGAGATTCTTAATGCTCATCTCATGCTTGAACAAGTAGAATGGACCTTAGTTTGATATTTTCTAATCAACATGTTTAGAAATACATGTTTTGCACACTTCTGGAGCAGGTGGGACTTGAATCTGGACTTCCTGGTTCAGAGATAGGGACACTACCACTCTGCTGCAGGAGCCTTACCTTGGATCTTGGTTTAACATCTGATACAATGGACAACACCTCCAACAACCTATTATCTTAGAGTGGTTGCCTTAAGTTTGATGCTCAATTTCTAGCTTGGAATTACACAGCCATAAAATGCTATGATGTGATTACAACCAATTCAGGCGAACTGACATTAAGCTGAGTCATGAACTGAACAACAAAACCCACAACATTAACAATCATTCATTGCTTTGTGAAAAAAACAGCATCAAGATGCTCAGCAAAAACAGCCAGAAGTTGTATATTCCATGAATGTGACACAGCTCTCTTACAAATTACATTATTTTTTAGGAGTCACATGTAGTGAACTGTTCTTTTGAAGTTGAAGCATAAATGCAACAGATTATGCTTTAGGAAGTAAGGTTTGCTCCATGGCAGGAAAATGGATGTAAAAAATTAAGAACAATTTAAACAGTCTTTTTTCCTCTGTAGATATATTGAATGTCTTGAAGTAGGCTTGATTGTTTTATTTGGCCAGTCAATGTAAGGTGGCTGAAATAACACTTAACACTTTTCAACCAATGTGTAACTTGACACATTTAAAATTTAAGCCTAATTTCCGAAAAGTGAAGAACATCATCGAACTAATAGGAAGAATAACTCAAACACTTGAATTCAGAGATGTAACAAACAAAAATACATTGAAATTGTACAACTTGCATTGGGATTTGATAAAAACCTTACGGAGGATGTGAGAGTCCATGACATTTTGCAGTAGAGATTTACAAGAATGGCTCCAAGAGATCAGCGATTTTAGCTACAAAAGCAATAGATGATGGCAATCACAAATTAGTGGAATTTCAAATTCAGTTTGGAAGAGAGCAACTCTAGTCTCAAACTAGTGATTCAACAAGGCACAAGTCAGGAGTATGATGGAATACTCCCCACTTGCTTGGATGAGTGCAGCTCCAATAACACTCAAAAATCTCAATACTATCCAGGACAAAGCAGCCGCTTGATTGGCATTACATCCACAAGTATGCACTCCCTCCACCACCGATGCTTAGTAGCAGCAGTGTGTACTATGTACAAGATGCACTGCAGAAATTCACCAAAGATCCTCAGACAGCACCTTCCAAACTCAAGACCATTTGCAGCTAGAAGAACAAGGTCAGTAGATACATGGGAAGGCCATCACCTTCAAGTTCCCCTCAAGCCACTCGCCATTCTGACTTGGAAATATATCGCCGTTCCTTCGCTGTTGCTGGGTCAAAATGCTGGAATTCCCTCCCTAATGATATTGTGGGTCAACCCACAGCATGTGGATTGCAGTGGTTCAAGAAGTTAGCTCATAGATAATAGAATTCCTACAATGTGGAAACAGGCCCTTCGACTCAACAAGTCCACGACAACCCTCGGAGCATCCCATCCAGACCTACTCCCCTATAACCCACTTAATCTATACATCCCTGAACACCTATGGGCAATTTAGCATGGCCAATCCATCTAGCCTGCACATCTTTGGACTGTGGGAGGAAACCGGAGCACCCAGAGAAAACCCACACAGAAGAACTAGCTAGGAGTATAAAAAACTGATATGAGCTTCTAGTATTTTATTCTAGAATTTTAAGTAAAGTGAGTGTGGGTTCTCCAAAGAAAAAAATAGAAATTGCTGGAAAAGCTGAGCAGGTCTGGCAGCATCTGTGGAGAGAAATCAGTTAATATTTCGGGTCGAGTGACCCTTCCTTCGAATGATCTCCAAAGAATAAGTCTGGGGAACTAATAATAAAAAAATAAGAAATCCGATTCATCTTGATTCTAGAGAATGTAAATAACATCCCATAAATAATTGACAATCGGGAGGTGAAAGAAGGGTGGAACTTAAAACAATTAAATTCATTACAGTCGTAAAAAAACTTATTAGAACTAAAAACGCACAACTCTTCTTATCCTTGTGGACTTCATCCCCGGGTTATAAAATAAGTCACTGCTCAGATAGTAGATGCATTAATTTTAATGTTCTAAAATTCCCCAGATTGGAAATATGCCTCCTCTATTCAAGGAAGAAGGAAGACAGAAAGCAGGAAACTGTAGACCAGGTTGCCTAACATCTGTCATGGGAGAAAGTTGGAGACTTATTATGGAGGCTATAACATGTCACAAAATTAGAATCTCTGTGCAATCAGGCACAGTCAACACGGTTTTTTGATTAAGGAAATCATGTTTGACTAATTTATTAGAGTCCTTGAGGAAGTAACAAACAACATGAATAAAAGAAAACTCTTAGACATACTGTACTTTGATTTCCAGAAGGATTTGACAAGGTGCCACAACAAAAGTCGTTACACAAGTAAAAGCTCCTGATATAAAGGAAATGCATTAACATGGATACTAATTGGTTAGTGAGTACTGGATCATTTTTGAGTTGGTAAGATGTGATAAGTGTATGCTTCAGAGATTAGTGTGGGTGCCTCAATGAATTCTAATTTATATCAGTGACTTTGAAGAGACTAAGCTAAATTTGCCACTGATACAAAAAACTGTAGGAAAGCATGTTGTGAAGAGGACATAGGAATTTGGAAAAGGATTAAATTACTTTGGATTAAATGAGTGGGCAAAGATATGGAAAATAGAATATAACATGGGAAAATGTGAACTTATTTACTTTGGCAGGAAGACTAGAAAAGCAGCATACTACTGGAATATAAGAGGGATTGTAGGACTGAGGTACAGAGGGATCTGAATTAAATGCAAATAGCTTGCAGATACAGAAATATATTAGGAAGAAAAATTGAATGTTGTTTATTGCAAGGGGAATGGAATATTAAACTAGAGATGTTTTGCTTCAGGTGGTGAGACCACATCTGGAATAGTTTTGGTCCCCTTTCCTCAGAAATGAATGTATGCATTTGAAGCAGTTTAGAAGTGGTTCACTTAATTGATATTCAGCCTGAAGGGGTTATCTTATGAGTAGGATTTGGACAGGCTTGACCTATATCCATTTTGAGGTTAGAAGAATAAGATGATCTTATTGAATTGTATAAAATCTCGAGAGGACTTGATAGAATGGATACTGAAAAGATGTTTCCTCTAGTCAGAGACTGGAACTAGAAATATGGATTTTATATATTTATATATAATATAAAAATAGATAAATAAAGGGACTTCTGCTTAAAACTGAGATGAGAATTTTTCCCTTTTTGAGGATTGTGGTTCTTTGGAACTGTCTTTCCAATAGGGCAGTAGGGGTAGAATCATTGACTATTTTTAAGGTGCAGGTTGATAAATTCTTGGTGAGCAAAGAAGTTAGAGGTTAGCAGGGATAGGCAGGAAAGCAGAATTGAGGCCACACTCAGTTGCTGTGGTCTTATTGAATGGCAGAGCAGGCTCAAGGGGCTAATTACACCTCATAATTTGTGTGGTCATGCCTCAGTGTTACTAATTTCTCCCTTATCAGAATAGTAGATGACTTCAGCTTTTCAGTTAATCAATACTTGCATCTTATTAAATGTGTATAATCATTACGAATATGTTCTTTAAAAGTACCGACTTCCTTTCTTTGCTACTGAAAATACTGAAATACCCTTCAATATTTTATCCTCTGTACATTTTTATAAGTGTGGACTTAGGGTGTGTGGCTGATTATTTAACACTGACATACATGCTGCCTTCACTCTGTGCCATGCAGATTTTTTCACAGCAGAGATTGCTGCTCAGATCTAAGGCGGGGGACACTAGATTGCATTTGTTTATTACTCACCCCACGCTTTCCCAATCTCACATCTGTATGATAGTGTTGCATGTTATCTTTATCACGTGAACAATGAAATGTTATTTTTAGATGACTTAATTTCCACCATGTTCATTATTTTCTACATTCTGTTATTGTGCTTCAGTAAATTTTACAGGCATTTTGGAATTGCCTGTTTGTATTTTTGTGAATAAATACGAACTTCATTCCATGGTAGTCCATATAAAACATGACATAGAAAATGTAGGTTTCATATCTTGTACTTTAGGAACTTTCAATGTCTTCTATTGAAAACCTTTGATGTAATAATAACATTTGGACTGGGGAAAAATTTCATCTGATGCATTGCACAAAATGTACTGCTACCCTTAGTAGAGTAATGGGCCTTTTTATGTGCATATAAATAGAAAGATGTATTTCAGTTTCTTTCCCCATCCCAGCATGACAACTTGACTACTGTATGGATTTCGTCAACCTGATCTTGATTTGCAGTCAGTGTTGCTGCTAATTGCACTGTTCAGACAAGCTTCTGTTTTTATACTAAGCATGATCACATATTTTGGAGAGTTTTTTTTTCCTTATTCATAAATTCTGTCAGTAAAGAAAAGATTTCCTTTGAAGTTTATTGTTCTGTGTTCCCTTGAGTCTCTTGGTGCACTTCAGCAAATCATTTGCAGCCACAAATTCATGCAGGCTTAGCTATTCATTTCCACATGTATTAAGAAGGTATGAGACAGCTTGTGGTGTTTTCTCCCACGCATTGCTCACTCTCATCTCTATCCAGGTGAAGGAGAATTTCAAATAGGGAATGATGAAGCATACACTCAATATGTTTGTCATGTGGTCTGTTTACTGTTTTTGTTTTTGTTCTTGTTCTTGTTCTTGTTCTTTCTACCTGAATTTGCGTCTGAAGAGATGTTTGAATTAAATTTATATCCACAGTGGAGCGTGAATGAGCTAACTTCTTTTTACTTTAGTATGAGAGATTCATAACAGTGAGGCTACTGGTTGCTACTGGTCATGGCTTGATACGTTGGCTGATTTGTTGAAGTAAGTCTTCATATCACTATCGCATTTTACACTGATGATGGGCACCACTCTTTATAATCACTCCTCTCTAAATTTATGTTTTAGTATTCTTTCATGGCAATGGGTATTGCAGGAAAGGCTTTGTTACTAATTTTGTACCAATCCTGATTTTCCTTGAGAATGGTGGTGAGCTGCCGGATCTGTATGCCCATTACCATTTTTGTTGGGTTGATAATCCTGAATGTGTGAATGAATACACTGAAAACCAATTTAGCATCGGGCTTGCAGAATGCCACACTGGCATGCACTAGAAGTTCCATGTATTAGTACTCAGGGCCCTGTTCTTTGGAGACAGAAAGAGCATTTATACGGCACTGTACAACACCATACAACAGCACTGCATCTGTTTCAACTCAGTAAGATTGATGGCAGTCATTTGGTTCATTTCTCGGAGCAATGCCCTGACTGATTGGAGTCAACCTACCTTGGTTTAAAACTTAAACAAGGTGTGGCTGTTTACTGTAAATCGGGATTAATGGGTTGTATTCTAATTGCAATGCCTTTACCAATCAGAATTGACTTGCCAATCAATTAGCATGCTTCTCTCACTCAGTATAAATATTGGTTTTCCCGTTGAATTTGTATACTTGCAAAAATTCTTTCTGCTTGAAAAAGTTGCCCCTTAGATCCCCACATTGTTAAAGTTATTAATTGTTGAATTTAACCTTTAGTAGTGAGTTTAGGATCATCCTAGACTATAAGGATAACCTTTTGATTTTTTTTTCCGCTGAAGTTATTCTTAAAGCCTTATCCCCTTCTTCTACCCTTACGTCCAAGTGTTGCTCATAGACCGGACATAAACAAAAAAAAAAGTACCAGTTGCGTCAGAAAAAAGGAGACAGAGAATTTTATGATCATGCCTCTGATGAGACATATTCCTGTACCTCCAGTTCCAGAAGACTGGCTGTACTTGTAGCTCATGCCAGCAAAGCATGAACAATAGGAGAGCTTTTTTAACTATCACGCCATTATTGTAGTTTATCCACACAACTGCTTCTGTCAAACTTTCTGCATCTTTCTCTAGCTTTTCTCTCTTTATTTCTCCTCATTCCTTCAAAGCTTATCTTGACCAAGATCTTTCCTTACAAACAGCTGACTCTTTCCAGGGCCATATGTTATGTGTTGTTACGACTCTTTCTTCTCCCCCCACGAAGCAAATTTGATGCACCACTCATTCCTTCTTAAAAAAAAGACTTTGACCTCTCTCTTTGTGAATTACCTGCTCCCCCATCTCTAATCTCCCTTCCTTCTCCAAGTTCCTTGCATGCATTTCCTCGCAGATTATGTGCATCTTTTAAGTTTGAATCTCTCTAAATATGGCTGTTATCAAAGTCACAATTCATACCCCATGACTATGGCAATTGTGGACTATCCTTCTTTATTGATCTCTACTTTTTTCCAGCCTTTCTCTCATTTAACCAATTCATGTTTCTTCAGTTTCTTTTCTCATTGCCTGCTTGAATTCGACTGGATTTACCTGTTTCCAAACTTATTTATCCAATCATAGCCAGTGAATCACCAGCAATAGCTGCTTTTTTTGCTCTTCTACTGTCATCTCTTGAGTCGCTCCAAGAATGGATCCTTGACCTTCCTCTTATTGTCTACATGTTGACCATGCATGCTGTCACCACTTGGGATCTTTTATTTTTACCTAGCCCACCTCACCTCAATCACGTTACACCCCTCTCAACTGCAATGAATATCTGAGTTCTGAGGCATACAGGATGAGCAGACATGTTTTCCAAATTAAAAGCAAAATTCTGTGGAGCCAAGAGATCGTGAAACAAAATGCTGGAGAAACTCGGCAAGTCTGGCAGCAGCTATGGACAGAAAAACAACGAATGTTTTGAGTCCAAGATGACTCTGAAGAGGAGTCATAGCAGACTGAATTCTGCATTTCCCCCAAGTTTGACCTCTTCTCCCCTTCTTTCCCCGTCAATGGAAGTGATGACATCAACCATCTCCGGTCTAAGACCTGAAATCCCTCACTAAATGTTTCTGCCTGTCTCTCTCCTCCTTTGAAGCACTTCTCAAAACGGGTGTAATGAAACAAGGAACTGTGGATTCTGGAGATTTGAAACAAGCAATATCAGAAAATGCTGAAGAAACTTGGCAGCATCTGTGGAGAGAAAACAGTTAATAATTCGAGTCCAGTGACCTTTCTTCAGAACTGGTAGCAACTAGGAAAGGGTGATATTTATGCTATCTTAGGCAAGTTGTGCTAGGAATACAAACAGTTTACAAAGAGGCATTGATAGTTAAGTAAGTGGGCAAAAAAGTTGGAAATGATGTAGTAAGTACATTTTCTGTGGAATTGGGCATCTAATGTAAGATTGAGGATCAGTCTCATGGCTCTAAATATTGTAGATTAAATTTTCTGCCTAATAGGCATACAGCGAATTGTCACATTTATTTTGTGACTGATTTGGTGTCTCTTGTGGATTTTCTTAAATGTGTTCCTGGGTCATGGATGTCACTGGCTAGGCTAGCATTGGTTGCCCGTCGCTAATTGACCTGGAGAAAATGATAGTGTTTTGCTGCCTTGATCTGCTGCAGTCTGGGTTGTAGGGACACCCACAGTGCTGATAGGAAACGAGTTCCAGAGCTTTGACTTGGCGATGATGATTGAACAGCTATATTGTTCCAAGTCAGAATACTGCATGTGACAGTGTTCCAGCATCCTTGGCCCTTATCCCTTTTAGGTAGTGATATTCACAGATTTGGTAGGTGCTATCCAAGAAACCTTGGTGCGTAACTGCAGTGCATCTTGTAGGTGATGCTATTGCCATTGTACATTAGTGGTGAAGCGAGCCAGTGTTGAGTGTGATGGATGAGCTTCCAGTGAAGCAGGGTGCTTTTGTCCTGGATGCGCCGAGCCTCTTAAGTGTTTTGGAGCTGCACCAACCAGAAAAGTGGAGAATATCCCATTGCACTCCAGACTTGTCGATGGTGGACTGGCACTGGGGAGACAGGAAGTGAGTTATTAACTGCAGAATTCCTAGCTTCTGATCTGCTATTGTAGCAATGCTATTTATATGGCAAGTCCAGTCCAGTTTCTGATCAATGGTTAGCCCACCAGGATATTATCAGGTGAGGGATTCAGCAGTGGGTATGCATTGAATTTTAAGGAGTTATAGTTTGTTTCTATCTTGTTGGAGATGGTCATTGCCTGACATTTGTGTGACATGAATGTTATTTGCTACTTATCAATCCAAACTGGATGTTGTCCAGGTCTTTCTGCATATGGAAACAGACTGCTTCATTATCTGAAGAGTTAGAAGTAGTACTGAATATTGTGGAATCACCAGTGAACATAGGCAGTCCTCACCTTGTGCAAGATGCTTTGCAATAATGGAAGATCGGTTGAACTAGGATGCAACCCTGATGGACTCCTGCAGTCATGTCCTGTGGCTGAAATGATTGATCTCTAACAACCAAAGCCATCCTCCTCATGCTAGATATGACTCCAGCCAGTGGAGATTTGTTTTTCTCTGATTTCCCATCAAGTCCAGTTTTGCTAGGACTCCTTCATGCCATACTTGATCGCTACCATGATAGCAAGGGCAGTCTCTCTCACCTCCAGAGTTCAGTTCAGTGCTTATGTCTGGACCAAGGCTGTGATGAGATCAGAAGCTTGGTGGCCTTGGCAGAACCTGAACTGAGTGTCAGTAAGCAACTTATCCCCTTTATAAATGCTGCTTGATAGCAATGTCAATGACACTTTCCACTGCTTTGCTGATGATTGAGAGCAGACTGATAGGATGATAGTTCCAGTTGGATTTGTCCTGCCTTTTGTGCAAAGAACATAGCTGGGAAATTTTCCTCATTGTCAAATTGATGCTAATGTTAAGGCTGTAGTAGAATAGTTTGTTAGGGGTATAGTTATTCCTGGAACATAATTCCTCAGTACTAATCCTGGCATGTTGACAGGGCCCATTGCCTTTACAATATTCAGTACCACTGGTGGTGATGGACACTAAAGTACATTTAATCGTCCTGATTAGAAGGTAATTGTCCAACCACTACCACCATCCAACTGGTGCTCCATCATCTATCCTGGGATCGATCTTCTTATAACCACTGAAAGTGAGGCAAGTGACCCATTCGCTATCTTAAGTAGATGCTTTTAAAGAAAAGTCATCTACCTAAAATGGGTCAGCTACCTGTGAGGGCTTTTGACAACACGCAGCTGGTATGTGGCTGAAAATGGGACTGTAACCCATTTCTACTTCATATCTTTTGCAGATATCACAGGAAATGAGGTCATTTGAATATTCTAGCTGGATTCAGTACAGTGTGTTTTGATCTTTCTGGTTTTCCCTGAGAAACCAGAATGTACTCTGAGCTCAATGTAAATCACACACTCTTTTCTTGTGAAATGAACACCAAATCATTGGAAACATTCAATTGTAATCATAATGAGCCTAAACATTGTCTAAAAAAAGATGAATTCAAATTATTCTTGTAAACCCTGCATAGCTTTTTTTGAGAAACTGCAAGGATGATTTTGTTTATACTAGAAACTTGTAGACTTTCATGGAGGCATGTCACATGAAATGATTCCAAAGTAAGGTCTCAAATGTGTTTTTTTTTAATTTTAAAACTTCTTCAATATCCTGCAGAGCTGCAACATGACATCCCAACTCCTATACTCAGTGCTACTGACCAATGAAGGCACATGTGCCAAACACCTTCTGCACCACCCTATCGACTTGCGCCTCCACTTCTAAGGAACTATGCACCTGCATCCCTAGGTCTCTTTATTCGGCAGCACTCCCCAGTGCCCTGTTATTAACTGTATAAGTCCTGCCCTGGTTTGTCTTGCTAAAATGCAAGTATTCACATTTATCTAAATTAAGCTCCATTTGCTACTCCTTGGCCTATTGGCCTATCTGATCAAGGTTCCATTGTACTCTGAGATCATCTTCTTCACTGTCCACTGCATCATCTATTTTTGGTGTAATCTGCAAACCTACTAACCATGCCTCCTATATTTACATCCAAATCATTTGTATAAATGATGAAAAACAATACACCCAGCTCCGATCCTGTGACACACATCTGGTCACAGGTCTCCAATCCAAAAAGCAACCCTTTACCTCACCCTCTGTCTCCTATCTTTGTTTTATTTTCATTGCTACACAGGAACGGTATAAAAAGTTGATTAGGCAACAGCTGTAGTATTGTGTGCAGTTCTAGAATTCACATTATAGGAGGGATGTGATTACATTGAAGAGGGTGCAGAGGAGACTTGCCAGGATGTTGCCTAGGTTGGAGAGTTTTAGTTATGAAGAGAGGTTGAATAGACTGGAGTTCTTTTCCTTGGGTCAGAGAAGACTGAGAAGTTACAGATTCAGACGCATAAAATTGAGGGGCTTAGGCAGGATGGACGGAAAGAAACCTTTCCCCTTGGGAGGAGGATCAATGGCTGATCGCATAGATTATTGATAAGGGGGAGGAGGTTTGGAGAGATGTGATAGTATGGCTGTACAACTGAATAGTATAGCACCAGCTGCTGTGTTTTTGTTGGATGCCAGGACTTTTTCATCTGCAGTAAATCAATTTCCATGAATAAATAAAAAAAGCTTGTATGGGTGTGTTCCAAAGGAGCTGTAAGGAATGCCTTTGCTCTTGAAAACAACAAAACATTTAGTCACTTTTTGTACAGTAATATATAATAATGCTGTATGTTTCTTATGAGGTAAGAGAATATCTTTTAATCAAGCTTTATTTGTTTTGTTTGTAATTAATTGTTTAAACTCTCAGCACTATGCCACAGGTTTGCATTGGTGTTTCTCAGGCTGACATCTCACCTTATACCCAGCCTAGTGCAGTTGCATGTTTGGCTGGGTAGAAAATTGTGTTCAGATTATGCTATAAGATGTACTAGATGAAATTAAAATCAAAATACGAATGATAAGTTAAATACCCAACATTATGAATTTCCCCTAAACATGTGATGCACAATACGTGACCTGAGTTGTAAGGCATCCATACTTGCACTAATTAAAACGTATTGTTGGTATTTTTATTGTGTCCATCATGAATTCCGCTGTTTGGAATTTTCTCAAGTCAGATCTGGTGCAGTTAGTTGAATAGTTGCATGTTTTTGTTTGGAATTCAGATAATCAGATCCGCATGCTTTAGTTATACAGTATCTTCTTTCATCATTACATTTATAAAATACATTTGATAATATTTGTTTGAAAAATTAGCTGTATTTTTGGGAAGCTAAATGTTATTGAACACTTTCAAAGAAATCTCTAGCTAGCAACTTAAAGATTAATCATGTGAATATCTTGACCCATCTTTTGTTTCTAATTTTGCCCTGTTACTATGTCCCTTTTGCCTTTCAAAATCATCCTTTTTGTCGCTTCATCTCTTCTGCCTTCCATTCCATCACTGTTTTATCTCCTTTTAATCCGTTCCCTTCCCCTCATGACTTGCATGAAACTTGTAACATCTCTATCTTTTTCCAGTTGTGGCAAACTCATCAACTTGGAAGAGTTAATTATTTTTCCCTTCCAGCATTTCCTGTTTTTAATTCAGATGTTGAATTTCCATGATATTTGGCCTTTGAATGGCTGATTTAATCAGTTTGCCAGGAAACCAAAATAAAGCTAGTTGTTGTTGTTCTACATTTTCTGTTTCTAAAATATAAATACAATCCAAAGTAACATAATTGTTTGCTAATCTGAATTATTAAATATATTATAGATGTTCCAGAAAGTTCTGCCCATAAGATGCTGGTGTTAGGATGTTTGTATCCCAAAAGAAATATCAGGACTAGGTTTTTTACCTATTGAGGCTGCTATGCCATTCAGTACAATTTTTGTCTTCAACTTCACCGTGCCTGCGCTCTTGATTCTGAATAAGAACAAACATTTGTCCATCTCAACGTTAAATAGATTCAGTGATGGAACTGCTACAACTCTCTCGAGCCAGCATTTCCAACAATTTACAAAACTTTGAACTAATTTCTCTTCATCTCAATCCTAACCTAAGGCTGTAGGCCTGCATTCTTGATTACACAATGAAGTGAATGAACGTCTCAATGTCTAAACTCTCAAACCTCTTCAAAAGTCTTGTACATTTCAATGTGATCACCTCTCATGCTTCTAAACTCAATAAAAACCAATTGACTCAGCTTTTCATTCTGTTCCCTGCAGTTACTGTTTCTTTAGCAAGAGACTTCATGAGTAGCAAAGACGGTTTTTGTTTTAAAAAAAGCTAGCCTCCTTTATAATGTATACTTATGAGCAATGGAATTCAGTAGAATGAGAGAGAATTCCTTGATGTGGCAGCTCTTTGAACATCACTATCAACCTGATGAAAAGGAAAAGTTGTAAACTGCCTGCAGTTTGGTGTAATAATCTTAAATTCTGCATGGAAAAAATTGGGCATCATGAAGGTGAATTCAGTTAATTATATGGTCACTGTGTCCTCTGACCCTTTTATGGTTTTGCTGATTGCTTGAATTTCATCAATAATACAATGTACTGAAAGCCTGTGATACTTGCGTTTTGCACTTGGAGTACATAGAGAAACTTGATTGCGTTTTCCTAAAGAGCAATCCTTGTTAATGATACTCTTCCTGTCTGCTTCCAATATATTATCCTTCTGTCTCAAGGGATCAACAATTTCATATTAAAATAATTTTCGTTGTTTCTTGCTAACAGTTGTATAACATGTTATAATGCTTGGCCTGTGGTTATAAGAAAGATTTGGTGTGAAGTTGACTCTTTGCAGCATAGCAGAAACTGACTGACAGAATTTGTCAGTTCATTTTATCATCCAGTGTTTTCTGTGTCAGTTTGTTTCACATACTTTGTCCAATTGATCCAAATTGATCAATTTGACTTTGGTGCACAAAAATCTTAGGCAGATAAGGGCAGCAGATACACTGGAACAGCACCACCTGCCAGTCCCCACCAAGTTGCGCAGCATTCTGACTGGGAACTACGTTGTCACTTTTTTCACCGCTGGGTCAGAACCTTGATCTCCTTCCATGTCAGCATGTAGATGCACCTATTCTACATGGATTGCAACAGCTACTGAAAATGGCTCACCGCAGCTCCTCAAAGAATTAGAACTGAGCAATAAATGTTGACTTTGCCAGAATTGCACTTATCCCAAGAATAAATAGAAACAAAACTACAGAGTAGCTAAGAAAGACATTCATGAACTGCATTTAATTAACTTCAAAACCCTTTAATGTTCCCCAACAAGCAGATATTCTTGTTCATCTCTCAAAATGCTGCACTCTGTCTAACTTGAGAATGCATGAATTTTTTTTTTACCCTTTTACTCACCAACTCCATTACATAGCCTAAAAAAACAGGGTATGCCTGGGTATGCCCTACCCCACCAGCAGAGGTGGCAGCACAGTTGTACGTAGGCCGAAGGGAACACCTGAGGGTGGCAAAAGTCCAGAATGTACTCTAAATGCTGAACTTCAATGTCCACCACCAAAAGTGGATCAGTAGTACCACTACCGGCAGAGCTGGTTGAGTTCTAAAAGGCATTGCTGCTATACTAGGTCTGCAGCAAGTGGTTAGGGAACCTGCCTGCCTACCGCAGATGCATCTGTTGGTGACCGTTTCATGTAGAGATGATGTCTTGTCTTCATGTTGAGAATATGTTTTGTGTACGGCACAAATCATAGTTCCAAATAGGATAGACTTTGAATAGGTCTTCCACCTCAACACTGGGCATCCATGAGGCATTCTGTGCTATCAGCAGATGAAGTCTACTCCAACACAATCTGAAACCTAATGGCTTAACGTATACCCCACTGCTGTTACCATCAAGCCAGGGGTACAACATTGATTCAGTGAATAGTGCATGCTAGAAGTAATGTCAGGAATACCTGAAAATGGTAAAGCTACAAAACACTACTGCTCGCATAAGATGCAGCACAAGCAGCAAGTAATAGACAAAGCTAAGCAATTCCACAACCACCATTTCAGTTCTGAGTTCTGCAGTCCTGCCACTAGTAAATAGTGATGGACAATGAAACAACTCGCTGGAGGAGAAGGCTCCACAAATATCCTTCATCTTGATGATGGGAAAGCCCAGCGCATCAATGCAAAGGATGAAGCTGAATCATTTGCTACAGTCTTAAGCCAGAAATGCTGAGTAGATATCCATCTCTGCCTCCCAGAGGTACAGAATGTTCACAGATGCTAGCCTTCAATTCAGTTCGCTCTGTATGACATCAAGAAATGGAAAAAGGCATTGGATTCTGCAAAGGCAATGGACCTTGACAACACATTGGCAGTAGTCCCAAAAACTTGTGCTTCTGAACTTGTTGCACCCCTAGCCAACCTGTTTCAGTGCAGATACAAAACTGGCATTTACCCGATTTAATACTGTCAAGTAAAAACCGAAAGAACCGTGGATGCTGTAAATCAGGAACAAAAACAGAAGTTGCTGGAAAAGCTCAGCAGGTCTAGCAACATCTGTGAAGAGAAAATCAGAGTTAACGTTTCAGGTCCGGAGACCCTTCCTCATAACTCCCTTCTGAGGAAGGGTCATCGGACCTGAAACATTATCTCTGATTTTTCTTCACCGATGCTGCCAGACCTGCTGAGCTCCAGCAATTTCTGTTTTTGATAGTGTCAAGCACACTTACTTAGCAAAAGCCTACTCATGACAGCCAGTTTGGGTTCCACCAGGACCGTTCAGCTCCTGACCTCATTACAACCTTGGTTCAAACGTGGAGGGCTGAATTCCAGAGCTGAAGTAAGATTGACTGACCTTGGCTTCAAAGTTGCATTTAACTGTATATGGCATTGAGGAGCCTAGCAAAATTTGGGTAATGGGAATTTGGGGAAATTGTACTATTGGTTGGAGTCACATCTGGCACAAACTGATGATTGTGGTTGGTGGAGGTCAATAATCTCAGTTCCAGGACAGCTCTGCAGGTGTTCCTCAGAGTGGTGTCCTAGGCCCAAATCATCATCAACTGCTTCATTACTGACCTAGCCTCCATCATAAGGTCACAAGTGGGGATGCTCACTTCTGCTTGCACAATGTTCAGTACCATTCATTCGTGAATCCTTCACTACTGAAGCAGCCCATCTGTGTACAAATGCAGCAAGACCTACACCAGAACCAGGTCTGGACTGATAAGTGGCAAGTGAGGTTTGTGACCATTTCCAACGAGAGAATGTAACCATCGTCCATTGACTGCACCCGAAACATTAACTCTGCTTTCTCTCCATAGATGCTGTCAGACCTGCTGAGTTTCTCCAGCAAGTTATGTTTTTGTTTCTGATTTCTAACATCTACAGTTCTTTTTCGGTTTTTTTTGGCTTACTCCTTGACATTCAGTAGAATTACCATCACTGAATCCTCTCTACCAACAGCCTGGGGGGTTACTGTTGACCAGATACTGAACAGTGGCTACAACAGCCGGTCAGAAGCTAGGAATCCTGCAGTGTATATCTCACCATCTGATTCCCCAAACATTGTCCACCAACAAGGAACAAGTCAGGAGTATGATTTGAATACTTCCCGCTTGTCTGGATGAGTGCGACTTCATCAAGTGTGAAGAACCTTGACAAAGCAGTCTATTTGATAGGCAACACATTCACAAAATTCAATCCCTCCACCACTGACTTTCAATGGTAGCAGAGTGTACCATCTATAAGATACACTGCAGAGATTCACCACTGCTCCTTCGATAGCTGCTTCCAAACCCGTGACCACTACCATTTTGGAGGATAAGAGCATAAGATGCATGGGAACACCACTGCTTGCAAGTTCCTGTACAAGCCACTCACCATCCTGACTTGACATTCTTTCAGTTCATTAAGTCAAAATCTTGGAAGTCCATTTTGGGTCTACCTACACTAAATACACTGCAGCATTTCAAGAATGTAGTTTACCACTACCTCCTCAAGGGCAGTTAGGGAAGAGCAGTAAATGTCAGTACAGCCAGCGAAGCTTGCATCCCTCAGTAAACTTATTTAAAAATTGCTTCATCCACTGCGAGTACAGTGTGTCTCCAGCACTTACCATCTATCATGCACTGCAGCTGTTCCTTATACCATATTTCTAAGCATCTCTCAAACCTATAGCCTGCACTATCTAGAAGGAGATTGTCAATAGATATGGAGGAACACACAATCTCATCTTATTAATTTGTTTTCTTAATTACTTGCTAATAGAGGGGAGATGATGACCTAGACTATTTAATCTAGAGACCCACGTAACATTGTGGAGACTCTGGTTCAAATCCTGCCATGGCAGATGGTGGAATTTGAATTGAATAAAAATCTGGAATTAAGAGTCTAATGATGACTGTGAAACCATTGCCAATTATCAGAAAAACCCAGCTGGTTCACTGATGTCCTTTTTAGGGAAGGTTATCTGCCGTCCTTACTTGGTCTGGTCTACACATAACTCCAGACCCACAACAATGTGATTGACGCTTAACTGTCTGCTGATTAATTAGATTTTGGGCAAAAAAATGAAGGTCTGTATGTATGGCAAATAATCCAGAAAGCAAATTAAGAGGCGGTGATGGCCTAGTGGTATTATCACTACACTATTAACCTAGAAACCCACGTAATGTTCTGGGGACCTGGGTTTGAATCCTGCCATGGCAAATAGTGGAGTTTGAATTCAATAAAAATCTGAAATTAAGAGTCTGATGATGATCATGAAACTGTTGCCAATTGTCACCGAAACCCATCTGGTTCAGTAATACCCTTTAGGGAAGGTTATCTGCCATTTTACCTCGTCTGGTCGACCTGTGACTTCAGATCCACAACAATTGTGGTTAATTCTTAACTGCCCTTTGGGCAAATAGGGTTGGGCAAGAAATGTTGGTCTAACCAGATATGCCTACATTCTGTGACTGAATTAAAACTTAAAAAGTAAAGTTGTTGTAAGCTGACAACACCTGTCTCTACTTTACTACTACCACTACTGCTACTACTACTCTCAACTACTCCAATGTTGCTAAACTATAAGACAACTCATCTGACATTTCGTACTGGATGAGCAGTCATCATTTTTGGTCCCTGCTTCAAATTCCTTTCGTTAGCTAACAACTCTGTCCCTCTCCCTGGCAGCTGTTTGAAATTAAGCCAGTCTTTTTGTAACCTCAGTGTGATGTGATCTGGAAATGGATCTCTCACATTAATTGTGACATGGATGGGTGATTCTATTTCCACCTCTGCAACAGTGCTTGATTTTGTCAAGCTGACTCACTGCAGTTCATCTGCTGAAATGCTTGTTTGTGGCTTTTCCTATCTTTCAGACTCCACAATCCAATCCTCTTCTCTCACATTTATATCTTATGGTTTATAAAGTTATTAGCAGCAAAGTTTTGAATGACTGTCCCGTGGGCTCAGTGATTCATGAAGGCAGCTCGCTATCACTTTCTCGAGGGCATCTAAATGGGCAATGAATGCTGGCCCAGCCAGCAAGGTCCAATTTCCTCGAATTTAAAAAAAAAAATGCCATTTTGCTGTCACCCCATTGTTTGAGTAGGAGCCAATGTCTTCATTTTAAAATTTTCATCCTGCTTTCAACGGCCACAAAGGCCTAACCCCCCTCCTATCAGAGTAATGGTGGAATAGCCTACACGTCAATACAAAAGATGAGACTGAGCATTCGTAGCAATCTTCAGCCAGAAGTACCAAGTGGATGATCCATCTCCGCCTCCTCCAATGACCCCCAACATCACAGATACTAGTGTTCGGCCAATTTGATTCAATCCTCACGGTATCAAGAAATAGTTAGAGGTACTGAATACTGCATATGGGCCCTGACAACATTCCGTCAATTGTATTGGAGACTTGTATTCCAGAACATGCTGTTTCCCTGCCAAGTTCATAGAGCACAGTTACAGCACTGGCATCTATCCAATAATGTGGAAAATTGCCCAGGTATATCCTGTAGACAAAAAGCAGGACAAATCCAACCCAGCCAATTATTGCCGCATCAGTCCACTCTCAATCATCAGTGAAGTGATGGAAGGTGTCATCAACAGTGCTATCGAGCAGCACCCGGACAGCAATAACCTGCTCACTAACATCCAGTTTAGATTCCGCCAGGACCACTCAGCTCCCAACCTTCTAACACCTTTGGTTCAAACCTGGACAAAAATGCTGAATTCCAGAGGTGAGAGTGACTGCCCTTGACGTCAGTTGATTGAGTGTGGCATTAAAGGGCCCTAGCAAAACCAGATTCAATGGGAATTGGAAGCGAGCTCTCTGCTACTTGGAGTCATGCTTGGAATATAGGAAGATAGTTGTGATTGGTGGAGGCCTGTCATCTCAGCCCCAGGACATCTCTGCAGGAGTTTCTCAGGGTAGTGTCCTAGGCTCAACCATTTTCTGCTTCATCAATGATCTTCCCTCCATTATAAGGTCCGAAATGGGGGTGTTTGCTGATGATTGTGCAATGTTCAACACCACTTTCAACCCTTGGATACAGAAGCAGTCTATGTCTCAAATGCAACACGATCTTGAAAATATCCAGGTTTGGGCTGATAGGTGGCAAGTAACACTCGCACCACACAAATGCTAGGCAATGACCATCTCCAATAAGAGACAATCTAACCACCACCCTTGATGTTCAGTGCTGTTACCATTACTGAATCCCCCCACTGTGAACATCCTGGGAATTACCATTGACCAGAAACTGAACTGGAGCTCCACATAAACACAGTCGTTACAAAAGCAGGTCAGAGGTGACCAATACTGTAGTGAGTTACTCACCACCTGATTCCTCAAAGCTTGTGCACCATCTACAAGGCATAAGTCAGGAATGTGATAGAATACTTCCCATTTGCTTGGAAGACTGCAGCTCCAACCTCACTCACGAAGTTTGACACCGTCCAGGATAAAGCAGCACGCTTGATTGGTACCATATTCACAAGCATCCATTCACTCCGACATCAATGCTGTGTACTCTGTACAAGATGTACTACAAAATTCACCGAAGATCCTTAGACAGCACCTTCCATGCCCACCACCACTTCCATCTAGAAGGAAAAGGGCAGCAGATACAATATTACTTGCAAGCCTCCAAGCCATTCGCCATCCTGACTTGGAAATATATCGCTGATCCTTTCTGTCACTGTGTCAAAGTCCTGGCATTCCCTCTAAGGACATTTTGAGTCAACCTACAGCACATGGACTGCAGTTCAAGAAGGCAGCTTACCACCACCTTCTCAAGGTCAACTAGAAATGGACAATTATTGCAATCCAGACAGCCCACAGCCCACATCCCACAAATGGAAATAAAAATCTTCCAACCTCTCATCCCTCTAAGATATGGTGTTCCTTTGTTCATTACAAACTACAATTGTTCTGTCATTGGAATTATTTTAATTTAGAATTAATTTCCTTTGTTATCACCATCGCATCTTCCTTCTGATCAGAATCTTCTTAAAGCCTATCACTTCAGGGTTGTACTTGTTTGATAATGCTCCTTGTTTGATGAAGCATCCGGGGCAGTTTCATTTTGATAAGTGTGCTATGTGAACATAACTTGTTGTAAGGAGATTGAAGTACAAGAGTCTTGGTGAAGTATAGGGTTTTGGTGAAACCTTGCTGGAGTACTATGGGCATTTTGGTCTCCATATTCTAAGGAAGAATAAAGTGCGGAGGAATTTTACCAAGTGGCTCTTGGGATAAGAGGATTGTCTTATGATGAACTGCTTAGTAAATTAGGCTTATGCCCTCTGAAATTTGGAAGAATCAGAAATGATCACCTTAAAGCTTACTCTGAAAGGATTTTTAGAATGGTGAAGAAAATAAACTTATTCACCTGGAGACTAATGAATGTTATGGTATGGGGTTTGTTCATTAATGAGTACCTTTTAGGCTGAGATGATAGAGTTTTAGTCTCATGAAATCCAGGAGTGTAGTGGGCAGTGAGAATGAATTTGAGGCAGAATATCAACCATGGGTGTATTAAAGACAAAGTAGATTCTTAGAAACAGAAGTGGCCCATGTAGTCATGTTTTTCCACATTGTTATGATCCCCTCCAGGTCTCATAGTATTTTGACTTGGAAACCTATCTCCATTTTTTCAATTGTTACTAGGTCAAAATCGTAAGAACTCCCTAAATAGCCGTTCTGTGCAGACCACAGTGATTTAGAATAGCAGCTCAGACCACCTTCTCAAGGACAGTTAGGAATCACCAATAAATGTTGATCTTGTAGGCAGCTCCCACGTTCCACTAGTGAATGCGCTTTTTTTAAAAAAATCCTCCTTAATATCCCCTAGGCAAATTAAACCCCACAAACTGTCAAATTATCCTGCCCATCCTTGACCAGAAGTTGTTTCATGTGCACAATATACAAATGGCAATTTTCCTGTAACCAACCATTTCACAAAATTGTGCGTTGACATAGCGCAATAGATTATATTTGGGGGAAAAAAATTACACTCTTTTTAAAATCAAAAGTATAAGACCAAAAGATATAGGAGCAGAATTAGGCTATTCAGCCCATTGAGACTGTTCTGCTATTCGATCATGATGGATATATTTTTCAACCCCAATCTCCTGCCTTCTCCCCATAACCTTTGCTCTCCTTACTAATCAAGAACCTATCTATCTCTATCTTTAAATACACTCAATGACTTGGCCTCCACAGACCTCTGCTGCAATGAGTTCCACAGATTAACCACCCTCTAGCTGAAGAAATCCCTCCTCCTCTCCGTTCTAAATGGTTGTCCCTTTACTCTGAGACTGTGCCCTCCTGTCCTAGCCTCCCCTACTGGTGGAAACATCTTAACCATATGCACTCAATCCAGGCCCCTCAGTATTCTGTAAATTTCAATCAGATTCCCTCTCATCCTTCAAAAACCTGTTGAGTACCAGAGTCCTCAACTGCCCCTCATGACAAACCCTTCGTCCTGGGGATCTTTCTTGTAAACCTCCTCTAATGTCAGCACATTCCTTCCTTAGCTATGGGGTCCAAAACTGCTCATAATATTTCAAATATGGTCTGACCAGATCCTTATACAGCCTCAGTAGTACATCTCTGCTCTTGTATTCCAGCCCTCTTGAAATGAATGCTAACATTGCATTTGGAGATAGCAAGAACTGCAGATGCTGGAGTCAGAGATAACAGTGTGGAGCTGGAGGAACACAGCAAGCCAGGCACCATCAGCGGAGAAGGAAAGTTGACGTTTTGGGTCAGGACCCTTCTTCAGAAAACTAACATTGCATTTGCCTTCTTAACAGCTAACTGAAACTACATGTTAACCTTAAAACCTATGTTTTGAAATGAGAGATTTGTAAATCTTATGCATTTTGAAATGTTTACATACCATCATTAATATATTCAGTGGAACAATAGGGTCTTGCTATTTTACTGAATTTCGCTGCGTATAGTCGATTGATCAATGAAACATGATATCACAGATCAGTTCAGTTTGTAGTGAAAATCCAAAGGACTCTGTTTTGTATTCTAAGCCTGTATTGTATGCCAGAATGTCACTTTCTTTGAATGGGAGGGATGCACTGCTGTATTTTCTGGCATGGTTTCCATTTTCTCTGGAATATAGTTATGCTTGTTTGTTTGTTTTAGATGTGCATTCCAGGGAGTAATCAGAAATATGAATTTAAATGGCTAAGAATCATTTTCCCTGAATATTCCAAAGAACCTTATTGCTTTCCTAAATTGCTTGCTATATGATTTGTTTAATGTCACAATTGCAGTGCATCTGCAAATAATTGGAGATTTTATCATTTCTATTAGTTAAACCAGGATCCTTTCTTTAAAAAAAGTCACTGTAGAAGTTGCCACTTAATGATGTCAACGACTTGTACATTATCAGTCTTAATGAGAGTGATGCCAGCCAGACTTCATGAATATAACAAAATAGGCCATTTAGGCCATTAACCTGCTCAGCTGGTTAGATCACGTCCAACTTTCTATTCCGTATTATTTACTGTACTCTGTATCAGTTTAATGTCCTTAGTCTCCAGAAAACTATCAGTTACAGTCTTGGGCATGCTCATTGATTGAGCTTCCACAACCTGTTGGGGTAGATAATTCCAAAGATCCACCAGCCTCTGTGTGATGAAGTTCCTCCTCATCTCAGTCTTAATTTCAGGATAAGAGGTAGGCCATTTATGTCCCTTTGGTTCTGAAATCATTAGCCAGAGGAAACATCTGATCTACATCCATCCCGTTGAACCCTGTTTTATAAGTTTCAATAAGGTCATCTCCCATTCTTTGAAACTAGGAAATACAGATCCACTTTCCTCAATCTCTTTTCATAAATCAATCCTACTATTTCCAGGAATTAATTGAGTGAACCTTCATTGCAGTGTGGAAAGTATATCCTTCCTTAATGAGGAGACCCAAAATGTAAACAATACTCCAGGTGAAGCTTTATCAAAGCTCTACATCTTTGCTTCTGTAAATGAATGCCAGTATACTGTTTGCCTTCCTAATTGCTTGCTGCACTCGCGTACTTGCATCTTTAGCGACTCATGACCAAGGATGAGATCCCTTTTGGATGCTTGTACTTCCCTTCCTTGCACCTTAAGAAATATTCTCTCTTCTTGTTTTTCCTACCAAAGTAGTGGAAAACTACTACATGTTTTTTTTGCATTATGTTCAATTTGCCGTAGTTTACCATTCACCTAATTTGTCCAAATCCTCTTGAAGCCTCCTTGCTCCTCCTCACAATGTAAATTCTCATCCAGTTTAGTGTAATCAGCAAATTTGGAAATATTTCAATTTTTTTCATCACGTCTAAATCATTTATATAGATTGTGAAAATTGTATGCCTAGCACTGATCCTTGGGCTACTCCACAGTCAACAGCTTGCCTTCTTGAGAATGATCCATTTGTTCCTACTCTCTGCTTTTTGTCTGTTAACCAATTTTTCAACCATCCTTAATATTCCATCACCCCACCTCAACCCCATGTACTCTAATTTTATCTACTAACCTCCTATATGAAAATTTTTCAAAAGCTTTCTGAAAAGTTAAATACAACAAATCCACTGGCTCTCTTTTATCAGTGCTGTGTTATATCCTCAATGTAATCCAACAATTTTGTGAAACATGATTTCACTTCTGCAAATCTATGTTGGCTCAGTTCAATTTTGTCATTCTTTTCTACATATATCGTGATCCTATCCTTCATAATTTATTTGAACATTTCCGTACTACTGATGTCAAGTTAACAGATCAATAGTTTTCTACTCTCCTTTTTCTTTCTTAGTGGGGTTACACTTGCTGCCTTCCTGACAAGTAGCAATCTTGAATTATGGAAATTAACCACTAATGTAGCCACTTGGCCTACAATGCCTTTGTATTTTATATGTAGGTAAATGTTTGGTGTTTATTGGTTAGTATGGACTTGAAGGGATTTTTTTTTCTACAGTGTACCACTTTATGACTCTATTGCTGTAGCTACTTTAACATTCTGGAATGAAGCTCATCTGATCTAGGGTATTTATCAACTCTTTAATGCACTGAATGTTTCAAGTATTACTGTAAGAATAAATTATGAAAGATTTGATAACTATACAATGGCAAAATTGAACAGAGTCAGAGTAGATTGTGGAAGTGAAATCATTCTTCACAAACTTGTTGGATGTTAATTCCTTTTAGTTCCTCAGTTTTAGCCCTTTGTTTATTTTGTTGTTGAAAATACATTTCTACTTTTTCCATGATGTTCTGGAGATGTTATATGCAGAGAAGCATTTGAAGAGTGCGATTGATACTGCTACTAAGAGAGAGTGAAATTCCTACCTCAGGAAGTCCTCATTCCTTCACCTCCAGAATTGAGATCAGATTGCTCTTCTTTCTTTTAATCCACCTGATTTGTCCCTGGCTCAAACTGTACTACTGAGTATCACGGAGTAATCAAAAACATTTATGTGCCATAAATACAAGTATGCATTTAAATATCACCACTGCAATATGTTTTCTCTGTCACTTCCCCTTCTTATCCTCTGTGAATAGATGACAAGTTGAGCAGTGCTGCTTCTTTATTTAGTTGGTTTTCACAGGTAACAACAGAAAACAAAATATGATAACCTAAAGTACTAGTGTTCAGTCAAGTCTGAGTTTTATGGAATATTACATTTTTGCCAGAATGCATTATTCAACAGTTGGTGGAGTTAATGTATCTTATAATCAACGACTAAGCATTATAATAAAACAAAGAACTACAGGTACTGGAGATCTGAAACAAAAACAGAAATTGCTGCAAAACTCAGCATGTCTGGCAGCATCTATGAGTATAAAGCAGAGTTAACATTTCTCATTCAGTGACTCTTCATCAGCGTGTCTGCGTGGGTTTCCTCCCACAGTCCAAAGATGTGAAGCCTAGGTGGATTGGCCATGCTAAATTGCCTGTAGTGTTCAGGGATGTGTAGGTTAAGTGCGTTGGTTCTGGATGTGATAATAGGCCTGAGAATCTGTGAGAATGGGTTGACTGTGCCAAAAGCAACCCTTGTCATGACAGGACCCGGTGTGGGGGTCAGTAAAAATCAAGCTGTACAGATTTTGAACTCCGTGTTGAATCCTAGAGGCTACAGGAAAATGAGATGTTCTTCGAGCTTGCACTGAGGCTGTATGGAACGCCACAGCAGGTCTGCATTAGAAATGTTGACATGGGAACATGGTGGTATATTGAAGTGGTAGGCAACTGAAAGCTCAAATATTTTTATGGACAGAGCATAACAAAGCGGTGACCCAGTCTGCGTTTCGTTTCTCCATTATAGAGGAGATCACACTGAACAACAAATGCAGTGGACCAGATTGAATGAAATTCAGGTAGATCGTCATGGACGCCATATAGCCTTTTGCCATTAACCTATGTGAAATAGCAGGTATATCTGTTATTATTAAGTAAGGCTTTGGTGATTGAGTGAGGAGTATGACCAAGCATTTGTCTTTGTTAAAGCTGCAAACTTCATTCTCAGGATCAGAATTCTGCTGTGAACACCAAACATTTCTAACAAAGATGTTCAAGAAGTTTCATTGACCCTGGAGGCAAGAATCTGGCTAACCAGAAGAGGATTATCTGTGACAAAGACAGGAAATGCTGAAGAAACTCGGCAGCATTTGTGCAGAGAAAAACAGAGCAAATGTTTTGAGTGTTTATCCATGTCGAAGCATCAAAAGATTTGGAGAGCATTAAGGCATGACATAAGACTGTCTGTGAGTAGAATTCCATGCTGGTGACTTGATTTATTACAAAAGGTGGGGACATAAAGAGTGGAGAGGTCCTTGATAAATTATAGGATGTGATGGGAAGGTGGTTCTGATACAACAAGAGAATTGGATCATAAGAGCACATTGTTCACAAGTTATAGGGATGCATTATGCATTTTTTTAAATTCTGAAAACATTGGAGAAGATGAAAATGATAAGGCAACTTGAACATTACATTATGCTAGTTAGTGCCAGACAGGGAGTATCTGACAGTTCAAGGGGTAGATGCCAATGCATGAATTGATCAAAATGAGCAAGAAAGAACAACTTCATCAAGAAAGCATCAGATTCTTCGATATCCAAAGCTCAGATTCAAGCAGTGATTCAATAGATACATCTTGGAGTAGAAGATTGTGTACAGTGGGAAGGACCTTTTTGATAGTATGACAGGAAAAATCCAGAGAGACCTCAGGAAGAAAGGGTTCACATCCGGATGAGATGATAGAATAGTAAGGAAAGGTGCAAAATCTTGCTAAAAGGACGGAAACAGAAGTCCCTGTGATTGACAAGTATTTGTACCCACCAATAAATTAGAAGATAAAGCAGTGGGAGAGGCTAAACAGCAAGTGTTTGAATATTTTTGGGGGGGGTGGCACGATGTCTCCGTGGTTATCACTGCTGCCTCACAGCGCCAGGGACCTGGGTTCGATTTCACCACCGGGCGACTGTCTGTGTGGAGTTTGCACATTCTCCCCATGTCTGCGTGGGTTTCCTCCCACAGTCCAGAGATGTGTAGGCTAGTTGGATTGGCCACGCTAAATTGCCTGTAGTGTTCAGGGATGTGTAGGTTAAGCGGGTTATAAGGGGATGGTTCTGGATGGGATGTTTTTAGGGACGGTGTGGACTTGTTGGGCCAAAGAGCCTGTTTCCGCACTGTAGGGATTCTATGATCTTCTACCCCAGATCCTTTCTAATTTTCTGAGGTTGCAGATAGGTAAATCTGCTCTACTGTGTAGATGGATCAGGACAAAAATAAACTTACCGTATGGAACCTATAAGATCAAAGCCAGATGTTTTACGGAATGCTTGGGCAGTAGAGAAATCAGAGTAGACTCACCTTAGAGCAGGAAAGATGATTTTGAAATTTTCCTGGCTATTTTAGTTAACAATTCATTGAGGAGTAAGTCCATAGATATAATATTTACATTATAGGTTTTCTGTCAGGTATCTTGTTCTAGCCTGCAAAGGAAGCATCTGACAGAAGGGAAACCCTGGAAATTGAATAAATAATGTGTTTGAGTTGAATGACGCTTCCTGGGTTTTGGTGAGGGCAGTTGTTTTAAAGTTAGTATGTGTCCAATTCAAGGCAGACTCCTCATTTGTGTTTTTTATTGGTACTGAGATGGAAAATTTCCAGACATCTTTATGATTCATGTGGACTAATGAGTTTGACCAGCATATTATTGATCAAATTAGGAAGACGTTTAAAATTATTAATCAGGCTTCTGGTACTTTTAAATATGTTGGTGAGTCATATTTGATTTTATATCAAAACATTGTTTGGAGAGTGTTAATCCCTCATAATTGACTATTCGAGGTCAAACAGAAAACTGCCTGCCTTCAAAGATAACAAGGTGCAGGGCTGGATGAACACAGCAGGCCAAGCAGCATCATAGGAGCAGAGAGGCTGAC